>NC_080090.1:81249627-81556971 GCF_950005125.1 Chionomys nivalis
TGTTCTTCTATTATTGATCATGTATTCTCACAGTAAAGCATTCTTGTTGTGGTTGGGCACATAGGATATAATCAAGTGATCAAAGCCTTAAAAACCATTGGAAACATGAGATTTAATCATTGTGGGATTTTTAAGTAGTTCAACTAGTTATTCATTTATATAAGAGTAGAATATACTTCTATGTAACTTGTTTAAAAAAAGGAATTTTCTCTTGAACTCAGTAGGGAAAGGTCTTTTCATACAAGAATGGTGGGCTGAGTGTGGATCTTCAGAAGAGTCACGTCTATAGTCCTAGTGCTGGGGAAGTTGATGCAAGTGGATCCTGAAGCTTGCTGGCCAGCCAGCCTACTAGAACCAGTGAGCTCCGTGTGCAGTGAGACTTGTCCTAAAGATTAAGAGTGATTGAGGAAGACCCCCTTGCCTGCACATGCACATACATACACAAAACAATGTAATCCATAGATGAAACCACGCACAGACAGGCACACAGTAAACAAACAAACAAACAAATAAACAAGTGGTATTGCAGGTCCTTCTGTCTATGTGTTGCCTTTATTGCTCAATGAATAAAAATATGACTTTTGGCCTATAGCAGAGCTATAGGGGAACAGAACTAAGTAAGGAAAGCTAAACTGAATGCCGGAAGAAAGGAGGTGGAATTAGGGAGAAGCCATGTAGGCCCCACCTGAGCCGAATGGAACTTTAGCCAGTATGCCACAGCCACGTGGCGATACACAAATTAATAGAAATAGGTTAAATTAAGATGTAAGAGTTAGCCAGTAAGAAGCTAGAGCTAATGGGCCAAGCAGTGATTTAATTAATAACGTTTCTGTGTGATTATTTCTGTTCTGGGCAGCCGGGACAAACAAGTGGCCTCCTCCTACAAATAAGCAAACAAATACAAGCAAATGTCAGAATGTTGAAACTGTACAGACTTGATGAGTTGCTGTGGCATGAGTCTGTTTGACATCCTAGTTTGTGGATACAGAGAGTTCAACTTCTTAATTCCCCAGTGTCCAGAGAACTAGTAAGCTTCTGAGGACTTTTCCCTGCAATATTTAGAAAATGGTAATGATTATATCAATGTGAGATAGAGAATTTCTAGCAATGGACTGAGAGCTGAGTAAATAATTTCACTAATAAAACTTCACAAAAGACACTTCATTGACAAAATAAGAATCTACCCTGGTGAAAACTGACGTAGAAACGTGGTAGTGGGGTGCTCATTGCTTCCTAGCTTTGTCTAATTCTGTCACCCAAGGGTCTAACGCCCCAGCTTCCTACATCTTCCTAAGTTACTGCTTCTTTCAAACATATTCTCTAGTTTATGTTGCCTACTGAAGTAGAGAACAGAGTATTATTTTCTTTGTTTTTCATTTATTTTTTTTTAAACAAACAGTCTTTTCTCATTTTAAATACCAGTCCCAGTTCCCACTCCATCCCCTATTCTCACTCCCTCCACCTTGCCCCCACCCCACCCCCATCCACTCCTCTGAGAGGGTAAGGCTTCTCATGGGGAGTCTAGCACATGACTTTGAGGCAGGACCAAACCCCACCCCCACCCCCACCCCCTATCTCTAGGCTGGGCAAGGTATTCCTCCAAAGAGAACTGAGTGGTTTTAAGTGCTAGTGCCTGTACGTCTCCATTTGTGGTTGAATTTTAAGGCAGGAAATGCACTTGAGATTCTGAGATACTTTATCATCCCCTCTCACAGGCAACAGCATAGATTTTGATTCTATACTTAGAAAAAAGCCTCCATCCCTTTATAGAACAGAATTCTGATCGTTTCCCCTACAACCTTCTCAAGTTTCTCTTGGTGAGTTTCCACTCTGGTAATTTTCCGCTTTTTCTTGTCATGTATAAATGAGTTGTGTTGTTAAACATTCTCACTCTTAAGTTTTCATTCCCATCCTGAGAGCTGCCTTTCTGACTTTTGATTCTTATGTGAAATAGCTTCTGATTTTTAAAACCACTTTCAAGTCCAAAAAGTATTTATGGTAAATAGGTACATGTGATAACTTCATAATTTGTATATTCAAAATATTCCTAAGCACTTACCTGTCAAGTTATATTATTTAATTACTAATTAATTAAATTCTTTTATTTTTCTTCTCCTTTTGAGTTATATTGCTGTTTTCACATTTCCTACATAATGTCTGTACACAACTTACATTATCTGTAAGTTTTATTTGAAAAACAATAAAGAAAATAATATTATAAAATGTTTCATATGGCAATTTAACATATTTCATAGCCATTCAATGCTTAAACAGGAATCAGATGCAATGGAAATTGATTCACTGATCAATTTGGAGCAAAAAAAGATCATGTAGAATATGGCAGAAAAGGGACTGAGTAGCAAAGAGAAAGAGAGGCTGCTGCAGAACTTTGAAAGCAGAGAATAAGAGGAAGGATATTGGCCAATGAGGAGCCTGGGGTGCAGGAAGAAACAGAATAGGCTGCTATCTCAGAATCCCAAAGAAAGGAGGTCTCACAAACAAGATGTCTTCGCCTTGACCAAGTCTGTTCTGAGAAGTCAAAGATGAAGCACAGTATGTATATAGGGGTCAAGATGCTGGTTGCTGGAGACTATAGCAAGTGGAAACAGGGAAATTTTTAAGTAGTTTCAAGAGTTAAATAAAGGTAAAATTTAAGAAAAGTATTCTTTCTCCACTTCCAAAGGATATAAAGATTCGTATACAGAGAAGAGTTCAGATCAGGGAGCAAAAGCACACACTGAAATTCAAGAAAATTCCTCAATTGTTGGAAGGACCATTTTCTTATACTTTTGGTAACACAACTTTTTAAAGTAAAGTCATGTGTTATATGGAAACAGCTAAAATCTGACAAAAGTAGCCATAAATATTAACATAGCTAATTGAAACTTGAAATTAAAATAAGATAAAGATGAATCCACAGCATATTTTACATGAATAAGTACATTATTTGTAGAAATTGATGTATTTACAGTACTTTGAAAAAGACTATAAATAAAATATCTAGCCTGCATTAGATATCCTACCCTCTCATTGAGATGGTATTGAACTTCTCTTCAAAGGACAAGTAGGGCCGGGCAGTGGTGGCGCACGCCTTTAATACCAGCACTTGGGAGGCAGAGGAAGGAGGATCTCTGTGAGTTCGAGACCAGCCTGGTCTACAGAGCTAGTTCCAAGACAGGCTCCAAAGCTACAGAGAAACCCTGTCTCGAAAAACCAAAAAAAAAAAAAAAAAAAAAAAAAAAACAAAGGACAAGTAGGTGCTTGAGAGACATTTGATTTGCCAACTATGTAAATATCATAGCGCCAATATTAAAACACTGCACAGGAAGTCACCTGTCTATTTGAAAGCTGAAAGTGGAGAAATGTCCCATGATGACATTTCTTTTGTTTTGAAGAACTTATTAACATTTTTTTTTTTTTTTGCAAAATAATCTAAGCTCTTGTCCTAACCTATAAAATATACAATTCCAGAGGCATTTTGCCCAATGTAATTTTCTCTTCAGAGAGAAAAACTCAAAACACAATGGTAAATTGTCCTTCCTGGTGAAGTGGTTTCTCTTAACATCATCTTACTGCCTCAGAGAAAACAACTTTAAGGATGTGTGTGAGATTCCATCCTGTGTTCACATCCAGTGGGTATGCTTGGGAAATGGAGCCGGGGAGGAAAATGATTAAAAGTGGGGGCTTCTTCAAAGAGTTTTTTACTCTTTAGAGAAAATATTCAAAATTATAACAGAGCAGAACTGTCTAACAGAGAGAGTTTTAGAATCCAGATAATGAGGAGGTTTTTGCTAGATGGTAGCCGAGTCACTTTTCCCTATGCCAGACTCAGTAGTCCATCAATAAAAAGCTATAGCACAATTTTGCCTCTCCTGGCTGCGGGATGATGGGAGTTGGGATTCGTGGGTGTGAACTAAAGCAGAGTCAGATGTGCACCACCACTGTGGACAGATGTTTTTGTAAGTTTCATGCTGTACATCTTCCAGTCAGTAGCATGATGCTGTGAGCACTCCACATGAAAAAGAATCAAATTATTTTTAAGAGAAACTTAGCATGGACTAGTTTTATACTAGTCCAATGAGCCTGTTCAAGTTTTGATGATTTTGTGTTGTTGATTATAAACTCAAAGATGGGGAAGAAACTTCCTCAATGGCTGATTTGAAACACTTCAACAAAACCGGATAAATTAATTAGTACAGTTACAATAATCTTCAGCCCTGAGTCTGTAGATCCTGTGATGATAATTCCTTCTTATTTTTTTTTTTTTGCCGCATTTCTGTTCTGGAGTGTCCCTTAAGAATATTTTCTAGGAAGTGATTTCCTCTGCCAGTGTGTTCAAGTGTGCCTCCCACTTTCTCTTCTGTGAGGTTCAGTGTGGCTGGCATTATGTTGAGGTCTTTGATCCATTTGGACTTAAGTTTTGTGCATGGTGATAGATATGAATCTGTTTTCATTCTTCTACATGTTGATATCCAGTTATGCCAGCACCACTTGTTAAATATGCTTTCTTTTTTCCATTTTATATGTTTTCTTCTTTATCAAAAATCAGGTGTTCATAGGCATGTGGATTAATATCTTGTTTTTCAATTCAGTTCCATTGGTCCTCTTGTTTGCTTTTATGCCAGTACCAGGCTTTTTTCAGTACTGTAACTCTGTAGAAGTCAGGAATTGTGATGCCTCCATAAGCTCTTTTATTGCACGGGATTGTTTCATATGTACTCACTCATAAGTGGTTTTTAAGCATAAAAAGCAATGAAAACAGGCCTACAAATCATAATCCCAGAGAACCTAGATAACAATGAGGACCCTAAGAGAGAGATGCATAGATCTAATCTACATAGGAAGTAGTAAAAGAGAAGATCTCCTGAGTAAATTGAGAGCATGGGGACCATGGGAGAGGGCTAAAGGGGAGGGGAGAGGCAGGGAGGGGGTCAGAGAAAAATGCATAGCTCTAAAAAAATCAATAAAAAATATTTTCTAGAACTATAGTGTCAACATGTCTCTTTCTGAACCCTAGCATCACAGATGCATTATGTCCATGGTAGAAGTCCTCCTTTCCCCTCTCCTTCTCCTGGTTCCCAACCTGCAATCAAGAGTACTGCTTCAGAATGTACCGAACTTGGGGGCTTTACTGTTTCATAAAAGGCCCTATACTGTACCGTGTAACGTTTGATGTCTTGAAAAGTTATAGACTTCACAATCTCACATAATTTAATGTGCATTAGTTCACTGCATTAGCAAATTTAAAGTAAAATATTATGCAACAGATGTTCATGACTTGCGTAATATTTGCAGAAAATTTTGAAAACGTAATCCATTCTGCTTTGAATATCAAATTATTTATTTATAAAGCTAGAGAGTTAGCTGACTTTTTCAGTAAACAATCGATTATTCTATTGCACTAGTCTTTGAGCTTCTGTTTGTAGTTTGTGTTTAGATTTTCAAATTAGCCTGCAGGCATGGTTTTTCTTTCCAGGTTTATTTCTAGTTCATCTTCTCATCGGCTCTGGCTTGCACTAATGTCTTCGCATTCAGCTTTTCGTCTTTCCCAGCACCATCTACTGTTTTACAAACTGTTCTATAAACTCGGTGTAATCTTGGCCTATGCTATAATGGGAAACAGGCACAAGTCAGCTGTTTAATCTCCTATGTCATGGGAAAACTGAAGTTCTGAAAAGTGAAGAACTGTTCAGATTGGCAGTGCGTCAATCACTGCGTAACTTTGATCTTAGCCCAGGGAGTCGAGATGATGAAAACTGTCGGATAACCCTACGAATAACTGGAAAACTATAACATAATAATTTCAGTGGGTAAAAGAATAATGCAATCATATAACATACTGTACTCCAGCTGCATTTTAACATTTTAACAGTACATACTTTGAAGGACAAAAGGGAAATTATAATATTGGTCTATCGATGTTCTACAAGTGAAGGAAATTATATTCATTTTGACCTTTATCTATGTAAAGCCACATTGCTGAAAGGCCACACTTAATATTTTACTCAGTGAAGACATTGCTTCCCACACAACTCTTCCACAGTTTAGGTTTACGGTATTTATCTGATAATATCAAACATCATGTAACATAACACACACATATATATAATGTAACTATAATTATTTCAATTACATAGTTATATTGTAGATACTGTAAAGTATGTCTAAAACCATTAACTATACAAGCAAAATCTCTTTAGCTAGACACATAGATTTCACCCTCCCTTTTTTATCTTTAGTAAAGTGATTTTTAAATAGAGACTTTAACATGTTCCACCATATTTCTTTATGCATTTTGATATTTGTTGAAAGTAGAAACTCAACTTTGATGAAGAATATCAAATTTAATGATAGTCTCTCTTTTTTTTCTTTTTTTATTGAAAAAAAAATTTCCGCTTCCTCCCAGCCTCCCATTTCCTTCCCCCTCCTCCCACTCCTCTCCCCTTCCCCCCACTCCTCTCCCCCTTCCTCTCCAGTCCGAAGGGAAGTCAGGGTTCCCTGCACTTTGGAAAGCCCAAGGTCCTCCCCCCTTCATCCAGGTCTAGGAAGGTGAGCATCCAAACTGGCTAGGCTCCCACAAAGCCAGAACATGAAGTAGGATCAAAACCCAGTGCCATTGTCCTTGGCTTCTCATCAGCCCTCATTGTCCACCTTGTTCAGAGAGCCCCGTTTTATTCCATCCTTTTTCAGTCCCAGTCCAGCTGGTCTTGGTGAGCTCCCAATAGATCAGCCCCACTGTCTCAGTGGGTAGACACACACCTCGTGGTCCTGACTTCCTTGCTCATGTTCTCCCTCCTTCGGCTCCTCATTGGGACCTTGGGGGCTCATTCCGGTGCTCCAGTGTGGGTCTCTGTCTCTATCTCCATCCATTGCCAGATGAAGGTTCTATGGTGATATGCAAGATATTCATCAGTATGGCTATAGGATAGGGCCATTTCAGGTTCCCTATCCTCAGCTGCCCAAGGAACTTCTTATCTTGGCTTCTTTTCTCTACAGCACATTTTCTTTATAGACAATCACCAGACGTGACTGCCAATGAACATTGGTCTCTGTAGTTTGCAATATGGTATAATTGAGTGTGAAATACATATATATTATCCCATCTTTATTTTCAGAAATATGGCTTAACAATTAGTCTTTCACAATTAGGACTACACAATTTAACATTATCTCTGTAGTTGTGATTCCTAATTGTGATAGGCTTTTCCATATACCATATATAAAGTACCATGAATTTCTAATCCTAAATTTTAAAGTTATCTGAAAAAAATAAAATATTTATAATTATCAGGGTTAACTATAAGTACACAGGAATCTGACAAATAATACATTTATCTGAAGTATAGCCACCTCTAAAGAGTCTTGAAGCCATAACAGTGATTGCCATTTATTAAGAGAGGTTTGAGAGGAAAGATTAAAAATTGTAAAAAATGGACATTTTGAGGAATTCAAGTCTTGTTCATTTACTTACTTATTTTCTTTCAAAGTGATATTAATTACACTTGGGAAGTTGACATGAGAATAACGCACTCTGCCTCGGAATTACATCTCCAGTGCTGGAAAAGCCGGTGTCGCTCTCTCATGAACAACATGTATAAAAGCCACAATAGCCACAATTGATTAATCCAAATGTTCTTACCAGAAAGTTGATGTAAGTGAGAAAGCTAAGGTTGATGTGGCTGTTTATAAAGAATACAAACCATCTTTTGTCAGATTCCTGTGTCTGTGGAGTATTACTATCTGTAGCTGAATAATCATTTTGGTTAAGTGGACTTTTCATTAATATCTCTATTATGATGTAAAAACATGATTCTTGAATTAAAACTCAGCTTGGCAAGACACTCACAAATAATATGACACCAGATGACTCTGAGGCAGTGAGTGTGTGTAATCTTCCATGCCATGGAAGGGGCAGCACAGAAATCATGAAATAGCAAACAAAATCATCCAGATCGCTTAAGGTTTATTTCTAGGTCTCATTTAAATTGAAGTAAAGCATAAGTAAATAGAAGCAAGCATGTTTCCTGTCAAATATGGCTTTCTGAGCTGTTATTGTACCATGTACAAAATGTGCCATGCAATCAGTCCTAGTTTGCTTAGCTACTTACTTGCTATATTTCCTTTTTCTTACTACTTTTTCTGATCTCTGGAAAAAATATTATACTAATTCATTATTCCTCCTCAGGGGTTTCTTCAAACTATCTTTCCAATATAATAGCAATGTGTAAAAGAGACACCATTTATACCCATGCAATACAGGCAACACTAAATGGATTCAGTGACTATTAAAACAAAAATAAGGAAATTACATGAAGTTAGGAGGGAAAAGTGGTGTAGGGGAAGGAGAAGAAATTGATGAGAAGGGAATAGAGGATGGACTAGATAAAAATGTATTAAGTGTTTGCATCAATACTGAATAATACACTTTTTACAATTTGTATATATTATGTGTTTATATCATGGACAGAAACATATGGCTTTCTGAGTCTACATTTTCACAAATTATTCTATAATTTCTCTATTAGCATAATACACTTTAATATCTAATTAATTGTTTAAACCTCTATATCTCTCATCTGAGCTCTGATAATGACTTTATATGTTAAACATAGTACTTAACAGGGGAATAATATTGATGAAGTAAATATAATACTTTACTTATATTGCCTTCAAAAAGCTTGCTGAAATGAAAAGTTTTAAATGCAGAATTTTATAGAAACAAGGTAGGAAAGCATAGACACAGCCATGAATATATCATAGAAGATAAAAAGCATATGGATAGATAATGCATAATTTAACAATTTGAGATATTAAATCTGTAAGAGTACAATCATGACACAATCTAATGACTCCAAGGGAACATACCTTCAAAACTGTGAATTTACAGTGCCATTATTCTCATTGTTTTCTAGAAATGACGGCAAATATTGGTTGAAAACTTTGAGCAACAACTAAAACTACATATGCCTTAGAGTGATTAAGATTGCAAATACACAGAGCAATAAGTGTTGAAGAGGAAGTGGAATGCCCTATAAAATGATACAATCACTTTAACAAGCTGGTGGTTTTTTAGAAATGAAAGCATACACCAAGGTATTTGTAGAAGAAAAATTGAAGTACATGCCCACACTTGAATGTGCATGAGTTGTACAGGAAAATTCACAAAAGCTTTATTCATAATGCCTCTACACAACAAATACTGTGTTTGTGAGTAAATGGATATGATGTTAGAGGCACATTGAGAAAATGCAATAGCACTTAGAGATGAAAGGAAAAGACATTGAAACTGCAAAAACGTAGATGAATCTTAAAATCATTACGCTGAAAGGAGCAAGACAAAAAGTAAATGGAAGGTGTGTGTGTGTGTGTGAGACCTTCAGAAAGGAGAGATGACTGAAAGGGGACAGAGGACATAGTATGACAGCTACAGTGTGTATTTTTGCTGTGAAGATATAGTCATGGGTCATTTTGATTATCAAAATGCATTGTCTTGTACAATCTATACTATTTGCTACACACCTCTTATTTCTAATAAAGCTGACAAGTTAAAAAGGGACGTAAACAATTCAGGCCTCAGAACACATTCATCATGACATATTTCTAAAAAATTAGCTTTATTTTCCACCAGCCTAAGACTAAAGGTGAGGAGGTCTCTACAGTCAGAGATATTTGAGAGGGGGGTATCCTTTCGAACATAAGATCTGAAGAATGAATACACCACACAAGTGTAATATTCTGCTTTCTTCTCCTTTAGTCTCATAGGAAAGGAGGGTACGGAAAAACCTATGTGGAGAAATCTGCTCACCAAGGAGAAAAAAATGTAAAATATTTCTAAATTTGATAAGAAATGAGATCATCACTGGTAGTGAAAATTCCAGTTACAAGCTGCTAGAAGTCTGACCATCAAGTCAACATTAGAGGTTGATGTATCTGGAACCACCTGGGATGACTCGTCTTCTGCAAGCAGCCTCCATGTTAAAAGACAAAGTTCAAAACAAGAAAGCAAATGCCATGGATCTTTAGAAAGGAAACTGTGCATACAAAGTATATTTATTCTTATAAGTACTCATAAATTCACATAAGTTGTTTTAGGTATATATTTTAATGAAAAGAACAGAACAGAATTTAGTAACATTTCCTCCAGGGAAGGCCACACATCTAAAGGTGTGTAGGCAGCACACACTGAACTTGATGGGCTAATACAAGAGAAAGAAAGAGAAAAAGAGCACAAAGTGGGGTAGGTGGGGAAGTAAGGTGGATTTGGAAGACTTGGGGAAGGGGTGGATACAGTCAAAGCACATTGTCTCAGATACTCAATACATTTTAAGGGTTTTTTTTTTTTAAGTTTGTAGGAATTTTTAAAGATAAAGCTAAGAAAAGTTTCCAGAAAGCAGATAACTGTGAAATAAGAAAACTAAAAATAGATGACAAATTAAGAAGAAAAACTATAACAAAATGAGGGCTATTGTAAGAAATATGGCAGGCAAAAAACTAAGCAGATAGAAAGACAAAATAATAAAACCCAAAGAAAGACTAATTATTTAATGTACCATTTTTGTCATATTTGGAGGACATGGGTCACTATAAAAGGCAATAACCTTCCTGTGTGCTCAGGAAACGATATTTTAAAATGGATCTATTTCAAAATACATCAACATGAAAATTTAAAACATTGAAATCAAAGATGAAATTTTATGAGCCGCAGAGAAAAGGGAAATCTTTGGAGTTAGGAAGGCTTGAGGCTGTGTAAGATCAGAATGGAGAATGGAGACAATGGAGCATTGTTCATGAGGTTGCAGGGAGATTATTTCAAACATAGAGCTTGATATCCAGATAAACCATAAATCAAGGTTAACAGTAGAGACATTCGGTGTCTCCTAAATATGCTATTATGTACTTTTCACAAGAAGCTGCTCTGAAGAGAGCTTTATTAAAACTAAAGCCTGAACCAACACAGATTGCTACATGGTAAGCAGAAAACACAGAGGAAGTTTGAAGGACATCTGTTGTAATAAGAGCGGCAGGGCTGCGTCCCCGGCACCCGGCCGCCCGCATGGCTTACTTATGCCCCGAAATAATTACACGGAAACTGTATTCTTTTAATCACTGCCTGGCCCATTAGTTCCAGCATCTTATTAGCTAGCTCTTACATATTGATCTAACCCATTTCTAATATTCTGTGTAGTACCACGAGCTGGCTTACCAGGGAGGATCTTAACCTGCGTCTGTCTGGAGTGGGAGAATCATGGCGACTCCTGACTCAGCTTCTTTCTCCCAGCATTCTGTTCTGTTTACTCCACCCACCTAAGGTTTGGCCTATAAATGGGCCAAGGCAGTTTCTTTATTAGCCAATGACCTTCCTCCATCAGACATCTATGGGTTCATGGGGAAACAGAAATTACAGACAGTGTGGCAGGCACAAAGGGAAATTAGTCCAGAGTGGAGTAGGTCTTAAGTCCTCAGAAAAGATATCTTTTTTAAAAAAATCACTTTTAGCCAGGCAGTGTTGGTACACACCTTTATACTCAGCACTTGGGAGGCAGAGGCAGGTAGAACTCTGTGAGTTCAAGGCCTGGTCTACAAGAGCTAGTTACAATACAGGCTCCAAAGCTACAGAGAAACCCTGACTCAGAAAAAAAAAATCACTTTTATTCATGAAATATTGTACATTATAGAAAATTTTGACAACTGATAAAGAAATTTGAATTACCATTAAATATGTGGAAAAATAAGTACCCACAAATTGGCTGATTTTTAACTGAAGAGGTTAAAAAATATTAAAAAGGAAAAATACTCTTAATATGCAAGATAGGTTAAAATAACATCTCCATACCCATAATTATGCAAACATTGACATAATAAAAATTATGCCATAGGTATAAATGTGATGAGTGAGACCCTGTGTTTTGTACAATTTCTGGAAATTTGTTTCAGCAAAATTTATATACATGCTCATATAAACATATATATGTATATATTGCCTAATGATTAAAACAAACACAATTTAAAGATGTAAAAAAACAAAGCTATCTTTTATTTTCAATAGCCCATATTTAACAGATTTTAACGTTCTTCATTCCAACTATATGTTGGTTGTGCTTCATCATATTATTGCATTTTATCAGCACAGCCAACCTGCATCATCAAATAGAAAGAAATGTATT
This sequence comes from Chionomys nivalis, assembly GCF_950005125.1. Classification (NCBI taxonomy): domain Eukaryota; kingdom Metazoa; phylum Chordata; class Mammalia; order Rodentia; family Cricetidae; genus Chionomys; species Chionomys nivalis. The sequence continues at coordinate 81,261,792 of NC_080090.1, forward strand.
CCTAATTCTTGATCTTCAATGTTAATTCAAAATCAGCCTTCTAGGTTTTTCTCCTAACACCAAGACTTAATATCTTATTATTCTTAAGACTCTTGGGACTTCCATGGCTTTAGAATTTCCTATTTCCTGTCCAGGGGAGCTCATCTTTCTTTTCTTGAATTTCCCATCACCCAAAAACACACACTAAGCTATTCACTGTCATTACTTTAGGAGCAAAAGGTCAGTCATTGCCTGACTTTTCATTATTGTTGATTTGTAACTTGTTCACAGCCTTGCTCATTCATTTCCTAACTAATCTGCAGAAAGGTTGGAATCCTACTAAATTGTGTTGATTGCTTATTCTATTTCATCATTCTTAAAAATGTCCATTTTACTCCTCTATTTTCTAAGTTTGACTGGTAATTTTCCATGTATTTTAATCTTGCTTTCTTTCCTTGTACAGTGTGAATTTCTTATCCTTCATATGCAGTAATTTTCTATACAAGGAACTATTTATGGAGACCTGAATGAGAATGGCCCCCAGATTATATATTTAACTATTTAGGGGGCATTTGGAAGAACTTTTTGACCTGTGTAACTGGAACTGGGCTTTGAGATTTCAAAAACCTAGGGCATTCGAAATTAATTCTCTCCACCTCATGTTTTTGGACCAAGATGAAATATCTCAGGTACTGCTCAGGACAATGCCTCTCTGCCTGTTACCATGCTCTCTGCAATGATGAAAATGAATTCATCCTCTAAAACTGTAAATCCCCCAATAAATTCTTTCTTCTATAAGTTATTCTGGTCATGATATTTTATCATAAAATTAAAAAAGTAACTAAGGCACTGTTCCTGACTTCTGATGTCCATTTTCTCTGATTCAAGTCTTTCTGTACTAGAGAGTAGACAGAATGCAACAGCATCCTCTAACTCCCAGGACTTCTAGTCCTGTGGAAAATAAAGTTTCCCTCATTATTTAGAAATGACATGCTCAGGGATTTATCCTGCTGCTCTGGGGATGTGTATTGAAACTCCGTGACTCTGTACATGGATTCATTCATCTTCTTCCCTGCAAATAACAGTTTTGTTTGTTGAAAACAAACTAATTAAAACCAATATAATCAGTTCCAGTTCTGATATATATTATAATTTTATTCTGATATTCTTGGAATATTCAAAAAGTATGCATTCATATGCATATCCATATATGTGCTCTTTTCTTCAGAAAATGACACAGGCCGTGTCCTAAGACAGATGGGGATGTTTGAATTGATGAGTCCTGCTCATTTTACTCACCTCTTCTATTATTCTACCAAGTTAGTTATCTGCTGTCTTCTCTGAACACCTTGTCCTTCATGATCCTTCATTTGTCCCAAGCCAGAATTTTAATTCCAGCAAAAGGCTCATAGACCTAAAGACCCAGAAGACATTTTTATGTTTGATCACAATCTACTGGATTTCATTTCTAGTAAATTAAAATTACAGTCAATAATAAATCAAATCGTGTGAAAAGAGAAAATACAGTGATTTGAGATATAGATTTCTACAATCATAAACACTCACATATAAAATGCAGGTAAGTATAACAGTGATTTCTTTCTATCTTTTCTAGTAACCTCATATAATAACGAACCTATTAAATAAGTGAAATTAGTAATATGGTACTGAGGAGTTGATAGTATGCAAAGTAATAAAACAATGGTAACAGGGTAAAATGGGAAGGAAAAAAAGGAATGGAAAGCCACCATCCTACGAGTCCCGGACATGACCTGAAATAACATCAGCATGTAGTCTGTACAAGTTAAAGCTGAACAGTGCAGATCCCAGAGACATGCACTCGTACTTAATTAGAGTTAAAGTGTCAGTCAGGTGTCATATACATCTAGAATACTATTAGTTTCAAGGGAGGCAGGAAGGCTAGTTCAAGGTTATGTCAACCTTGGCTGCATAGTGAGCTCCAGGGCAGTCAGGGTCACTGGAGACCCATTTTTAAAATAAAGACAGCTTCCCACAGTGGATTTTTTAAAAGTCTAAATAGATGCAGTTTAAAATAATATTACAGATACATTGAAAACAAATATAAAATGACATGCAAACATAATACTATTTGAAAGAAAGGTGTAATTCCTATTTTAATATCTATGAAAGTAAATTTCAGAACAAAACACATGATTAACGAAAAAAGGAATGATGTGGGAGTTCCCTCTGTGTGCTGTGATTGCCATAAATGCAATGAAAATGCCTTGGCCTGCTGATAGTACAGAACTTAGGTAGGCAGGGAAGACAAAACTGAATTCTGGGAGGAAGAAAGCAGAGTTAGGAGAGCTTCCATGGAGCCGCCACCAGAGTAAGACATGCTGAATCTTTGCCAGTAAGCCACTGCCACATGGCGATATACAGATTAATAGAAATGGCTTAAACTAAGATATAAGAGTTAGCCAATAAGAAGTTAGAGCTAATGAGCCAAGCAGTGTTTTAACTAATATAGTTTCTGTGTTGTTATTTTGGGGCTAGGCAGCCAGGAACAAACGAGTGGCCTTCCTGTTACACAGGAATATTACATACCAACTAAAAACCATTTTTTTTTCACAGTAATATGTATCAGCCCCAAATATGTTGTAGATAGAGTGTTTCTGTGCCCTAGCAGTTGTTTCCCAAATAATCACACAGAGACTTATTATTACTTCTAAATGCTTGGCCAACAGTTTAGTCTGGTATAACTACCCCTTACAACCTAAATTAACCCATTTCTATTGATCTTTGTGTTTCCCTGACACTTGTGACTTTTAACAGAGTATGCCCTGCTTCCTTTCCCTCTGCCTGGCAACTTCTCTGACTCTGCCCTGCTTCTTCCTAGTGCCCTTAGTCTGGTTCTCCCACCTAACCTTATCCTGTCCAGCTATTGGCCAGTCAGCTTCTTCCTTAAACCAATCACAGCAACATATACTCACACAGTGTAAAGGTATATTCACCAATATGAATATACCAATACATAAAAAAAGAGAGAGTAAAAAGTAAAACGCTGAAAGGGAAAAAACCAATTCCACAATTTTCATCATCCTGTGTTCTGATTGATAAATGCAAGTAGAAGAGAAGGCAGGAATCCAGAAGCCACAGTGCTAGCCCTGCTGCATCTAACTGGCATTAGAATACTCAAGGGAAGAGCAACATGCCTTCTTTCAACTGCCTGTGGGAAACAGCAATATGGAGCACAGTTAGAGCCATCAAGAAAATACAAATAACTAAAAGTTTTTTGAAATAACACAAAATACAGTCTCTGGCTACAATATTTTGAAATTAAACACTAAATTAATAAATAAAGTATTGGCCAAAAATAATTGACAAGGGGAATTGGAATACATTTAGACTGGCAAATACAAGAACATTGCATGTCAAAAAAAGAAGAAAGGTAAATTAGGGAATACATAGCCTAAAACGCCAAACACCACCAAGACCAGCAAAAAGAAAGGCGGAGTGCTACCAAGAATATAGTGCATGGCAATTTGGAACCATTCTGGTAATTGCTTGTAAGTTAAAATATCAACAGTCTTAGCTTTTTCTGCTGCAGTATATTTATGAAAGAGGAATAAAAATAGAAGTGCCAATAAAACTGTGTATGTAAATTTCCAAAGCCCTTTCCCCAAACTAGAGGGCATACCAATTTCCTTGCACTGGTAAAACAATTCCAGGACTGAGTATTTGCCACAAGCCAGAGCAGATACGATGCTGTGGGCAGAGGCTGCTTGTTCATTCCCTGCCGCCCAGATCTGAAATAGTCACATAGAACTGTGTTAATTAAAACACTCCTTGGCCAATCACTTAGGCATATTGCTAACTAGATCTGGTATCTTAAATAAACCCATCTCTATTAATCTGTGCATCACCATGAAGTCGTGGCCTACCGACAAGATTTCACCAGACTCCCACTAGCGTCTTTCTCCTTCAGAGGCTACATGGTGTCTTTTTGACTCCGCCTACCCTCTCTCTACAGCTCTGTTCAGATTTTCTGTCTGGCTTTACTCTGTTAAGCCATTGGTCGAACGCAGCTTCTTTATTAACCAATGGTAATAAAAACATATTAAAAGCATACAGAGGGGAGATCCCATATCACAATGTCTTGATAACAATTTGTGAGCAGTCTTTATAGACTAATAATAACTATAATGTCTTTAGATTGGAAACACCTCTGTCCTACAGCAAGTGAATGGACAGGTTCTAAAGAATCCATATAATTGGTGATAATAGTTCCCTATTGAAACATCCCATCCTGCGAGAAACCCCTTAAACAGGAAGTTAAACACTCCAAATAGCTTCATGAAGTTCCTGAAACTGACCAGATTCACTAGGCCTCTCCCCTCAGAGTAAGCAGTAAAAGCTGAGAGTCTCTTCGAGCTGAGTTGCAAAGATGACTTTCAAACAAGCAAAGGCGCAAAAAAGACTCTGAGAACAGACCAGCCAATTCTACTGTTTCACTGTATTTTATAGATTCCTTTAATCGTTTTATTCATATCATTTTAAGGTGTGTATACTAGTCTAAGCTACTTTCTATGGTCTCTTAGAGTTTGGAGAACATCCTTCCATGCCCTCTGGCAGTTAGAGTTTCCACTGAAATGTCAGGGTTATTCTTATATTCATAAAGGTCTTCCTTTATGTTACTTGGACTTTTTACTTGAAGCTTTTAATATTATTTTTTTTGTTCTGTGTAATTAAAATTTGATTATTAAGTGTTGTAATGAATATACCTTTTGGTTTCATTCCTATCCTTGAGCATATCATTTTTTTTTTTTTTTTTTTGGTTTTTCGAGACAGGGTTTCTCTGTGGATTTGGAGCCTGTCCTGGAACTAGCTCTGTAGACCAGGCTGGTCTCGAACTCACAGAGATCCGCCTGCCTCTGCCTCCCGAGTGCTGGGATTAAAGGCATGCGCCACCATCGCCCGGCTCCCTTGAGCATATCATTACAGGTATTTTGAAGTCTATAGTATATTTCTCAGGGCCTACTAAAGCAGGATTTTCTGGACTCTAGTGGAGACATACTGCTCTGGCTGTTATTGATTGTGTTTTAACACAGACTTCTGATATCTGGTTTGTGGATGATTGTAATTCTAGGTGTTGAGCTCTGCCCTTGTCTTTGTTGAGTATGTTCTCCATTCCTTTGTTTATATTGCCCTCTCTTGATCTTAGAAGTGTGTAGTTGCTGTGGGTTGGTTGAGGAAGTGCTTCTCAGTCCCTGACAGGTATAACCACTGGGGGGAGGAGTCCCTGAAATAACTTGTTTCTAGCTATTTGGAGCTGACAAGGAGGATTGAGGAAGGACTACAAGGGTCAGGGAGTTGAAAGGAACAGGGAAGTAGGGAATGTGTCCTCCAAGAGGATCTGTGGAGTCCACAAGGAAAGGAGGAAGAGAGGGAATATTGACCCCGGCAGGTGGTCTGATGCAAGGCTGGGGAGGAGCCTGGGAAATTGGAACTGGAAGACAGGAAGGACAGTGAGGATTATCTACCTGGTTCCCTGGCTGGCATGACTAGTGGGTTTCCAGGAAGAGAGTGGCTTTGGTGTTGATGACTGACACAGGGGGATGGGGTGAAGAAGGAAGTTGTGGGAGATCTCCTTAGTCCCCTGGGAATGGAAACAGAGAGAATGGAGAAACCACACCAAGTGGTCTGCTATGATGCTAGAGATAAAACTGAGGAATTGGAATTGAAGGGTGGAAAGGAGAGAGGGGATTTCCTGTTTCCCTTGACTTTAAAAGTCACTTAATATATTCAGGAAGTTTATTCTTGCTACTTTTATAGATCAAGGCTATATCAGGCTACGTTGTGTTATTAAGAACTATCTAATATTGTTACTAAAATTAGAAATACTAAATTGTTAAGTGAAAACCTCTCTGAACATAATTTATTCTAAATTTTTTTGAAACACATAGATTTGGTGTCAAAGGTCTCTGACACTAGCTAGCTCTCTTGATTATATGGGGCAAAGGGGTCGTGCCTAACCATGCTTTTCTGTTGAAGCTTCTGCTTTGCAACAGGATGTTTTCAGGGTATCAACCATCTGTCAGGTGTGTTAGCATCTTATTTTTCAGTGTGATGTTGACAACCTGTGACATTTCATTTCAGCTTCCTAATTTGGAAGAATGTAACTGTATTTTGTGGCAACTAAAACAGAGAATGAATAGAAAATAGAGCAGAACTTGGGAGGTGTATTCTGTTCTTGGAGTATTGGAGTATTCTGTTCTTGAACTTGGGACATGTATTCTGTTCTTGGAGTATTGGAGTGTTCTGTTCTTGAACTTGGGAGGTGTATTCTGTTCTTGGAGTATTGGTGCTGAAAATCAATTTCCTCAATGAAAAGTACAGACCCATGGGAGTACAGCAATAAAAGATTATCATTCATCTCCCTCCCTGCAATCCAAGTAAAAGTACATCAGCAGTCTATCCCACGCTATCTTGAGGCTTTATATAGGAGACACAGACTTTTCCTGAAAGATTATCTAACTTATCATCTATAAACACACCTAACGGTGCTGAGTTCATGGTATCAGCAATGTTTATGAGCAAATAAAGTAGCCTTAAATATTCAAGATTAATACCACTTAAATTTCAACTTAAAGTAACACCTTCTTTTTGATTATTCCAAATTGTAAGTTTATACCACTTTTGAACAGTCTCTTAATTGATTACAAATTCATCCTGATGTGTATTGGTGCTTTGCCTATGTGTTTCTATACCCCACATGTATGTAGGTTCTAACAGAGGCCAGGACATGTCACTGGTTGCCCCGGGACAGGAGTTATAAAGGACTGTGGATGCCAGGCAGGTGCTGGGAATTGAACTCAGGTCCTCAGGAAGAATAACTAACACTCTTAACCACAGATACACCTTTCTAGCAGCATCTCATACTCATTCTTAGCCGATTTCAACTCATTTTCTGTTTTGCTTTAAATATATGTCTTTGTTAATGTAGCAGGCTTTCTTTTGGGCCACCAACCAACTCCGAAATCATGACATGAGACTTATTAGTTACTAATGCTCAGCCTTATCTTAGTTCCTGTTTGAGTTTGTTTCTCTTCATCCATGTTTCGCCTGGGGGACTTTACCTTTGCTTAATTCTGTATCTCTTACTTTCCTGGTTCTTCCATGTCTGACTAGCTGGCAGCTGCCTAGCTTTTGGCCCCAGGCATGCCCCTCTCTTTCCCCTCATTCTCTCCTCCTACTTATTCTCTCTGCCTGCCAGCCCCACCTATCCATCTCACCTAGCTATTGGCCATTTAGCTTTTTATTAGACTGTTCAGGTGCCTTAGGCAGACAAGGTGAAACAGCAACACGTCTTTACACAATTAAACAAATGCACCACATCTTTGCATCATGAAACGAATGCAGTATAGACAAATGTAACACACCTTTATATAAAGTTATATCCTGCAAAAAATAAATATAACACATCTTTACATAGTTAAAATAATATTCTACAAGTTACTGTTCATTGCTCTTGAAGAAACACCATGACATGTTATTAAAAAAACAAAAACAGTATTATGGGACTTGCTTACAGTTTTAGGAATGAGTCCATGGCCACTATAGCAGGGAGCATGGCAGTAGGAAGACTGGCATGCCACTGGAAAAGAAGCTAAGTGCTTACAACCTGATACACGCACAGCAAAGAGAGAGAGAGAGAGAAGCGAGCGCAAGATGGGGCCTGGGACCGATGTCCCCTTTAAAAACCCCAAAACCCACTCTAAAAGATAAATGTCCTCCAACAAAGCCAAACCTCCTAGTTCTTCCAAAACTATCCCACCAACTAAAGACATGCATTCAAACATATAAGCCTATGAAAACCATTCTCATTCAAACTACCACGATGAAAAAGTATAAAGTATAGCTGTATTGGATCATTTTTACATCCTATGATTAGTAAAAATAATTTATCACTTCAAATAAGTATAATGACCTAGCATTACATTTTCTGTAAGTCTTACCTTTTATGTCTGGTAGGTTGATACTATAAATTTCAAACATGTTTTTTTCTGGATCGATGCTGAAATGTAAATGACCTCCTGATTCAACTATCTTACTTGTCAACTCGGCAAAGTTCAAATTCACTCTTTCATGTAGAAATAAATTCTCATATTTTATGATGATGAAATAGTCTATCTGTTAAATTCTATATTTTTAAAGATTTGTTTTATTTTTAATTATGTGTATGCATGTATGTCTGTGCATGGGTGTGTGCATATGCATATCAACACCTTCAGAGGCCAGAAAAAGGCAATAGGTCCCCTGGAGCTGGACTCGCAGGTGGTTGTGAGATGCATGACATGGTTTCTGGGAGACAAACTCAGGTCCTCTGCAAGAGAAAGCACTGAGCCGTCCCTCCATCCCCAGTGTCCCAGCTTGATTTATCTTTGCTGTGATAAAAGCCTGACCAAAAACAACATGGGAAGGAAAGAGTTTAATCCTGCTTATAGGTTACAGTCCATCATTGAGTGAATCAAACATAGGAGCTCGGTGAAGGAACCTGGAGTCAAGAACTGAAGAGCAGGGACCATAGAGGAATGCCGCTTAGTGGTTTGTTCTCCATGGCTTGCTCAAACTGTTCTTTTGTGTTGTCATGTCCAGCATAATATTTGTATCGATTATTTGGGAATTTCACATCGTGTACTTCAATCACATTCACTTCCCAGTCCTCCAAGGTCATCCCTGACCCTTGTGACTTTCCATCAAAAAGAAAAAATGTCCAGCTTTTGTTGCTCATGCACTCACTGTAACATGGTCAAACACCCAGTGGCCAACCCCTTAAAGAAAACTGAGTCCTTCCCCACCTGCACCCCAGCCAGAAGACATCTGCTATGGAGAGCTACACTTCAGTATCCTTATTACAATTTTTAAGAGTTTTCTTTGATGGCTTTCTGTCTAACCTGTTTCCCTGGGGGCAGGGGGGGGGAGTGGGGGTTGTCAAGGAAGCCTTCCATGTCTCTCTCTCTCTCAACTGTGAGTCTCCAGTCATCAATACCACTGCAGAAGTAGCTTCCTTGTCCTTTAGACTGAGTGGGAGTATGGATCATGGGCTTCCACATGGTTTCTGGAAACAGCATGGACCATGGACATCCACATGGTCTCCAGTGTCAACACATACCACAGACCTCAGCATGGTCTCTGGTGGCAGTACAGATCATGGAAATCAGCGTGATTCTTACACAACCTAAGACAACCTGCCCAGGGGTAGAAATGTCAACAGTGGTCCGGGCCCTCACACATCAAGACAATGTCACTATAGATAAGCTTACAGTCCAGTCTGATTTGGACAATTCTTCAGCTGAGGCTCCTTTTTCAAGATGAGAACTAATAGCCACACCTGGTGCTTTTAATCAATTCTCTATACCAGAAATTATATTTCTTACTATTTTTGAAATTTAAGTTAAATTTAATTTCAACTTGATGTACACAAAACAAATACTAAGTTAGCTATTAACAGCATGCGATAGACAGGAAATAGATGGCTTGGGAATGCATGGAATATGGGTTTCTGAGGTTCGAGGTATTTATACTTTTAATTGTTTGAGAAAACTCTATTCTGCTCTCCATAACGGCTGTGTTGATCTCACTCCCACCAGCTTCCTTGCTCAGTACTCCTCTCATATTCTCACCAGTCTGTGTTATCTTTAGTCTCGACAGCAACCATTCCGACCAGACTGTTGCAGCGGCTTTGATTTGTATTTCTCTCACTATCAATGCTGCCGGAGAAGTCTCTTGAACTTGTTTCAATCATCCCAAAGCCTCATTAGTCTGACCTTAAACAAGTGTCATACATTCTGTCTATGATACTGTCGCGATCTGAAAGAATATCTGTGTGTCAGTTTTCAGAGAATTTGCCTCCATGTTTTGAATATTCAGTTTGTGAATTTTGTCATCGCATGCAAATCACCCTTGCATCTCCATTTTTAAAATGCTCAGTTATTGACGGTCTCATCCCGCATTCTGTCACATACAATCTGCCGGCATTAGTCACTCAGCATCGTCGGGGCCATCAAGTGACCCTCACTCTGCAATGTGGGAAACAGAGCACTAATTGAATAGATGGTTTCTGACATGTCGCCCCTTTGCACACTGGCAGAACACAAGGTATTACTACCGCACCTGCAAACTATTCCTCCATCATGTTCCCCTAGAGCTTTCAGCTTTGAATACTCCACTGAGCATCAGGGTCCAGGGCTGGGAAAAGTCATCTGATGCTTGTCAATACAATTCACATTAGGGTCTTTTTGCTTCTAAGAAGCAGAACTGTCCAGATCGTCAGAACGCTGCAGATAACCTGACTGCATTCTGAATCACCCATCTACCCCTCTGTCACTGTCACTGCAGTTGTGTGCTCGACATTCTCCAAACTCACCTTGGTTGCCTCTTTTGCACAGCAATTGTAGTCTTTGGATTTCTTTTCTTTTTTCTGCTCTGAAATTGTTAATATTTAATATGCTTGATTCAAATAAAGTCAATGGATCCAAAAGAATGGGCAAGTTTTGTTTCCTTCTAACAGCTAGCATTGAAGTTCTTTTTAAAAGTTTTAATTTTAGAAGATTTTATTTTATGTGTATGAATGCTTTGGCTGCATGTATGTCAGTGAAGCACTTGCATACTTGGTACCTGCAGAGGTTAGAAGAAGCCACCCGATCCTCTAGAACTAGTTATGAATGGCTGTGAGCCACCGTGAGGATGGTAGGAAAGTGTGAATCGAACCCCGAAGCCTCCTCTGCAAGAGCAACCGCTATTCTTAACCACTTAACTACCTACCTGTCCAGACCACGTGGTTGTTTTGGTACTGCTTTAGTTTCTGCTTTTTCTTCATTTTTCATTGCTTCTCTGGACCTTTTTTTGGCCTGCATTTTGCTAGGACAGCTCCTAAAATGTTACTTTTTCACCATTTTAGACATGTATAGATTCCCAGTTCACAGTATTCTTCAAAATAAAGCTATGAATTTGCTGTGAATTCTAAAACTTTATGAATTTCACATTTTATTTCACAGTCTTTAAGTTTTATAATCTGACTTTAGGAACAAGTTCAGTTCTAATTTATTTTGTACATTACATTGAAATAGATCATAACGTTCTCTTTGAAATAGAAGGAATAACCCTGTCGATTAAGTTTGGGGTTCTTTTAGTAGCACATACAGTACGTATTTAGACATAACACTTATATAAACAGCACTGTGCAGCCTACAAAGAATTTTCAGTATTATCAAACTTCTCAGAAAATACAGCGTGTACAAATATAATACACGATGAGAGTTTAACATATTGTGTGCAGAGAGACTGCCATAATTATACCTCTTTTATTGTAGTAAATTGCGTTTATATGTAGATAGATAGGTAGATAGATGATAGACAGACAGACAGAGCTATGTATCCACAGTAGGCATGCATGTCTTGAGTAATGCTGTGTGGTAAGGGAATGCGCATGTAAAAGAAACCCCCCTTTATAGTCTGAGATTTCCTATGTCTGCCCTCTAAAATGGAAAATACAGACACAACTCACCAGCCACATTTCTATAATAGAAACCTTTGACAATTAGCAGGGCCAAATTAGTAGGAGGAATAACCAGAAAGGAGTCAGCAAAGCATACCCAATAATTTCAAATCCATTCCTAAACTATTTTTAAAATGTCTACAAGTAATTAGGCTCCCCATTTTTTACCACATTTTATTTGACAAAACTCAGGACCAAGTAGTCTAATTTCCATTACAAAAAAAAAAAAAAAACAAAAACAAAAACAAACAAACAAAAAAAAAGCAGAGATAACAGGACAGTTTTGCTAAAAATTCCCTAAAGGACCTGGAGGTGGAGGCTAGCTGCTAGAGAGCCACCTTGTTTGGCATTCATCTTCACCTGAAGGAATTCTACAGCGGCCTGTTTAGCTCTGGGTACCAAGTGGGTGGGGCTTCCCTGAAGGTTCCTGGGGGTATGGGGGGGGGGATGTTCCGGAGTCTTGGTTTATGTATGCTAAGGCTGCACTCAGATAGCTTTTTCTTCTTTCCTTAATGTTGTGCTGCTGGTCACCGATCTGAAACCCACTTTTTGTAAACTAACATCATCTCTTTCCTCCTATGGTCCTTTGGTGGCCTTTTTTGGCCATCTTAAGTTCTAATGTCACATCTTTCCCTGCAACCGACCCCTACTTTCACCTCATTTTTTAAAAATTTAATTTAATTTATTGTTATGTTTGTCATTATTTATGTGTGTATGAGAGGGAGAGAGAGAGAGAGAGGGAGAGAGAGAGAGAGAGAGAGAGAGAGAGAGAGAGAGAGAGAGAGCACATGTGTACCCACACAGGCATGTGTGCATAGCAAGTACGTAGAGATGAAAGGAAAGGTTTCTGGAGCTGGCTCTCTCCCTGCGCTGTGGGTTCGGGGGCCCTGAAGTAATCAGAGATCAACAAGCCCCCACTGCCTGCCACGCCATCGTCAGACCTAGCTTGCGCGCTAAGAGGTGCACCTTATTTCTCGTATTTATCGATGTATCTACTGCTTTCAGAAACTCATTTAAACTTTCTGAAGACTAATGTTGTTTGGGCTTGGGGGAAAAAAAATCTAACTTAATTGCAGGGCATGGTAGAGATTAGGGGGCTGAACAAAATAATGTTCTGAGATGTACTATGCACGAATAGCGAGCGGTGTGGATTTAGGCAGCCTCTTAGTGCTTTCTACTCCAATCTTTATACTCAATTCGCATACCTTCCTTTGCTAAACAAGGTTTATCATTATGCTCTTCATTGATCCAGAAGATCAATGGCAGCCAGGGCTGCTCAGTGGCCGCACCTGGGGCTCCGAGTTCTCCGAAGATCATTGGTACAGCTGGACATTTCGGAGCCACCTCCCACTTTTCTGAGAAAGGGAAGGATGAGTGGGTATCAATGAGTTAGGTGACATCATGGTCAAAGGTGTTCGCAGTTTCTGTAGTTCACACCTGGCTTGACTTACCACCCATCATACCATCATACACAGTAACGATTGTTTCCAGTAAGATAAAGCCCCTCAAACGACCTCAAAAAAAAAAAAGAAAGAAAGAAAGAAGGAAGGAAGGAGGGAGGGAGGGAGGGAGAGGGCGGGGAGAGAGAGAGAAAAAGAGAGAGAGAGAGAGAGAGAGAGAGAGAGAGAGAGAGAGAGAGAGAGAGAGAGAGAGAGAGAGAGAACAAAATAAAAACAGAGTGCAGTGTTCATGTGTCTGGTCCAGCTCCTAAAATTGTTTTTCAGGGAGAATAAAATCCAAGTTCATTTTTAGGCCTCTAAAGCAATGCTATCTTATTCAGTTTGCTAAAGAATATTTGTTTCATCCGTTGAATCTAAAAATATGAACAGTTGTAAAACGTGAAACCTATTAATCCTGGTCGAAGGCTGGGCCACCACTGGGCCTGGAGTAGTGCTGGGCCCTCTTTTCGCTGGATGCCTGTGTTATTTACTTTATTTTCTGTGCAGCTTCTGAAGAGGTTGAACAGTAGCAGATTGTGCCATGGCAATCACTCTTTCCAACAATACTAAGAATTAGTCTTTTGTCCCGAAACAGGGCGTGCAATCCTGTCTCTGTTTGGACACACACGGGGGCTGTTGCCTATTTTCAGCTGCTCTGATGTGACCACATTCTAGGCTGATGCAGACCAAGCCCGCTGTTATGGGACAAATCATGGGTTTTTAAAAATAACCCACCAAATTTGTAATTTTCAAGACAGTTTTGATTTGGGCTTCTGAGGGATTTCACACATCTGGAATGCATCTTCTTACCTTGCTTCTGTTTCCAGTATTATCTTTGTAATACATCCCCTTTTAGTTTTGCTAAGCAAATTCGTATTAAATTATTTTAGTAGTTATATTAGAAAGTTTAAGAACTTTGAAAATGATTCAGGATATATTTTACCAGATGTTCATTTTATTTAAGGATATGATATCCATGTGACTATAGTGCCTTAGTTTCCAATGCTTATAACACATTTAATACAATATTTTATTTCTAACTGCTTTCCTTGTACTTCAGGTGCAAACATTTTATGGTTGAAGAACAGCTTAAGAAAATTTGTGGCCTGGTATTATTTCCATCTTTGGTTCTTATGAAGTATAAATGGATATTTACAAGGTGAAAATCTACCTATGCTATGCTTGGGATCCTGTGAAAACTTGAAAAATATTATTTCTAGCCTTGCTTTCTCCAAGGCCACAGCAGAAGGATGACATGGCAGTCTCCATGGGGCTCTTCTTGGGAAGCAGGGAGGCAGCTGATGCAACAGGAGGCTTGCCATCTGTCCCTGTGACCACAGGCTGCTCAGAGATACCCCTACTAGATCATTCATTTGAAGTATGTGGTCAAGGATTGAGACTATATAATTAGAGTTGCTAAGGAGAAAAAAGCAAGGCTAGACAGTCATAGCCTCCCCCATACTGGCCTTTAAAAAAAAGTCTTTTCCTGTTCTTGTTTGCCTGATGTTGATCTAGAACTTTGAAAGCCATCAATTTAATGTAATGGGTGTTCATCATGACATTAATAAGGTAGGTCAAACTACCAACAAAATAAACACAGAATTTAGATTCGATCAGAGCTAGTCATGGAGAAAATATTGTTTTCTTACTTAGGAACATATAATATTTTCTACAGAGAAGTCTTCAGCAGTACTGCAATTTTCTCTCTTTGATAACGTTTCCTTCAGTCGGTCAGTGGTACCAAGTATAATGAACTTGTATTGTTGAAATATTTGCATTAATTATATAGAAAAGTGTTATTGCATTTGTTTATTTACGTGTGTGTGTTTGTGCATGTGTAGGGTTCGGTGGGGTGCGTGTGTGCTGCAGAGTGCATATGGAGGTCAGAGAATGACTTCCGTGAATTGGTTCCCTTTTATCATGTGGGTCCAGAGAATCACACACAAGGCATCAGACTTGGCAAAGAATGACTTTCTGCACTGAGCCATTTTGTCAGCCCCTATATTTACATTGTGTGTAGTTGATGGAGATAATAATGGGTGATTTATATTTTTGGTTGTGAGCCTAGCCTTTAACGGCTGAGCCATCTCTCCAGCCCGAAGGAGAGTGAGCACGAGCAAGGAACTCAGGAGTGCGAGGGGTGCACCCACACACTGAGGCAATGGGGATGTTCTATCGGGAACTCACCAAGACCAGCTGGCCGGGGACTGAAAAAGCATGGGACAAAACCGGTCTGGCTGAACATAATGGACAATGAGGACTACTGAGAACTGAAGAACAATGGCAATGGGTTCTTGATCCTATTGCACGTAATGGCTTTGTGGGAGCCCAGGTAGTTTGGATGCTCACCTTAATAGACCTGGATGGAGGTGGGTGGTCCTTGGACCTCCCACAGGGCAGAGAAACCTGCTTGCTCTTTGGGCTGAGGAGGAAGGAAGACTTGATTGGGGGAGGGGGAGGAATGGGAGGTGGTGGCGGGGAAGAGGCAGAAATCTTTAATAATTAAATAAATTAATTAATAAAAAAAATAATAATGGGTGATTTAGTTCATCTATGACTCCCCCAAGTTTTATAGTAATAAGTAATAAATACAGGATGGGAATTGTGCCTCAATCAAAGGTTAATCTCATCAGAAAGATACTGATTAGAAAACCAAAGGGGAGGAAAAAAAGAAAGAAAGAGGCAAAGAAGAGAACCGCACAATGTGTGTGTTGGGGAGGGAGGTTTCGGTGATGCCTCTCTGTAGCGATTCAGTCATCACCACCAATGGTAGGACTGGAGTGGCAATCACAGAACCTGCATGCATCTGCACTAGGCCCTCTGCCTACATGTGGTGGTTTTTTAGCTTGGGGTTTTTAGCTCTGAATCTTTTGCCTGATCCTGCAACCTCTTACTTCCTCCTGGGTCACCTCATCCAGCCTTGATATGAGGCTTTGTGCCTAGTCTTAACTGCTGCATCTTGTTATGCCATGTTCGGTTATTATCACCACGAGGCCTGCTCTTTTCTGAATGGAAATAGAAAAGCAGTGGGTCTGAGGGGAGGGAAGAGGAGGGGGGACTGGGATGCATGGATGAAGGGGAGGCTGCCAGGGGGATGTATTGTATAAGAGAGGAATAAAAAGATTAAAAAAAAAAGAGGGAAAAGGGAAATGTGATAAGGGAGGATGAAAAGGGATAATAAGACAGATGGATATGGGAAGGAAAAAGGAACTGTAAAATAAAATAAAGCAAAATAATCAAAGACATTTTCTTTCTTTTATTGGATATATAACTAGAGGAGAATAGAAATTGAACCATCTTGAATGTTCATTAAATCGAGATTTCTTCATTGGAAAGGACTCTGTGAGAGAATGATACTTAGTGGACTTTTTAACTAATTTAATTTCACAATGCATCGTACTGATTATTTTGAGGCAGAGGTAGGGGGCTCTGATTTGCTCTTTGTAGAAACAATGAGAAAAGCTGAGATGCCACCTTGTGTGATCGGTGGCCCCATCAGGACTCTGCCATAAACATCAGTGAGTCAGATCTAAGATGTCAGATGTAATGTGCCCTCTCTTAGAGACTTAACACAATGGGAGAGAGTGCAGGGTTGTGACTAAGGAAATACAGATGTCATAGAGGTAGCAGGAGTGAGCTACAGGTGCTCAGCATCCCAGACTTGGCATCCATTAAGGAATACATTCGTAATAACAACAAAAATATAGGGAGATGGAAGTGGGAAGGACAGATGAGCACTGTGAGAAAAGTTGTGATAAGATTAAGAGAGCTGTAACTAGAAACCACGGGAACTGAGACAGCAGAAAAGACGACAGACAGTTCACGAGGAAAGCAGAGGTTTGCGGAGAAACACAGACTCTACACGAAGCACTTGGTTTAAAATAAAAAAGTCAGTAACTAGGTTCTAAGCAAGATATAACTGAAAGTAGTAAGACAATACCAATAAACACAAGATCTAAAATATCTAACATGTTACTAACAACTCTACAAAATGATCAGAAATTCTGTCTGTAGATAATTTCATCTGGTCTTAATAATGACCCTTTGTGTAAGACTGTATTGATGCATGATTAATAAAAATTCAGAGAGAGAAATTGGGGTTCAACCTGAAGGTCAGAAAAGAAAATAGCCAGGCCTCTACCTCAGTCTGAAATGGTGATCCTGCCTTCAAGAATCTCAGAATGAGACTGTGACTGAGAGCTGTCTCCTCCTGTCCTATAATCCTCTTTAAGGCTGGGGTTAAACGCATGCTCCACTGGGATTAAGAGCATGCACTGCCCAGTTTCTATGCCAACAAGTGTGGCGATTGGGATTAAAGGTGTGTGTTAACACTACCTGGTCTGTAACTGACCAGTGGGGCTGATATTCAGGTAAGTTTTATTCTCTGATATTCAGGTAAATTTTATTTATTAAAATACAAATGGAATGCCACTACACTGTAAAATTAGCAAATTCATTTATTTTCATATAAAAGCACTCATTTCTCAAGGGACTAACAATAAATCAAGATTATTGTCGGGCGATGGTGGCGCACACCTTTAATCCCATCACTCGTGAGGCAGAGGCAGGCGGATCTCTGTGAGTTCGAGGCCAGCCTGGTCTACAAGAGCTAGTTCCGGGACGGGCACCAAAGCCACAGAGAAACCCTGTCTCGAAAAACCAAAAAAGCAAAACAAAACAAAAAAAAAGATTATAAATTATTAAAAATAATAACTTATTATTAAGCAATGGCAGTGAGTGAATGGCAAGTGCTTTGCTTGTTCATAACAAATAATGTGTAAAAAAGTTGAGGATACTGTTACACTGCAAATCAGAGGACATTCTCTTCACAGCAAAGAAGCAGCTGATGCATCATGCCAATTGTTCATGATGATGATCCCTGGCCATGAATATTCTTGGTAATGAACCTCAGAAAACCTAGTAAATTAAACAGAATTCTTATAATTACTACTCTGCACTTTGGTGGTATTAACTGTTGTTTACCTTCACTGCCTAGATGGCAGTAACTTTTAAATGTCTTGTTCAACAGATTCAAGCAACAAACTTCAACAGTTATCAGTGGAAAACACACACCCATCCAGAAGAGATGGGTAGAAGATTATGTAGAGGAGACCAAGGAAGATTTCCACTCCCTTACCATAGATGAATTGTAAGTTTCCACTCAAACAGAAAGTTGTAAAAGTATGACAGAAATTGAATTTTGAAAAGCACATTTAGTAATAATATACTGCTAACATTTAATAATATTAATAATATTGCTGCATTTTGATACTAATGATTAACATAACACATTATTCAGGAATGTTAGACAGAAATCTGTGCTGATATATAAAAATGGCTCATAATGGTTGATATTTTTGAAATTAATGATAATACAGATATATTACCTTATTTGCCTTAATGTGGTGTGTGCTGGTATATTGATGAAAAGAGACCTAACTAGCAATTGTACATGTGTACATATGCACAGATATAAACATATAAGTGCCAAACCAATTTATCACAAAAACAACACTCCAGTTCAGAGGCAATGCATAGATATCCTAATAAATGGCACTGTATAAACTGAGTGTCAATTTAAGGAAAAATGCTATCAAGTTCTCCACTCACCCTTGTCACAAAAATCACTTAAAATGAACTGTGACAAAAGCGTGCAATGTGAAAAAGTGGCAATGTTACATGACAAGAGCTGCCCAGCTTCAGGACTTCGAGTATGTCAGGTGTTAACTCAGAAAGATCTAAACTAAAACGGAAATATAAATGGACCTGTGTCCTTAATTAAATAATATGATAAAGCAAAAAAAAGAAAGAAATAAAATGTTACTTACAAACCAGGCCATAAAAATATCAGTTATGGAAAAGACTCCTATTATCCAAATAAGAAAGAGTAAGAAAAAGCTACAGACAAAGGAGAAAAACATGTAAACAAGAAACCTACACCAAAGTGCATGAACATGGTCAAGAGATATGGGAAAAATACTCATTTGTTATCCACTGATAAAATGCAAATAAAAACCCCAGTCATCCCCAGCATTGATAATATAAAAAGAGCTAACCACTCACTGAGCAGCAGGCTGGAGACGATGTGCAGCCGCTGGGAGCTCGCTCTGTGGATGGTTCCTGGTTAGCATCCTCTGCAACTGCTGTCTACACACACAGGATCCACTCTTCAAATCCTAGGGGTGTGCTCTCTAGAAATGCACATGCAATTGTCCAAACTCCTACGTGACGAGGCTAGGGATTCTAGGGGCCCCTTTCGGTCATAGCTCCATATCCCCTAAGCATCGTGTTGATCAGGACGCCACAGCCCACAGGGTTAAGTACAAGAAAACTTTACTTTAATAAAATGCAAACACAGGTATCATCAAACTGTGGTTTCCCAATTAAGTGAGTACCGGTCAGAGGGAAGGCAGAAAAGAGGTAGCATGTGCTGACATCATCCTCCCAGTTTAGTTGACAGTTCTCATATGTAGGTTTCAGAAGAGAGGTCGAGTGATGTATCAATTACATATGCAAGTTTTTATGACTCCAGTAAGGAGGCTCTAACACAATGCCAATTCTACCTTATGCTAGACTTGAGGGGTAATCGACTATCCTCACAAGCGATGCAGTTGGACATTTTTTAGCACACTGTCATCCACTCACCATGCAATGCAAAGGCAGGATAAATGTGTCTGCAAGATAGAGAAACCAAATCATGATAAAAAGTCAAATATTGCCATAGACTGATGACGGATATTGGATTTGATAAAATATCAGAGAAACCAGAATGAAAATTATTATTATATTCTCACAATTTTAAAAGTAATATTTCAAAATGAACCATGATGTGCAAGATGGAATTTGATTAAGCGATGTAATTTCCTATGTGATTTGAAAAACTTAATGTTTTTTTTTTCTTAACAAGACTCTGCTAAAAAACAAAGCAGAAAAAATAATGAAACGGAGAAAGTATTTCCTAAAATGTCATTATTTACAAACTGTGAATTACTCTTTCTGGAGGAGATATGCTCTGATATTTATGAGTTGCTTCTCAATAATATGCTAATATTAGCATGTGTCATCATGGTACAATACCAAAAAAGGACATTAAAAATTCTCCCTAGAAAATTACTTTCATAATTCCGCAATGGGAGGCATTATTTTTATCAATATGAGAAAAATTATATTGAAATCTTATTTTCATTTAATTTCTGGCTCCATCTGTTTTGTCTCTTTTCATCCTTAAAATAATTAAGACTGGCTGAACCTGTTCTCACAGCTAACAAATGAAATTCAATAAAGGACTGGACTTTAAATCCCAGCCCAGGGTCTGAAGAGCTGGGCTAGTGAGTTCCAATCTCCAGGACCCATGTAAAAGCCAGGAATGGTGATGTACTTCTAGAGTCCCAATAAAGGAGAATCCTAGGAAGTTTGTGCATCAGTTTGCCTGGCATAGGCAATAGGGTGCAATGAGAGAGACACCCTGAACACACATACGGTGGAAGGAGAAAAGTAACATGCAAAGCTGTGCTCTGACATGTGTGCTGGTGAAAACACACAGTCTTGGCCACACATATTAATGCACACGTATGTGAATGCATACATGCACAAACAAAAGCAAATCAAATAAAATAAATCCAGTCTGAATCAAGTAGACAAGCAGAATGATAGATGTGGACTAGGATGGCTGAGGAACAGATATTCCTCAGTAGCGTTGCAGACAATGTTAGGAGTTAGGACATTTTATATGAGCTTGTATTTAAGATTCGTGGTGGGACTATGGTAGTATTTAAAGATATCGAGTCCCGGAAATTGTACTTGTTGCCTGAGATCCTGAGATTGGACGTTTTTTCTGGATGACCTAAGTGAATGTAAGTGAGATCAGAAGGAACTATTCACAGAAGAGGCTGTGTGACTTAATCCCCGAGGCAGGGATGGAAGAACAGTGAGCCACAGGGCTTACTGAGTAAGGACTGTGCTTTCAGCACTGGTTTCAGTTCATAAAAACAACTTTGCATTTCTAGACTCCAGAATACAGAAAATAAATCAGTGTTGTCCTAGTCATCCTGAGAGGCACCTCTGGTGCTTTGTTTTAAATGATGTACATTACTTTCATTTGAACTGCATCTTTAAGGGTAGAGAATGATGTTGAGGAAGGTTTGTAGATGAGAAACCCATCTACTTTTTAAATGTCCCACCCTAACCAAAAAGCTACTTGCAATCAATATGTGTTGGGAAAGGGAAATAAAAAAAATTCTCAATGGTGTCACCAGATAAATCAACAATACTTCATGCCCAGAAGTAGTAGGTGAACACAAAATAAAATAAAATAAAATAAAAAATACTTTGTGTCTTATTTTGACCTTTTTGTTTGCTTGTTTGTTTGACTTATTTGGTTTGTTTTGCTTTTCTTGCTTTTGTTTTTGGAAAAGAAAAAGGATATGAAGTTGGTTGGGTAGAGAGGATTGGGAGGAATTAAGAGAGAAAGAACACAATCTGAAAATT
Organism: Chionomys nivalis; assembly: GCF_950005125.1. Lineage (NCBI taxonomy): Eukaryota > Metazoa > Chordata > Mammalia > Rodentia > Cricetidae > Chionomys > Chionomys nivalis. Next base: position 81,283,218 of record NC_080090.1, read on the forward strand.
GCCCTTGAGAAGAACCATCCCTAACCTGAAAGCTAGTTTTCTCAAGTGGAGTTTTCCTGATTATTACTTCACTTACAGGCAGGTCCCCAGCCCAGTAGTAGACGGCCAACACAAAATGAACTTGGCAGTATTTTTGGAGGACTCTTGTCCCTCAGTGTTTTGTCTGGACTTTTTTTTATTTGACCTTATAGACTCTTTTGTTTATACATCATAGTTTCTGAATTTGATTTTATAAGTTCTCTCTGTGTGTGGATGTGTATCTCAGCTACTAAATATGCTTCTTGTGCTTTTTCTTTGGATATTTTTGTTTGTTTGTTCATTTGTTTATCCTATTCTGGTTTGTTTTTATACTATACTATCTTATCATAGTCTTTAGAGGCTTATTTTTTCTTTAATGAGAGAAATAAAGAGTGTGGATTTAGGTGGCTGGGGAAGTAGAGAGGATCTGGAAAAATTTGGGAAAGGGGAAATTATAATTGGTATATAATTTATGAAAAAAGTTATAGTACTATGAGCTCACCCAGATCAAACATGTTTTAGGATTGGATTTGAGCTGGTCTGTGGAGGCACATGCCTTTAACCCCAGTGCTCTGGAGGCAAAGGCAAGTGGATCTCTGTGAGTTCAGGCCAGCCTGAACAGAGTGAATTTCAGGACAACCAAGACAGTTTCACAGAGAAACCCTGTCTTGAAAACCCAAAAAACAAAAATTGGATTTGAAGCTAAAACCATGACACAAAGCCCATATGTGACACTGTTAAGGTGGCTGAGAAACCGAGATTAGTTAGGTTGTGGGACATAGGGGTAAACCTACTATATTATTCTGCTAAAGAAACATATCATAAAATGACTCCAAATTAGATTTTCCTATACTCACAGCTCAACTCTCATCAGAGAATTTTCTTCTTGTAGTAGGTGGTAACTATACAGATAATCACAACTGAACAACGTGCAAAAGAATGAGGGACATTGGAAACCTCAAGGGATCTATGTATCGAGGAGGCAGACAGATTGGAAGAGGCAAAGGTGGTGGGTGGCGCCAGGACAACATCACCGTCCTATAACAAGACGGATTCCTGTATGAACGAACAGAGAATGTGACAGTACACCCAAGGCCTGCAAGTTTGCACCTGACAAAATCCCAGCACTGACAGTTGGAACTTCATCAAGCCCTGCACCCTGCCAAGAAGGCACTCATAATTGATACCTTCTGGGAAAGGAAAAATCAATTTTCTCCAATGGAGTGCTGCTAGCTATGTCAACAGCTTTGTCTTTACCCCTGAAAGTCTGTGAATGTCCCTGTGATCAGCTGGGGATTTCACATTGGAGTGGAAAGAAATTTCAACATGTCTTACAATGGAAAAAATGTCTTACAAAGTATATCTAAATAGGCTATTATTAGACACGCTAATGATTGTTCATGATACATGCGTGTGTGTGTTTGTGTGTGTACTCAGTTTAATCAGTTGTAAAAGGATTATTCTTGTAGTCTCATTTGAACTTTTTAAAAGACTGAACTTAAAAGTTATCAAGTTATCCAGGTTAAAGGGGTCACTTTGATATCATGTAGGAAAAAGAAAGCAAGGTAGAATTTATCGCATGTTTTCATAAGCAGGGTGCTTAATTCCTAATACATGGTATCTATTTTAATCCTTTCTTCTAAAGGGAGGCAGTATATCTCCTGTCTTAAGGAAATTAAAGAAATTAAGCATCTATGATTATAACAAAATAAGGATTTTACCTCTTTTTAATTTAATCCCAAAGAACGTGTACCTATTGCTTTCAAGTATGTAAAAATCTTAACCAAATTTCAGCTCTCAGCAGAGCATTGATGGACTTTTGAGGGATAAACTTGCTTAGATTTATAAAAGGGAAATATTAGCTTCTGTGAAGGCTGGTAATAATAAGGAAGTACTTTCTGCGAGATTGACTGGGTCATATACAGGCAACACCAACTTTTACCTGGCGTGAATGTGACAACAATAAACACATTTCAACAAAGAAAATCAATGTAAAACCTCCCCACAGATATGTGGGAATCCCTGTAAATATTTTGAAGCCAGAAAGTTCATGTCTCAGACACACACTCTTGAATTACTACAAGTGGGAAGGATGGTTTTTCCAGTCCCTGCGTCTGTGGTGCTAGGGAAGGGGTTTGGGAATAGGGCTCTTGCACTATTAAAAATAGAGCACTGAGATCTCTAGAAAACCATTCTAAGAGCCACCTTCCATAGCAGCACCTCATGTATTTTCTCATTATATACCGAGCACACTGGACTATATAGGGAAGTGACTGTTGCAATAGAGAACACTGTACATCGAGAAAGATGCTGTGGTTATGCTGTGATGGACAGTCGTCCATCTTTGTGAACCAGCAAAGCTGTGTGGTATATTCAATAGAAATGCATGATAACAAACAGATGTCCCTTTGCTATCTTCCTTCCCAACACTTAGTAGGCAGCCGATTCCGACCAAATAGCTTCTACCTTCTGGTTTCAATCTGATTTGAATCCTAATGTGATACTGCATATTTTCCATAGCCATGAAAAATTGTCAAATGTTATACCAAATTTTTTTCTTCCTTGGTTTTATTGATGCTATTACTTTTAGCTGGGGGATTCTACTTCTTTCTGTGAAATGTAGGGTTAATGATTCCAAGACAGAAGAAGCACAATGTACACAAAATAGTGTTAAAGAAAAGGGAATGAATGCCCGAAGAGGGAATCCTTCCTAGGCCATGACCAGTAACGCTGACTGGTAATTTTGCTCTTTGGTGGTGTCTTTTTCTGGCTTTGGTTTTAAGAACACCCGCCCTCCTGTAATGTAGCTGTAATTATTCCCAACTCTTGACATTTTAGAAGTGTTAAAAGATTGGTAATAATTCTTCTTAGAAAATTGTGTTAGGTGCTGAGTTCTTTAGGTTTTCATCATTTTTCAAATCTCATTTTTAATTTCACTATTTCAACTCTCCTATTTAATCATGAGTCAGTCTTATCTTCTAAGAGTTGCTTTATTTCTTCTGATCTCCTGTTTGTTGGCCTCATATTATCCAGAGGAATATCTTAAAGTCTATTTTATTTTTATGGTAGTTATCACACTGCATCCTTTTTTCTTTCTAATTTTATTTACAATCCAAGGTTCTGGGATATGTATGGGTGTTTGACTTTTTCATTGTAAAAACACAAGAAAATGTATCACATAGACTAGATGACATAGCCCACTGCGAAGCTAGCTCAGTGATGTATCCTATTACCTCTGTCCTCAAAACCTATACAGTATATTTTTGTACTGAGAAGTACAATGAAACAGGAACAAATGATTGTGCATTGAAGCATTTCTAAGCAAATTAAAAAGATGCAGTAAGAAATAGTATGTAAGACAGTAAATATTAATTGTCAACTAAAGAGGGTCAGGAATCACCAAACACAAACTTATTGTCTTGCCTCTGAGAGGCTACCTTGCTTTATGTAATTGAAGTTGAGGACCAATGCTAACCATTCGCTGGCCTTGAACTCTTGGACTCGAGAAAAAATGGATGATGCTAAACAGTAGCATCCATCAATCATTCTTTGCTTCTTAACCGCAGATGCAATGTGACTAGCTGCTTCATTTTGTGACCTCCCAATATGATAAACCGAAGCTTCGCACTATAAGCCAAATAAATGCTTCCTTTCTTAGGCTTCTTTGGCCAGGGTTTTTTTTAACACAGCAACAGGAAAAGTAACCACCGGAGCCTGAGAACCACAATGCAGAGCGTCTATCGGAAATACGCACGAGGATTGGAAGTATGCAACCAAGACGCTGTGGGAGAGTCAGGGGACAGATGTGAGAGCTGAAAACCTGACTGTTCACTTCTCTAGAATCCATAAAAATACTTTGCTAAAGCTCATGAAGTTTGTTAAACATGTCTTTATTCAAAGAAAAATTACCCAGCTGGGGAGTGGTGGCACACGTTTTTATTCCCAGCACTTGGGAGACAGACGCAGGCGGATCTCTGGAGTTCAAGGCAAACCTGGTCTACAAAGAAAGTTTTGGAACTGTCAAGGCTACACAGAGAAATCCTGTCTCAAAACAAACAAATAATAATAGTAAATAAATAAACAAATTGCCCTTGATTCATGCTAACTTCTTAATTTACACACTTTATAAATTTTTAATTTACAATTTACTATCATACCCTGTAGCTCTGTTTTGGTGTCTCTCTAAGTGGGATGTATTTTCCCTTTGCTTTGTATCAAGTGTCTAATTTGTCTTTTCCCCGTTTCTTCTATGACCCATTGAAGATCAAGCTCCTGCTGCTTGGTTCCATGTGTTTGTAAACTTTTTACTCTCCTCTCAGATACTGGAGTCTAGCATCATTCCGTTGATTTCATGGGGCAAAGATACTTGATGCTATCATAGGGCAAAGATAACCTCATTCATTATTTTAGCGCTCGCTCTTCCTCAGCTCTCTTCCTTTCTTTGTCTCCCTGTCTCTATCCTTTTGTCGTTGGTATTGTTACTGTTGAGAAGTTTTCCCTATATTATATATTGCACCGTCACCCAACAAGGAAGTCCCTGCCAGTTGTCGCACTGCTTTCCGCTCTGCTGCGCTGCCCCCAGGCCATCAGACTCTCAATTCTCAGTACTCGGTATAAAGGAGACGGAACCTGTCCATTCGTGAATTCTCGGAAAAGCTGGGACATTGGAGGCACACTGACTTCCTCCCGCTGCCTCCTCAAGAAGAAGTCTGGGGCTGGGTGCTTTCTCCTAATCATGCCAAGCTTTGTGGCCACATGAGCTGCCAAGCACATTGTGCAGTTCTCCATTGTCCCATCCCTTCCAACTATGTTGATCTGTGAGCATTGACTGAGGAGTTCAATGCGACAGAATGAGCCCCTCATGCAGGACTCCATAAAGCTGAGAATTTGCATGTATGTCTGCATTCTGCCCTGCAAGGGGGAAGTACTAAGATGGATCGTGAGCTGTGAGATTAGGGGATGGGCTGACACCAATAAAGTGACTTGTTCTGCTTGCTGATTCCCGTTCACACTTCCCAGCTGTATGATCCCCTGAGGTACTGAGATTTCTTCAGTGCTTTCTGGAAACCTCATAAAGGTAAATTTGGATCTTTACATCACTGTTAAATCGGTGTTTCTGTGGATAAATTGGAGAATGCTTTTCTATCTTGCCGATGTCATTCTTAAAAGTACTTTTAAACAGCAATTACTACACACGTTGGCATAAATTTTCTCCCAATGTCATCACGTCAACACTCGCATTAGAACTAGAGCAGAAATTCTCTAGGGCTATTTACACTGTGTTGCACTATACTGTGCTAGACATTCTGAAGTGTGCAGCAATGTGTCATGTCATTGTCCCTAAGACAACCAGAAAAAGGAAGGAACCCATGAAGACCACAAGAGTGCAAGCTTGGCTATCATGCCAATCACGGTTTAAGTTATTCTTCCAAGGTTCCTAGGCCATAGGTTAGATGTGTCGTTTCTCTAACCTCATTTTCTCACTAAAAATGGGGCAATGGTATTACTTGACAGCTCCTGTGAACAAGAAAGAGTAAATAAAAGAATTAGTTAACTTAGGTATAACAATATTTAGGTGAAATTTGCTATATGTGGTGGCCTATGCAATAATCAGTAACACTAATAAAGAAATTTCAATTTCTTTTTTTGCTTATCTGTTGATGGATAACATTATATCCTATTTAAAATATCAGTGATGTTTCTGATAAATAACTACTGCATGAAATAATAAATTTATTGAAAATACTTTATAGCTAAAAGCCTATTCAATTTATATAATTTTCTAGAGAATAATTATGTGGATGTATAATAAGTCATATGTGTATATACTATAATATATAATCATATATTATTAGATTATATATAACATATCAGATATTCATGTTTCATCCTTGTAACTCATATTTTGTGAGTTTCTTGATAGTACTCTGTCATTCAAATATTCATAATAACACAAATCTAACACCTTAGGTCAGTAGTTCTCAACCTTCCTAGTGCTATGACCCTTAATGCAATTCCTCATGTTTTGAACACCAATGACAAAATTACTTTTGTTGCTACTTAATAACTATGAGTTTGTTACTATTGTGAATAATAATGTAATACCTGATATGCATGGTATCTGATATGCGACCCCTGTGAAAGGGTCTTTCCACCCCCAAAGAGGTCATGGCCCACAGGTTCAGACCAGTGCCTTAGCTACTTCAGTGGTCAGTGTTTTCTAGAGAAGCGTAATGAGTAGAATGAATATAGATTTATTGCCTTAAGGTTGCAGGCTGAGGAATTCAGCTGCTCAGTGCACATGGCTGAGTGCCTTAGGAATCACAATCTGTCAGTGAAGTGCGGGAGAGCCACCCATCCTGAGTCTGTGTTGAGAAAATGAAAACGCTGACTTCTGAGATCAGTGAAGGGTGACAGCAACAAGATAGAGTCACACACCAGCCAGGGGCAAGGGAAGCAGTCCTCTGTACATGGGCCGCCCTCAGGGGGCTTCCACTCAGTTAGTATTGCTCCTTACTTTACCCTTCCAGAATTACATCATGGACTTTGTCTCTAATTTGATCTTAAATCCAATTGATTTGACAGTCATGATTAACATCTCATGTACTATTTAAAGTTCACGTCATTATTAGTTCAGTTTTTATTGCTCTTGTAAAAGTCAGACTAGAAGAACTTTGAAGGGAAAGGGCTTATTTGGCTTACATTTTCCTGTCCCAGTTCATCACTGAGGGAAGTGAGGGCAAGAATTGAAACACGGATCTGGAGGCAGAAACTGAAGTATAAACTGTGGATTAGTAGCTCTCAACCTCCTTAATGCTGTGACCCTTTAATACAGTTCTTCATGCTGTGCTGACTCCCAACGATAAAATTATTTCACTGCTACTTCATAACTGTAATTTTGTTACTGTTATGAATCATCGTGTAAATATCTGATATGCAACCCCCTAAAGGGTCACAACCCACAGGTCAAGCACTGTTGCTACAGAGGAACACTGCTACTGACTTCACTCTCCATGGCTTGATCGGCCTACTTTTTTATATAATTCAGGCTGGCCCTCACAGGGCGGCACCTCCCCTAGTGGGCTGGGTCCTCCCTCATGAATCAAACAAATGCCCTGAAGACTGGCAAACAGGCTAATCTGATGGAAACATTTGAGGTTCCTTCTTCCCAGGTTACTAGTTTTGTCCAGCTGGCAAAAGTTAATCAGCAAAACTTCTCTGAGTGTCATTTTTTGTGGGAAAGTAATTTGGTAGCAATATGGCTAGAAGCCTCCAGGATCAGCCTGAAAGTTAGAAGCAAATCTGAAGCTGCAATCACTTCTATTTAATGATGAACTTATTGTTTAATGAGTTGTTCAGAACCGCAGTTATGAATAAAGGTTGACCAATTAAAGTGGTATTTCTGACCTACCCATTTAACTGAAACACCACATTAATGACAAAGCGGGTCTCTAACAAGTAACTTTTGTCACCTGGGTCTACTTGTTAGACAATAAGGAACCATGGAAGATTCCTTGTCAAACACATGCACGCACGAATACACATGAACGCATGCACACACACCATATATATTATTAATTATTAATAAATAATTAATGTTAAGGAATTATGTCTTTGAATTGTGTGGTAAAACATTCCAATATCTATTAAGATAAAATAATTAATGAAAATAGGGGCTGGGGAGATGGATTGTTGGGTAAGAGCTCTTACTGCATAAGTGCCAGGGCCCATGTTCCGGTTCTAGCATCATGAACAATGCCAGGTAGGGCTGTTCATGACTGTAACCCCACATGAGGGAACAGAGACATGCAGATTCTGGGAGTTTACTGGCCAGGCAGCCTCAGCTAAATGATGAACTTCCATTTCAGTGAGAGACAGTCTCTCAAGTCAATATGGTGGAGAGTGGTAGAATAAGACACCCCAAGTTTCTGTGGCCACCCTACACCCCTGCACAGGCACATGCACCTATTTACTCACGGGTATGTACCTCACACAAGGAAATACAAATGTACACACACATATACCACACACAACACATTCATGCCATCAATGAAAACAGAGATAAAAAACTGTACAATGAGTACCTGTCATTTGTTTGTGAAAGAAGGAAAATTGGATCTATCAACTACCTAGTCACGTCTATAATGCTTGTCTTTCTCTACCGACAAGTAATAGGTGATTTGGAAAAAACCGTCTGAATCCATCACTATACCATTATATCGCTCATGTCTGACACCAAGTAACAGATGGTTGGATGAATATATAACTTAATATTTATAGAAGAAATAGACTGTAATTCAGAGTGCTCAGCCTTTTCCAGTGTGTCATCTCCTCCACACTCAACAGTACTTCAGAGACTAATCCCTCCACCATTTTATTGAAGAGAAGCAAAATAGAGATATGATAGATGCCTTGCCCATGGCCCTGTAGTCGACAAATGTAAGTGCTGGTACTTTAATCTTTCTCTCAAGAAGCATCTCTTTCTTTACACCAGGGAAGGCTACCAAGTCTAGAGAATCTAGGAGCATCTGAGCTTGAAGACATCCTAAAACATATTTTGATCTTTGACACCAGGGTGATTTCCTTGACTTCTTGGTCTCTTATTCATTCTCACGGCTGGGAAAATAAATTGACAAAATTGATGTTTTTCTCACTGTCAATTGAAAGCATTTTCACAGAATTAATGCTTGATGACTACTGCTAAGTGCTCAGCATTATACATAGTCAGGTGTGAGGGGGACGGTGACTCATTCTTTCACACTGCAGCCTTATGAGCTGGAAAGTTTTATTATCATCCCGTCGCACACATACGGAGGCTAAAGCTTGAATATACTTATAAATTGTTCTAAATTTATGCACATGTGACAAGGAATTTGGTCTCATCTTCCAAATTGTCCACAAATCATACAAGGTTCTATAGAGACCCCTGAACTTCATGTCCTTGAGCTTAGCTCAGTGAGTTTGAGTTACTTGAAAAGATTGTCATAGGGGCTGGAGAGATGGCTCAGCGGTTAAGAGCATTGCCTGCTCTTCCAAAGGTCCTGAGTTCAATTCCCAGCAACCACATGATGGCTCACAACCATCTGTAATGAGGTCTGGTGCCCTCTTCTGGCCTTCAGGCATACACACAGAAAGAATATTGTATACATAATAAATAAATAAATATTTAAAAAAAAAAGAAAGAAAAGATTGTCATAACCGGGTGTCAAAACATTGGTTCCGCCCCACCCCCACCCCCAAGCCTGCCTTGTCTGCAAGGTCCTTAGCTGTGGAACAGTTTCCTGCCATTTCACTAAGGCTACCAACCCAGAGCAGGGCCCCCGCTGCTGGGGCTGCAGTCTCTGCTGTGATCTGCTGGACCTGCTCTGCCTGCGCCCTACTTCCCTTAGTCCCTGGCTCATTGGGGCATCCAGGAGTTCCTGTGTAGGTGCCGAGAAGTTTCATCAGGATGGGTGAGTGTGTGCTATCCTGGGGCGGACTGTCCCGGTAGAGAGCACAAACACCCCTCCCCCAGCTCCTGCTGCAGGGCTTTCTTTCCTACACACCCGCCCCCACCCCCACCCCCAAGCCTGCCTTGTCTGCAAGGTCCTTAGCTGTGGAACAGTTTCCTGCCATTTCACTAAAGCTACCAACCCAGAGCAGTGAGTCCCTGACTAGAGGGCAGGCCTCAAGGTCCCCGCCAGGGAAAGCGGGCCCCTGCTGCTGGGGCTGCAGTCTCTGCTGTGATCTGCTGGACCTGCTCTGCCTGCGCCCTACTTCCCTTAGTCCCTGGCTCATTGGGGCATCCAGGAGTTCCTGTGTAGGTGCCGAGAAGTTTCATCGGGACGGGTGAGTCTGTGCTACCCTGGGGCGGACGGTCCGGGTAGAGAGCACAAACGCCCATACACTAAGGCTACCCAACCAGAGCGGTGAGTGCCTGCCTAGCGGGCAGGCCTCAGCAACCCCCGAAAGGGAGCGCAGGCACCTCCAGCTTGTACAGCAGTGTCGCCTGTGTTCTACTGGACCCCGCCCGACCCCTTGCATTCGGCCTTCTTTACGCGGGTCATTGGAATACCACGCATCCATGTTTTGGTGTTGAGGAGTTCATCTGGAAGGGAACGGTTCCTGCCCCTACACTGAGGAGATACACCTAGAGAGTTAGTCACAGCAAAGACTGGTCCAAGACGTCAGGCCTCTCCTGGCTCCATTTGAAGGAAAAGATGGGCAGGCGCCAATGCAAGAATTCCCCCAACAACTTGAAAGGCAACGTGACATCACCAGGATCCAGGAATCCCGAAATGAGAAGTCTACACCCTAATCCGGAAGAATTAGAAGAATTCGACTCAAAAGTGAATTTTATGAAAATAATAGAGGACCTTAAACAGGAGGTGAAAAACTGCCACAACAAATTAGAGATTACAAACAAAAAGGTAGAGGAAATGAATAAATATCTCAAAGATACCCAAGAAAACCAAGAGAAACAAGAAAAAGTAATCAAACAGGTAAGGGAAACGGTTCAAGACTTGAAGAATGAAGTGGAAGTAATAATGAAAACACAAACCGAGGGAAGGATGGAGATGGAAAATTTGAATAAACGAACAGGAACTACAGAGACAAGTACCACCAACAGATTACAAGAGATAGAAGAAAGAATCTCAGACACTGAAGATACCATAGAGAAAATAAACACTCTCATCAAAGAAAACATCATAACCAACAAATTCTCATCACAAAACATTCAGGAAATCTGGGACACAATAAAAAGACCAAACCTAAGAATAATAGGGATAGAAGAAGGAGAAGAAGTACAGCTCAATGGTCCAGAAAATATATTTAATAAAATTATAGAAGAAAACTTTCCCAACCTTAAGAAAGATATTCCTTTGAAGGTCCAAGAAGCATACAGAACACCAAATCGACTGGATCAAAAAAAAACATCTCCTCGTCATATAATAATCAAAACACAAAACATAGAGAATAAAGAAAGAATATTAAGAGCTGCAATGGAAAAAGGTCAAGTTACCTATAAAGGTAAACCTATCAGACTTACACCTGATTTCTCTATGGAAACCATGAAAGCCAGAAGGTCCTGGATAGATATACTGCAGAAACTACGAGACCATGGATGCAAGCCCAGACTACTATACCCAGCCAAGCTTTCGTTCACTATAAATGGAGAAAACAAAGTTTTCCAGGATAAAAACAAATTTAAACAATACGTAGCCACAAATCCAGCCCTTCAGAAAGTAATTGAAGGAAAATCACAAACCAAGGAGTCCAACAATGCCCACAATAACTCAGACATCTAAAGACCCTTCACCAGCACAACTTGAAGAAGGGAAACACACAAACTCTACTACCAAAGGAAAGAAAGAAAGAAAGGAAAAATGACCGGAGTTAACAACCACTGGTCATTAATATCACTTAATATCAATGGACTCAACTCACCTATAAAGAGGCACAGGCTAAGAGATTGGATACGAAAACAGGATCCAACATTCTGCTGCTTACAAGAAACACACCTCAACCACAAAGACAGACATCTACTCAGAGTAAAGGGCTGGGAAAAGGTTTATCAAGCAAACGGACCTAAGAAACAAGCAGGTGTGGCCATACTAATTTCTAAGAAAGTTGACTTCAAACTAAAATCAATCAAAAGAGATGGAGATGGACATTTTTTACTCATAACAGGAACAATTCACCAGGATGAAATCTCAATCCTGAATATATATGCCCCTAATATAAAAGCACCCACTTATGTAAAAGAAACGTTACTAAAACTCAAGGCAGTCATCAAACCACACACACTAATAGTAGGAGATTTCAACACTCCTCTCTCACCAACGGACAGGTCAATCAGACAGAAACCTAACAGAGAAATAAGAGGATTAAGGGAGGTAATGAATCAAATGGACTTAACAGACATCTATAGAACATTCCACCCAAATAGGAAAGAATATACCTTCTTCTCTGCAGCTCATGGAACCTTCTCGAAAATAGACCACATACTCGGTAACAAAGCAAACTTACACAGTTACAAAAAAATATCGGTAACCACCTGTGTCCTATCAGATCACCATGGATTAAAGTTAGAATTCAACAACAATGCTATCCCCAGAAAGCCTATGAACTCATGGAAACTGGACAGTCAACTACTGAACCACACCTGGATCAAGGAAGAAATAAAGAAAGAAATTAAAGTCTTTCTTGAATTCAATGAAAACGAAGACTCAACATACTCAAACCTATGGGACACTATGAAAGCAGTGCTAAGAGGAAAGTTCATAGCACTAAGTGCCCACTTAAAGAAAACGGAGAAAGCACACATTGGAAACTTAATAGCCCACCTGAAAGCTTTAGAAAAAAAAGAAGCAGACTCACCTAGGAGAAGTAGAAGACTGGAAATAATCAAATTGAGGGCTGAAATCAACAAAATAGAAACACAGAAAACAATCCAAAGAATCAATGAAACAAAAAGCTGGTTCATGGAGAAAATCAATAAGATTGATAAACCCCTATCCAAACTAATCAAACGGCGGAGAGAGAATACGCAAATTAACAAAATCAGAAACGAAAAGGGAGACATAACCACAGACTCAGAGGAAATTCAGAGAATCATTAGATCTTACTACAAAAACCTGTATGCCACAAAATTGGAAAATGTTATAGAAATGGACACTTTTTTAGATAAGTACCATATACCAAAGTTAAACCAGGACCAGGTGAACAATCTAAATAGACCTGTTAGTCGCGAAGAATTAGAAGTTGTTATAAAAAACCTCCCCACCAAAAAAAGCCCAGGTCCAGACGGCTTCAATGCAGAATTCTACCAGAACTTCCAAGAAGACCTAATACCTATACTCCTTAATGTATTTCACAATATCGAAACAGAGAACTCATTGCCAAATTCCTTTTATGAAGCTGAAGTTACTCTGATACCAAAACCACACAAAGACACAACCAAGAAAGAGAACTACAGGCCAATCTCACTCATGAACATCTACGCAAAAATACTCAATAAAATACTGGCAAACCGAATCCAAGGACACATTAGAAAAATTATCCATTATGATCAAGTAGGCTTCATCCCAGAGATGCAGGGCTGGTTCAACATACGAAAATCTATCAATGTAATCCATCATATAAATAAACTGAAAGTAAAAAACCATATGATCATTTCATTAGATGCTGAAAAAGCATTTGACAAAATTCAACATCCCTTTATGATAAAGGTCTTAGAGAGATTAGGAATACAAGGGTTGTTCCTAACTATAATAAAAGCTATTTATAGCAAGCCGTCAGCTAACATCAAATTAAATGGAGAGAAACTCAAAGCTATTCCACTAAAATCAGGAACACGACAAGGTTGTCCACTCTCTCCATACCTCTTTAATATAGTGCTTGAAATTCTAGCAATAGCAATAAGACAACATAAGGGGATCAAAGGGATTCAAATCGGAAAGGAAGAAGTTAAACTTTCATTATTTGCAGACGATATGATAGTGTACATAAGCGACCCCAAAAACTCCAGCAAAGAACTCCTTTAGCTGATAAACACCTTTAGTTGCGTTGCAGGATACAAGATCAACTCCAAAAAATCAGTTGCCCTCCTATACACAAAGGATAAGGAAGCAGAGATGGAAATCAGAGAAGCATCACCCTTCACGATAGCCACAAATAGCATAAAATATCTTGGGGTAACCCTAACCAAGGAAGTAAAGGATCTATTTGACAAGAACTTTAAGTCAATGAAGAAAGAAATTGAGGAGGATACCAGAAAATGGAAGGATCTCCCTTGCTCTTGGATAGGGAGGATCAACATAGTAAAAATGGCAATTCTACCAAGGGCAATTTATAGATTCAATGCAATCCCCATTAAAACCCCATCAAAATTCTTCACAGATCTTGAGAGGACAATAATCAACTTTATATGGAGAAACAAAAAACCCAGGATAGCCAAAACAATCTTATATAATAAAGGATCGTCTGGAGGCATTACCATCCCTGACCTCAAACTCTATTACAGAGCCTCAGTATTGAAAACAGCTTGGTATTGGCATAAAAACAGAGAAGTCGATCAGTGGAACCGAGTAGAAGACCCTGATTTTAACCCACAAACTTATGAACACCTAATTTTTGATAAAGGAGCTAAAAGTATTCAATGGAAAAAAGAGAGCATCTTCAACAAATGGTGCTGGCAGAACTGGTTGTCAACGTGTAGAAGAATGAAAATAGACCCATATCTATCACCATGCACAAAACTCAAGTCCAAATGGATTAAAGACCTCAATATTAGTCTGAACACACTGAACCTGATAGATGAAAAAGTTGGAAGTACTCTACAACATATGGGTACAGGAGATAACTTCCTACGTTTATCCCCAGCAGCACAGACATTAAGGACAACATTGAATAAATGGGACCTCCTGAAACTGAGTAGCTTCTGTAAAGCAAAGGACACTGTCACTAAGACAAAAAGGCAACCCACTGACTGGGAGAAGATCTTCACCAACCCTGCAACAGACAAAGGTCTGATCACCAAAATATATAAAGAACTCAAGAAACTAAACTTTAAAATGCTAATGAACCCAATAAAAAAATGGGGCACTGATCTGAACAGAGAATTCTCAACAGAAGAAATTCAAATGGCCAAAAGACACTTAAGGTCATGCTCAACCTCCTTAGCGATAAGGGAAATGCAAATTAAAACAACTTTGAGATACCATCTTACACCTGTCAGAATGGCTAAAATCAAAAACACCAATGATAGCCTTTGCTGGAGAGGTTGTGGAGAAAGAGGCACACTCATTCATTGCTGGTGGGAATGCAAACTTGTGCAACCACTTTGGAAATCAGTGTGGCGATTTCTCAGGAAATTTGGGATCAACCTACCCCAAGATCCAGTAATACCACTATTGGGAATATACCCAAGAGATGCCACATCAAATGACAAAAGTATCTGTTCAACTATGTTCACAGCAGCATTGTTTGTAATAGCCAAAACCTGGAAACAACCTAGATGCCCTTCAATGGAGGAATGGATGAAGAAAGTGTGGAATATATACATATTAGAGTACTACTCAGCAGTAAAAAACAATGACTTCTCGAATTCTGCGTGCAAATGGATGGAAATAGAAAACACTATCCTGAGTGAGGTATCCCAGACCCAAAAAGAGGAACATGGGATGTACTCACTCATAATCGGTTTCTAGCCATAAATAAAAGACATTAAGCATATAATTTGTGATCCTAGAGAAGTTAAATATGAAAGTGAACCCAAAGAAAATCATATAGTCATACGCATGGAGAGGGGGAAGTAGACAAGATTGCAGGGCAAAAACTGGGAACTTGCGGGTGAGGTGGCATGGGGCAAAGGGGAAATGGGATGAGAAACATGAGAAGGGGAGGATGGGAGGAGCTCGGGGGATTGGGATGGTTGGGATATAGGAAGGGAAGATACGGGAGCAGCGAAGTATATATCCTATCTAAGGGAGCCATCTTAGGGTTGGCAAGAGACCTGACTCTTGAGGGGTTCGCAGGTGTCCAGGAATATGTCCCCAGCTGGTACCTTGGGCAACTAAGGAGAGGGAACCTGAAATGACCCTATCCTATACTGATGAATATCTTGCATATCACCTTAGAACCTTCATCTGGCGATGGATCGAGGTAGAGACAGAGTCTCAATTTGGAGCAACGGTCTGAGCTCCTAAGGTCCAAATGAGGAGCAGAAGGAGGGAGAACATGAGCAAAAAATCAGGACCACGAGGGATGCACCCACCCACTGTGACAGTGGAACTGATTTATTGGGAGCCCACCAAGGCCAGCTGGTCTGGGACTGAATAAGCATGGGTTGATTCTGGACTCTCTGAGCATGGCGGACAATGAAGGCAGATGAGAAGCCAAGGACAATGGCACTAGGTTTCGATCCTAATACATGAACCGGCTTTGTGGGAGCTTAGCCTGTTTAGATGCTCACCTTCCTGGAAGTAGATAGAAGACCTTCGTCTTCCCGCAGGGTAGAGAATTTGGACTGCTCTTCAGTATCGAGAGGGAGGGGGAATGGTGTGGGGGGAGGAGAAGAGGAGTGGGGGGAGGGGGAGGGAAGTGGGGGGAGAGGCATTATTTGGGAGGAGGGGAGGGAAATGGGAAACGGGGAGCAGGTGGAAATTTTAATTAAAAAAGAATAAAAATAATAATAATAAAAAAAAAACATTGGTTCCTCACAGTGTTGAGGACTGGAAAGACCAAGATCAACACACCAACAGATTTTGAGCCAGGTGAGAGCTCTTGTCCTGGCTTGCAGATGGCTGTCTCCTTCTTGTACCTTCACATGGTTAGGAGCAGAGAGAGAAGCCATGCTCTCCTGCATTTCATTATAAGATATCTATCCCTTTCTTGGGGGTTTTATCTTCTTGCTCTGATCATTCCCAAAATTCTTTGCTCCTAATACTTCCATATTGGAGCTGGATTTTAATATGAGGACTTTATTTCTTTATCTCATATACCCAACTGATTGGTTGGGCCAAATGGCAGTGGATACCTGGGAAGCACTGTCCCAGGATGGCTAGCACTTCAGTGACAGCTATGATTGCGAGCTGCTGAATCTGCCAGCGGCCTAATCTGAAAATCCAGTTGAGAGAATCCTCCCCATGTTCCAATCTAAAGAGAGCAAATTGTCTATGCTCTGCATGATGTTCCCAGAGAAAACTCATTTTATTTAAAATGTTCAGCTCATTCCAGCCTCCTCAAAAGGAACCTAGTGTTCATTGTCTGGAACAGTCACAGAAGGAACCAGCCCTGTCTGTCAACCAGACAATGCTGACAAGGGTGACTGATGTGCTGCTATTTCCTATATAGATTTCAGCCTGTGCCTTTAAGTGGAGACTTGTCAACGTGGCACCATGGGGATTATGGTCTCCTTGGATGAAAACTCTCATGGTATTTCCTGCATTGCTGGAGTGGCTATTCATCTCCTGACCAGGGGTCTAGAATCTTTATTGGAAGAACAGAGGAAAAAAGAACTTTTTTCCCCATATTTAAGACTCTGGAAAAGGTCTTACACCTGAGAACTTAGGCTCAAAACCCATAGCCTCAAAAGTACTAAGCTTTGGTAAGAACGATCTTGTTGGTTGACAAACCATGGGCTCTAATAACTTATGTCAGCCACTGTTTCAACCAAACACGTCAGGTGTGAAGTCAGCATGCCATTGAGAGGTGTCCGGTAAACTTGGATTTCAAATGCCACCTTAACAGTCCACAACCCAGTCTCATCCAGCTTTGTTACTCAGTGGCTCTCAAATTTTGTTCTATGAATCCATCTTCCATGATCACTCCCAAAGCAACAACTTAGGTGATGTGGGAGTCCCCTCTGTATACTGTGATTACCATTAATGAATAAAGAAACTGCTTTGGACCTATAGCAAGGCAGAGCTTAGGTAGGCAGGGAAAGCTAGGCTGTATGATGGGAGAAAGAAGGGCAGAGTCGGGAGATGCCATGGAGCTAATGCTGGAGATAGATGTGCTGAAACTTCGCTGGTAGGCCACAACCTCGTGGTGATATACAGATTAATAGAAATGGGTTAAATTAAGATGTAATAGTTAGCATAAGAAGCTAGAGCTAGTGGGCCAAGCACTGATTTAATGAATACAGTTTCTGTGTGATTATTTCAGGTATAAGCTAGCTGGGTGGCTGGGAACTAACTACCAGCCCTCCTTCAAAACTTAGGGGCCATCTCTATGTACCTGAGTCCCTCGATATCCATCAAAAAAATGCTTAATCTAAACTCTGCTTGTACTCCTTATCCAATCCTCCTAATAAAAACTACAATAAAGTCTCTTTCCCTGTTTCCCTACCCCCATGTCTCTTGGCAAGCCTCTTTGCTCCCGTCTTCCCTTTACTGCATATGTGCCATGGTGTGGTGTATTGTACCTCTCCCTCCTTCTGGGGGCTGTGACAACTAACGGAATTCTTTTTGTTTTTAGACAGGATATTGCTATGTAGCTTAGGCTGGTCTTAAGTCCTCAATCCTATTGCTTCAGCCTAGAATTCAAGCATTACACCTATATGTCACCATACCTGACACATCTCTGTTCAGTGGCAGTTAAACCTTTATCTGCTGCCTTTACATGGCAAAATAATAATCAAATCACGGAGCTCAGTGCTCATAAAATGAAGCTAGCTTCTTGCCCAGAAATGTATCAAACCTCCAAAATACAAAATTTTGTACTTTAAAATCCATAAATTCAATAATAACCTCTAATCTCACACCCATTTTTCTCTTCTTAAATCATGCTTTGAATCAGCATAAGTTAGTTATACATAATAATGGATTCCATTATGACATTTTTATACATGTGCTTAATACATTTATATCATAGTTCCTCTCTTGTGCCCCTCACTCCTACTAATGAATCTTTGCAAGTTCTCTCTCTCTCTCTCTCTCTCTCTCTCTCTCTCTCTCTCTCTCTCTCTCTCTCCACATATGTGTGTCCAGTAAGTTAATCCTCGAATCATCTCTCCAGCCCCAACAGGCATGGTCTTTTGATTGGATTTACAGAACCATATATGACTTCTTTATCTCAAAGAAGGCCTCAAATCCAATCAGAAAGTGGTTGTTTATTCTCACAATAGACTTGCTGTAACTACACTAGGGAGTTCATTCTGCCTGGCTCAGAGGTATTGTTACACACAGAGTCACAGCCAAGTAAGACTATCTGTGGCAATTCATCTCTTAAAGGCTACATAACAACTTCCAGCACTATCTGGAACAGCTCACAGAGTGGAAGATCCAGCCTAGATAATATTTCATTCTCCTGTGTCTTTTGAGGCAGGTGTGTGGGATCTTCAGCAATGGAGCCTTACTATCTAGTTCTGGCAGGCGAACATCAGTGGTGTCAACTGCCTGCACTACTTGAGACAACCAGGGACTTTCCCAACCAACTACACTCCTGGCACTGGGATTTTTGTTTAATAACTTTCTGAGAACAGTTTTTATCCAATTCCATACAAGGAATTCAAATTCTGTCCTCATTTTGTTTTATATTTTGATTATCTTATCAAGTATCAAATCACTAATAACTCTTTTAGACTTTACTAGTTTCCGGTATTTCCAGCTTCACAGCCAGAGTTCAACACAATAAACCTTTATTTAATGCTCTGTGTAGTCACAAGATTGGCACCAAATCCAAATTAAAGTTTCAGGAAAGCCAGTGTATATGGGATAATGAGTAACCTCACAGTTTATGGGTGATATAGATACAGTCACATGAGTTGATGATGTAGCTCAGTAACTGGGCACTGACCCAGAGTTCTTGAAGCCCTGGGTGTCAACATCTAGTCTTAAACATACACATACACACACACACACACACACACACACACACACAAACACAGAGAGAGAGAGAGAGAGAGAGAGAGAGAGAGAGCTGTATGAGAAAACCACAGTACACCAGGTAATATACACTGTAAGAATCTAAGAACTGAGTTAGAAAGAACGATCAAACGATCACACACTGAGAGTCAAACCCAGATCTGTCATAAGCTAAGAAATGACAGGAAAGTAAATATAGAGAAAGACAAAATTTTGATGGTCTAGTATGACCTGCAAAAGATTTTTTTTTATTTAATTCTACAGGAAAGTCCATATTCATAGGAAAGAACACTGCTATAAAATTTGATACATTGTAGAAATATGACAGGTTGAGTAACAGCTAACTTAATTATAGAGGAGATGAAAATACACAAGCTAATAGTTGTTATAGAAAAATGTAAGTTGTGATATAACTGGACATAAGACTAGAGAAATTATTGTGACACAACTCATGGCAGCCAAGTCATAGAGTAGACACATCAAGGGATAAACAGATAAGGAAAATGTTCCAAATATATATAAAATATAAAATGTGATATATATATAATACAAAATGTGATATATATAAATATATATATAGTATTATTCAGCTGTTTAAATTGTAAGAAAACAGATGAGATGCAGAGTATGTTTAATGAAATAAATCACACTCAGGAACACAGATACATACTTCATGTGTGGAATATACCAGTTTCTAACTTAAACACACACATGTACCTATCTACTCACAAAAGTTGAGGTTTTGTAGGGGTGGATGGGGGAGTTTAGAGCGATTTTTAACAGTGATACTGTTATTGAATAAGTTAAAAGCATTCATTACTAATGACATCTCAAAACTCTGGTTTATAGAAACAAGAACAGCGCCACCAATGAGTTCTTACTTTTGCGTTCTTTTAAGTTATAAGATAAACAGCAGAAGTGGACACAGGCAAAGACCTTGGAGACAGCACTCTGTAGTATGGAGCTGCGGGCTGCGTTCCTGCTGCCCCAGCTCCCGGCTGCCTGGCTAGCTTATGCCCAGAAATAACAGCACACAAATTGTATTCATTTAAACACTGCCTGGCCCATTCGTTTTAACCTCTTATTGGCTACCTCTTACATATTGATCTAACCCATTTCTAATATCCGTATTGCCACTTGACTGTGGCTTGCTGAGATGAGTCTAACGGGCATCCATCTCAGAGTGGAGGGTCATGGCGACTAACTGACTCGGCTTCTTTCTCCCAGCATTCTGTCTGTCTACTCCGCCTACCTAATTTTCTGTCCTATTAAAGGGCCAAGGCAGTTTCTTTATTTAAACAATGAAATTAACACAAAAAAGAAGACTCACCCCCATCAGCACTCAAAGGTGAACAGACCAGAACAGACACCAGTGATATGATGCTCTCTAGAGAAGTGGCTCTGCTGCCCCAAACTTAGCTTGTCACCTGGCTGTCCTGTTTGACTCTTTTAGTATCCCATAGCTTGTTATCAAATTGTCTATATGTCAGTAAACAAATTATATAAAAAATTTCAAAACCTGAGATGAGCTCTCAGAAACATGTGGCTCTTTCTATGCTGCATGGGCCCCAACAGTTCAAGGTTTTGGTCAATGCTTGTAAATGGCTAGAAGGTGCTACTTTTGCATTGGTGGTTTTTATCTCCCTCATTGCTTATGTCTATGCCAGCCTCATGGGTAATTTAAGTTACTCAATCCTTAAAGCCCAGTGCCTAAAACTCCCTTTGAGAACTGAGAAGTTACCAGATGAAACACTGGTTTCTCTAAGTGCTCATATTCATTCCAGAAAGATTATTTCATAAATCATAAGACAGCAGGATGCAGAAGCTCAAATTCAATGCAGTTATTCTTATTATTATCATAATGGTCAGCTATTACAGTAAACAATTGTTAATGCTTTTCACAATCACCAATTTGAAGAAATACTGATTGTTTCTCTTTCTTTCAGTATTGTAGTAAAGCTTCATTTGAACAATCTGTTTCATTCATTTGTCAGATATTGGGATGCACATGTGACAGAAGGAAGCAAGTTCAGCAGACAGGGTAGTTAAGGACAGAGGCACAGCACAGACTGAGTCTGACTCTAGAAAGCATTTCCTCATTCCTTTGAATCCATGGATAAGATGTTTGAAAGGGTCTTACGCATACTGAGGGTAAAATAGATGTCATATTTCTATGTTCTTTGGAAAACAATGACAAATGCATGGATTCAAAGTTCATGTTGTTGTGTCTTTGTCCTGACACTTCCTATTCTAAATGCCAAATGCTTCTCATCCAGTCATGTGTCTTTATTGTAAGCTACGGAAAAAAAAAAAGCTGTCTTTCAGAAGAACCCTCTTCCAGTCTAGATATGTTTATACAAATGTTTACCAAGAGGTAGAAGTTAATTCTTCTCAGCACATCTGAAAAAAACAAAAACAAACAAACAAAAAAAAAACAAAAAACATGTATATAGCTGTAACAGGGGAATTTTACATTGATTTACTAGTGAACAAAACAAAAGGTACAGTTTCTTTAATTTTTTTGCTTTGTTTAAATAAACCATCAACTTTTATTTCGGTAAAAGATCGAAGGCAAATATGTTGCTAATACTGATGAAATTAATATTAGTTTCTAATGAAATTAGTTGCTAATGGATGAAATCATGGGTTAAGCAGAGGAAATTAAAGGGAGAGCCAGGCTTTATGGGATAATTAACAACTAGATTCTGTGGACCTGCATTTTTAATAATAATACTGCTAAAATTTCACAAATAGGATCCAAACTTAAAATACTAAAATAAAACTGCTATTTCCTTCTCTAGTTGTCTACCCAGAGTCTCAGTACTGATAAAAGCTGGGAGTCTCCTGGCGCGGTGCCTACACTGGCCTGTTCTGTCTTCTCTTCCTTTTTTGTTTTTGGTTTATACCTACTAGATAGAAAATGGTACAAAAACAAGCATTTTGATTAATATAGTGTAAATGTTAATTTTAAAACATTTTTTTGAGGTTTGAATGTATCAGATAGCCTGAAAGCAATCACTGTATGAAGCTTCATCAAAGGCCATTATGGTTCTGCAAAATTCCAGTTTTCCAAGCAACCACAATTCACCCAATTTAGTAATTTCTTTTTTAAGAACTAGTAGAAATATTGGTTTTTAGATTAAACCCAGATAATTAAATCACGCAATAATAGCTTTCAGTTATTATATTGATTGAAAGATCATTTATTCAATAATTTTGATTTTCAAGATTAAAAATATTGTGTCTGGAGGTTGAAGAAATGATTGAGTAGTTAAGACTACATGTGCTCTTCCAGGGGACCTGGGTTCAGTTCCCAGCACCCAAACTGGGTGGCTCACAACAACTTGTAACTCCAACTCCAAGGGTTCGAACACTCTCTCTTGGTCTCCAAGGGTGCATGTATTCTTACACAACTACCACCTGATACTCTTTCAGAGGAGTACATTTGGATTCTCAGCATCCGCATGGTGGCTCACAGTTCTCTGAGCTCCAGTTCCTGGGGATCCAATGCCTTTTACAGGCACTAGGAACATAGGTTGTACACAGATAAACATACAGGCAAAACATCCTTTCTGAAATTTAAAAAAAAAAAATCTTTTCTACATAATTTTGGGCATGTTTTTTTTTATTTGGATTTTTTTTTTAGATAGGTTTTCTCTGTAGCCTGTCCTGGAACTAGCTCTTTTAGACCAGACTGACCTTGAACTCACAAAGATCCACCTCTGCTGGGATTAAAGGTGTGTGCTTCCACCACCTAGATATACTTGGTTTTAAAATGCCACTAATCAAATGAGTCATGGAAGATAACTAGTTCAAAATGTCCCCAAGCCAGAGTAAAGACACAGCTGAACATTGTTGCAAAATGATGCTTACCTTTAATATAGAAAAACTTTATCAACATCCGGCTCCGTAGAGCACTGAGTTCTGATCAGTTTCTTGCTATCACCTGGTTTGCGTGGTATTTAAGAGAAACTCACACACCAATAGTTTGAGACAGTTGTGCACAAAGATAGGCACAGTTCTCGAAGAGCTCATCATCAATTCGTGTCCTAATTTTACTTATTCTCATGCTTAGTTCTTAAAAAGCAGTTGCCCAGCACTCAGGAGGCAGAGACAGGCGGATCTCTGTGAGTTCGAGGCCAGCCTGATCTACAAGAGCTAGTGGCAGGACAGGACCCAAAGCTACAGAGAAACCCTGTCTTGAAAAGCCAAAATAAAAAAAATAAATAAAAATAAAAGCTGCTTAGAAATTGAGGTACTGCCAAATGCCAAAAAAAGAAAAAAAAGGGAAAAAAAAAGAAAAAAAAAAGAAAAATTTAAAATAAATGAGGTTTGATAAAAAGGATGTTTGTCTCTGGGGAGATAAGACTTACAAAAGAAGCATGATGATATTTTTTATTTTTCTTAAGTTGAGCATCAGATTGGGAGCTTTTCACGTCTCATTTGAACTTTGGCAGGTAATGTATTTATGCTAGCTGAAAATGAGGTCACAGATATTCCAAAATACATTGACTGTTAAACTCTTAAAGCCAGTTATCAAGATTTATTGTATCAAGTTGAAAGTCAAGGCTAAATAGTTTCCACTGTCCACTGTGTGTGTCTAGCCAACATGTCAAAATGAATAAAACTGGTTTTGCTCATTGAAGCTTGCTGTAATTTCGCTTTCTTTTGGAATTATGCTACGATTTGGAATGTTATATTGATAAGTTGTTTACCACCTTGAAGACACAGGTTTCACACATTTGCAGGAGAGTTAAATCTGTAAACCAGTTATCATTGTCAAGCACAAGCCTTGGGTTTGCCACCACAATCAACTTGACAACATGTTGCAGATCAAAAATCTTCTTGGCATTTAACCTTGACTTAGCTGTCTTCCTTCCACAAAGTATGTAATGGCAACATTGTCAGCCTCAGCACTTTTAATGAACACCTTGGTTTAGTTATAGCTTAATATCTTGTCCTTATGAAATTCACAGGATAATAGTTGAGGATTTGAATGATGTTATCCATTTCAATGTTTATGCATTTTCTTGACATACTATGCAATGATATCTTGTTAAACATGAGCTTGGGCTAGAATGCTTACCATCTTCTATGAATTGCACAGGTCTGTCTTTCTCTTTTTCTTACCATTGTTGAAGCACCATCAGTAACTACACAAGTTGTGTCAACAATGAAAAACAGCAGCAAAAGGCTTTAACATTAATCTTTTAATGTATTGTGCCTTTTAATGTGTGTTGGGAAGTGCATGTGCAAAAGTGCACATGTGGTGGCCAAGCACATCTTTGTGGAGTTGGTTCTTCCTCCCATCATTCTTGGATTTCTGCTATAAAACTTTAATTGCCAGACTTGTTGGCAAGTGAGTGCCTTTACCAGCTGAGCTGAGCCATCTTGCTTGCTCCAAAGCACAGAATTTTAAATTACTAGCTCCACTTAACAAATACTTTTGATGGAGGTGGGTGGTCCTTGGACCTCCCACAGGGCAGAGAAACCTGCTTGCTCTTTGGGCTGAGGAGGAAGGAAGACTTGATTGGGGGAGGGGGAGGGAATGGGAGGTGGTGGCGGGGAAGAGGCAGAAATTTTTAATAATTAAATAAATTAATTAATTTAAAAAAAAATACTTTTGATATATTTTCCAGCTCCTTCAATTCTTCTGACTATAGTTTGATGAGGAAACTAATTTTAGAAATACCATATCAGTAAGTGACTTTGATTATTTTGCTGTGTAGTCTAATACCACAAAACTAGCGTTTACATTAGAATCTGAGTTATGACTTGAAAAATATTTGTTGAGATAGTTAGCATTTTATGCTTGGTACACTGAATTTAGCAGCATGTTTTACATAGAATAACATTTCAAATCATACCCTTTGAAAACTTGTATGAACTCCTATGAGTCAAGCAGAAGTCTTCCTATTTGCCTCTCAAAAAGAGTCTTCATAGCTGGGCGGTGGTGGTGCACGCCTTTAATCCCAGCATTCGGGAGGCAGAGGCAGGCGGATCTCTGTGAGTTCGAGACCAGCCTGGTCTACAAGAGCTAGTTTCAGGACAGGCTCCAAAACCACGAGAAACCCTGTCTCGAAAAAAACCAAAAAAAAAAAAAAAAAAAAAAAGAGTCTTCATATATGTCCACTAATTTCTTTTAGTCCTCAATTTTTCTTTTAGGGCATTGGGTTATTTTATTGTTGTTATGAAGATTAATTAGCAGTAAAGTAATAAGATTTGGAACCTGTCTTAATTTGAGTTTTATTGCTGTGAAGAGATACCATGACCACAGCAATTCTTATGAAGAAAACATTTAGTTGAGGTGGTTCGCTTATAGTTTCATAGGCTCAGTCCATTATGATCATGAAGGGAAGTATAGCAGCCTGTAGGCAGATGTTATAGGCATGTAGCTGAGAGTCCTACATCTTGTAGGTAACAGGAAGTCAACTGACTGTCACACTGAGTGAAGCTTGAGAAAAGAGACCTCAATGTCTGCAGTCACAGTGACACACTTCCTCCAACAATACCTCACCTACTCCAGCAAGGCCACACCTAAAAGTACCACTCCCTTTAGGAGTCCCTTTTTTTCAAACCTACACAGACCCTTTCACATCTTAACAACTGTTGTTGAAGGGTGTAGAGCTGAGAACATTTATAAACTCTTTGGATGATTGTATTAGTCAGGGTTCTCTAGAGTCACAGAATTTATGGAGTGAATCTCTCTTTCTCATACACACATACACACACACACACACACAGAGGAATTTATAGGAATGACTTAAAGGCTGCAATCCAACAATGGTTAGCTATGAATGGAATGACCAAGAATCTAGTAGTTGTCCAGTCCACAAGACTGGGTATCTCAGCTGGTCTTCTGTATATTCTAGAATCCAAAAGAAAGTAGGCTCCAATGCCAGGGAAGGAATAGATGTGCTGACAAGGAGGAGGCAAGCAGACTAAGAACGGGCAACCCTTTCTGCTTCCACCATCCTTATACAGGCTTCCAGCAGATGGTGTGGCCCAGATGAAAGGCATGCCTTCCAGACTCAAGATCTGGATTAAAGGTTTATGTTATCCAGCCTCAAGATCCAGATCAGAGTCATGTTGATTTCCTGTCTCAAGATACAGATCACGAGTGTGCCCTTCATTTCTGGATGTTAATTCATTTCAGATATAGTCAAGTTGACAACCAAGAATATGCATCACCGTGATACCTGCAGCACTGTGAGCTGTGGAAGCACCCTTAAAATCAAATAAGAATGTTTTCTTCTAAATAGCACTGAATGTCTATGGTTTTCAATGTTCTGTCAAAACACTGCTAATTGCTGCATTTCACTGAGTATGCACCATGAACACATGAAATAATCAGATGGTGCCAATCCAGCTGCAACACTGGAAGCCACACACTGGAAAACTGAATGAATATACCATATACACAGGGGAGAGACACACATTTATTTTCTTTGAATGCCATTGTCATGCTGCCTTGTCAGCCACAATGTTGACACACTTGCTAATATTCTTTCTGTCTGGAACTTCTTGATCTCAATCTCCACAGTTCACGTGGTTCCCAGCCCTAGTGTCCTTCAGCATATTATGAGACAACCCATTAAGTGATTATACCATGCAACTGTTTTTCTAGGCCAAAGTCTCAAAGTTTTCCATATTAAAAAAAAAATCCAGTGTGATAAGGCCTACCATAGCAATGGACAATTCTCCGTACCAAATTCTTCCTTAGTTACTTTTATGTTGCCAAAATAAAACACCATGACCAAGGCAACTTATAAAAAATGCATTTAATCAAGCTTATGGTTCCTGGGAGTTGGAATCCATGATGGTGGAGAAAAAGCATGGCATTAGAAACAGCTGAAAGCTAGAAGCATGAGGAAAGAGAGCACACTGAGAATTACATGAGTCTGTTGAAACCTCAAAGCTTGTTCCCAGTGATGTATCTTCTCCAAAAAGGCCATCCCTCCTAATCCTTGCCAAACAGTCCTACCAAATAGGGACCAAGTATTCAAACATATGAGCATATGGAGATGATTCTCATTAGACTGCCACAATCAGCTTATACACATTTTAAGTTATATCAAAATAACTACTGTATAAAGAAAAGAAATACATCAGAGACTACTGGGGTTGTAAGGGATTCTCCATTTTCTATTATTTGTATTTTATTTAGTGCCTGAGTTACTCAACAGCAGTGTCTGCAACACATTCTTGCAGTTCATTCTGTAGAATCAAGTTTTCCAGAAGAAATGTTCTAAGTAGAGGGAAGATCTAGAAAGGAAGATCCATATCTACTGCCATGCACAAAACTCAAGTCAAATGGATCAAAGACCTAAACATAAAGCCAAACACACTTAACCTCATAGAAGATATAAATGCATTTTTTATTCTTCTATATGTTGATATACAATTATGCCAGCACCATTTGTTGAATATGCTTTCCCTTTTCCATTTTATATTTTTTTGCTTTTTATCTAAAATCAGCTGTTCATACATATGTGGATTACTATCTGAGTCTTCAATTCAGTTCCATTGGTTCTCCTGTCTGTTGTTATGCCAATACTAGGCTATTTTCAATGCTGTAGCTTTGTAGTAGAGTTTGAAGTTAGGGATTGTGATGCCTCCAGAAGTTCCATTATTGTACAGGACTGTTTTGGTTATCCTGGGATTTTGCTTTTCCATATGAAGTTGATTATTGTTCTTTTAAGGTCTGTGAAAAATTTTGCTGGAATTTTGATGGGTATTACATTGACTCTGTAGATGGCTTTTGGTAATATTGCCATTTTTACTCTGTTAATTCTACCTACCTAAGAGCATAGATGATCTTTCCATTTTCTGGTGTCTTCTTCATTTTCTTTTTTCACAGGTTTAAAGTTCATACAGATCTTCCACTTCTTTGGTTAGAGTTATTCTGAGATATATTATGCTATTTGTGGCTGTTGCTAAGGGTGATGTTTCTCTTATTTCTTTCTCAGCCCAATTATCATCTGTGTAAAGAAGGGCTACTGATTTTTTAAGTTAATTTTGTATTCTGCTACATTGTTGTAGAAGTTCCTTGGTAGAATTTTTGGGGTCACTTATGTAAACTATCATATAATCAGCAAATAATGATAGTTTGACTTTTTGACTTCTTTTCTGATTTGTATCGCCTTAATCTCCAGAAATTGGTCATCAAAAGAACAAATAATCCAACAAAAAATGGAGTACAGACCTAAACAGAGAACTCTCAACAGAGGAATCTAAAAATGGCTGAAAGACACTTAAGAAAATGCTTAGCATCCTTAGCAATCAGAGAAATGCAAATCAAAACAACTCTGAGATTCCATATTAAAACTGTAAGAATGGCCAAGTTCAAAAACACCCATGACAACTTATGCTGGAGAGGATGTGGAGTAAAAAGGAACACTCTTCCATTGCTGGTGGGAGTGCAAACTGGTACAGTCACTTTGGATTTCAGTATGGCAATTTCTCAGAAAATTAGGAAACAGCCTTCCTCAAGACCTAGCAATGCCACTTTTGGGTATATACCCAAAGGATGCTCAATCATACCATGAGGACATATGTTCAACTATGTTCATAGCAGCACTATTTGTCATAGCCAGAACCTGGAAACAACCTAAATGCCCTTCGACTGAAGAATGTATTTAAAAAATGTGGTACATTTACACAATGGAGTACTAAACAGTGGAAAAAATAATAACATCTTGAAATTTGAGGGTAAGAGGGTGGATCTAGAAAATGTCATATTGAATGAGGTAACCCAGACCCAGAAAGACAAGAATCATATATACTCACTCATACGTGGGTTTTAGACGTAAAGCAAAGAAAAAGCAGTCTACAATTCATAATCCCACAGAATCTAGACAATGAGGGCCCTAAGACAGACATGCGTGGATCTAATCTACATGAGAAGTAAAAAAAGACAAGATCTTCTGAGTAAATCGAGAGCTTGAGGACCATGGGAGTGGATAGAAGGATAGGGAAAAGGTAGGGATGGGAGTGGAGAAAAATATAAAGCTCAATAATAAACAATAAAAAATAAAATAAATAAAATAAAAAATACCTCACAATCTTCACAGCACACAAATATAATGAGCAAGTTGCATCTAAGGATAAGGACTTTTTGGCATCATCAGGACTGAGGAAGAGAGGGATAAAAAGGCTACTTGAATGCAAAGGAAAGGTTTCAAAGAAATTTTGATTTTTTAATTTTTTTTTCATCTTCGTATTCTTTACTATCAAAGAAATTTGAAATATTAAAAATCAGAAGAAGAAGTCCTGGCACTTGGACAACTCTCATTTATGTACTTGGCCACAGAGTAGATGATGGAATGTGCATGAGACGAAACAATACTCAGGGTTTAACAAAGCATATAAAAATCAACTTTCCACACAAATTTCCAGTATAGTCTATCCAAGTGAAGTGTTTTTTGTTTTGGGTGGGTTTGTTTCTGTAGTTGTATAGATGAGCGTGGGACTAGGAGAAAAGTTTGCTTGAAGTTGGAATCATTCATACATGGGAAGATTATGTTCTTCTCAAGACTATGCAAGATTATGCCAAGTGGTTTGTGAGAGCCAAGAAGATTGAGAATGCAGCCCTGGAGCTCCTGTTTCCATCTGTTTCCTCTGCCACCTTTTACAATAATCCTTTTTTATTTTAGTTCCAAAGAATGCCACAGTGTCAGGCATTTGGAGGTGGAAATGAAAGCAGTGCCCCACCCCACCTCTGCTTCCTTTCTTCCTCTCTCTTTCCTCCCACCATCCTCACTTCCTCTCCTCCTCTCATTTTTCGTCCTCTTTTCTTTGTATTGAGTCAACAAGGTATATGATTCCCATGAACCACATCATTTAGCAAAGCAGTATTTTTTACTTTATCTTTGCTATGGGATCATAGTGAAAGTTCTAGATATTTAAGATTTTATTTTGCCTTAAGGAAAAAATAAGTGCTTTGTATACATTCATTTTAATTGTATCATTTAAAAATAGAAAGCCCTGCCATTAAAATTATGAGACAATAATAAAGCAAACTTTCTATTTCATATCCTGAGGAATTATAATATCTCCCTTTTTGTGCATGGAGACCAAATTGTGCCTCCTTCTGTAGCTTATCCCAGGGAGAACATGAAAAACAATGGTGCACTGCCAAGAAGTGGCACTCTATGTTCTCTAAAAGTAACTGACCCACATCACTCTGGATCCTATCCTATGTTGCTGTATGCAAAGCTGTTTCACACTGTTACTTGGGCATTCTTTACTAGGTGCCTCCATTTACTGGTATCATTTGCTTTCACAGTGAGTCAGAGTCAGTTGCTACAGTGCTGACTCCACAAAGAGCCACTCCTTCCCATTATCCATCAAGGAGTTCCATATCCTGGTTTTGCCACAGAATGGTGGCAGCATACATTAAAGTAAGAGTATTCCCCAAGCCACCGAATTTTTGTCTTTCTTTTTAAATATCAAATTCTGAGAAAAACACTCATAGATCGAGCCAATAATTTTCTCAGCAGATGTAATTGTTCTAGTAATGAAAACTCAGTTGTACATTTGGTGGTTCAGATTAAGCAGAAGGCAAGGAAATCCCAATCATTAAAGTAATTACTCATTCATGATCAGAAAGGATCTAGAAAACACGTATTCATATTTCTTCTGATGCAGATGTTCCAGAGGCTAACCACAAGAACCTGGCAATGAGTTCATTGACCTGTGTTTACAAATAGATATTGTTTGAGGCAATATCTGTCACATGGATTTGGTCAATTTTTAGTCAATGAGAAATTTTGAACAATGCCACTGCTGAGTACATAGTCATCAATACAGAGTTGAATAGCTCATCTGACAGTTTTGCCTTAATGACTAAAGTGTCTCTTTGACAAATTCAATTTTCCCATTTATAAATTAATCAATTATTTTGGTTATTGATCTGTAAATGCCACATCCAGATAATGCCCAGGCTCTTCAGAATATAACTCCAGCATACACTTAGGTATCTCTGCTTCTATGTCACAGTCCCTCAGCCTACCCTTGGTTCACATGACTATATTTACAAAACCAATTTTTAATCCATTAAATGTCAAGATTAAAATTATAATTTGAAAAGCTAGCTAAAAGCTTTTGAAACTAAAAGATAATTTCTGTGGTGAAGTAAGTCTATGACAAAGCTTTATACTGCTTCTGGGTTTTGATTTATTTTCTTTCCACTAGACACACATTGATAAAGTCCTATACAGACCAAGAGTCTGTCTGAAACAAAACGAACAAATCAAAATGAAATTCATATCTTCATAGCATCCATTCTCTTTAAAATGACTTGATCTGTTCCCTTGTGATTTCTCTGGTAAAATGATGTATCACTAATCTCTATTAGTTAGTCTGATGGGCATATTAGTGTTTAGCTCAGAACAGCTCTGTGAGCCAGAAGTGGAATCAGCCTAGAGCCTATCCCCCGTCAACCGCAACAAAACCATGAAACACAGCTGCTACTAAACAGAGAAGATCAAGAGGTGAGTGACCAGCCACCCAGCAGGACACCGCACTCTCTGGGCCCTCCATACTGGTACAAAACCCAGGACCCCTTCCCCACCTGCCTTGGCTTCTTTAGCCACCCAGCAGGTGAGTTTCCATTTTCTGGTGTCTTCTTCAATTTCTTTCTTCAAAGATTTAAAGTTCTTGTCATACAAGTCTTCCATTTGTTTGGTTAGAGTTACTCCGAGATATTTTATGCTATTTGTGGCTGTTGCAAAGGGTGATTACTTTCTCAGCCCATTTATCATCTGTGTAAAGGAGGATTACTGATTTTTTTTGAGTTAATTTTGTATCTAGCTACATTACTGAAAGTGTTTATGAGCTGTAGAAGTTCCTTGGTAGATTTTTTTTGGGATCACTTATGTAAACTGTCATATCACCAGCAAATAATGAGAGTTAGACTTCTTTTCTGATTTGTATCCCCTTGATCTCCTTTTGTTGTCTTATTACTCTAGGTATGACCTCAAGAAATATATTGAATAGATATTGAGAGAGTGGACAACATTGTCTTGTTTCTGATTTCAGTGGGGTCACTGTGAGTTTCTCTCCATTTACTTTGATGCTGGCTGTTGGCTTGCTGTATGTTGCCTGTATTATGTTTTGGTATGTTCCTTGTATCCCTGCTCTCTCCAAGACCTTTATCATGATGGGATGCTTTATTTTTGTCAAAGGATTTTCCAGCATCTAATGAGATGATCATGTGGTTTTTATTTTTCAGTTTGTTTAGATGGTGGATTACATTGACAGATTTTCATATGTTGAAGCATCCCTGCATCTCTGAGATGAAGCCGACTTGATCATGGTAGATGACGCTTCTGATGTCTTCTTGAATTTGATTTGCCAGTATTTTATTTAGTATTCTTGCATCAATGTTCAGAAGTGAGATTGGTATGTAATTCTCTTTCTTAGTAATGTCTTTATGTAAAAAGAGGTTGACAATGTTCCTTCTGTTTCTATTGTGTGGAATAACTTGAGGAGTATTGATATTAGTTCTTCTTTGAAAATCTTGTAGAATTTTGAGCTAAAATCATCTGGTCCTGGGCTGCTTTTTTTTTTTTTTCTTTTTGTTGTTGTTTGGTATACTTTTGATGACTGTTTCTATTTCTTTAGTAGTTATAGGTCTATTTAATTTGTTTATCTGGTCTTGATTTAATTTTGGTAAGTGATATTTATACAGAAAGTTGTCCCTTTCCTTTAAGTTTTCCAATTTTGTGGAGTACAGGTTTTCTAAATATGACCTAATGATTCTCTGGATTTCCTCCATGTCTGTTGTTATAACCCCCTCTTCATTTCTGATTTTGTTAATTTGGATATTCTCTTTTTGTCTTTTGGTTAGTTTGGATAAAGATTTGTCTATTTTGTTGGTTTTCTTGAAGAACCAACTCTTTGTCTTATTGATTCTTTGTATTGATTTCTTTGTTTCTATTTTGTTGATTTCAGCCCTCAATTTGATTATTTCCTGCCATCTACTTCTCCCGGGCGACTTTGATTTTTTGTTCTAAAGTTTTCAAATGTTTTGTTAATTCACTAGTGTGGGATTTTTCCAGCTTCTTTATGTAGGCATTTAGTGCTATGAACTTTCCTCTTAACACTGCCTTCAATGTGTCCCATATATTTGGGTATATTGTGTTGGTCAATTTCATTGAATTTTAGAAAGTCTTTAATTTTTTTTCTTTATTTCTTCCTTGACCCATTGATGTGAACATTGTTTAAATTCCATGTGTTTGCAGGCTTTCTGGAATTAGTATTGCTGTTGAATTCTAATTTTAAGCCATGGTGATCTGATAGGATACATGGGGTTATTCCAATTTTTTTTGCATCTGTTGAGGTTTGTTTTGTTACCTATATGTGGTCAATTTTTGAGAAAGTTCCATGAGGTTCTTAGAAAAAGATATATTCTTTTATTTTGGATGTAATGTTCTATAGATGTCTGTTAAGTCTATTTGAGTCATAACATTTGTTAGTTCCCTTATTTCTCTGTTAATTTTTTGCCTGAGAGTGGAGTATTGAAGTCTCCTACTACTATTGTGTGGAGTTTACTATATAATTTAAGCTTTAGAAGTATTTCTTTTACATATGAGGGTGCCCTTGTATTCGGGGCATGAATGTTCAGTATTGAGATTTCCTCTTGATAGATTTTTCCTGTAACTAATATGAAATGTCCTTCTTTGTCTCTTTTGATTGATTTTAGTTTGAAGTCTATTTTGTTAGATATTAGCTACACCAGCTTGTTTCTTAGGTCCATTTGATTGGAAAAATTTTCCCAACTCTTTACTCTGAGGTGATGTCTGTCTTTGAGGTTGAGGTGTGTTTCTTGTATGCAGCAGAAAAATGGATTCTCTTTTCGTATCCAATCTGTTAACCTCTGTCTCTTTATAGATGAGTTAAATCCATTTATATTAAGATATATTAATGACCAGTGATTGCTATCTCCTGTTTTGTTTTTCCCCGTCTTTTGAATTTGCTTTCATGAGATAATCTATTGCCTGTATTTTTGTTTATGTGGCCATTTTCTTGTGTTAGAGTTTTCCTTCTAGTACTTTGTGTAGTTCTAGGTTTGTGGCTAGGTATTGGTTAAATCTAGTTCTGTCATTGAATGTCTTTTTTTGACCTTATAAGGTGATTGAAAGTTTTGCTGGGTATAGTAGTCTGGGGTGGCAACCAGAGTCTCTTAATGTCTGCATAACACTCAACTAGTACCTTCTGGCTTTCATTGTTTCCAATGAGAAATGACGTGTATTTCTAATAGGTCCGCCTTTAGATGTTACTTGACTTTTTTCCTTTACAGCTCTTAATAAGCCTTTCTTATTCTGTATGTTCAATGTTTTTATTATTATGTAGCTAGGGGACTCTTTTTTTGGACAAAGTCTGTTTGGTGTTTTGTAATCCTCTTGTATCTTCATAGGCATATCTTTCTTTAGGTTGGGAAAGTTTCCTTCTATGATTTTGTTAAATATATTTTCTGTGCTTTTGTGATGAACTTCTCCTTCTTCTATATCTGTTATTCTTTGGTTTGGTCTTTTCATGGTGTCCCATATTTCCTGGATACTTTGTGTTAAGCTTTTGTTAGATTTAATGATTTTTCTAACCATTAATATTTCCTCTATTGTATCTTCAGCCCTTGAGATTCTCTCTTCTATCTCTTGTATTCTGTTGTTTATACTTGTATTTTTGGTTCCTGATTGTTTTCTCATGATTTTTGTTTCTATAATTTCCTTGGCTTGTGTTTTCTTTATTGTCTCTATTTTAGTTTTCAAGTATTGAATAGTTTCTTTCATATCTTTGATTGTTTATTCTTGGTTTTCATTAAGGGATTTGTTGATGTCTTCCAATTTTTGTTTGTCTTTTCCTCCATTTCTTTGAGGGGAATGTTTCATTTCCTCTTTAAGGGCCTCAAACGTTCTGCTAAAGTTATTTTTTGGTTATTTTCTTCTGACTCATCTATATTTGGTTGTTCAAGTCTTGCTATTATAGGGCTCCTAGTTTTTACTAGTGTTGTGTTGCTCTTTGTGGTGTTACATGTGTTCTTACCTTGTCTACCAGTCTTTTCTTCTGATTGGTATAGTTACAGCTGTCTGTGACTATGGTAATCAATTTTCCAGGTGCCAGTGGATCCAAGGCTCGGATGGTTGCTCCTTGTGGTACAATCAGAGCCATGGTTCCAGTCACCCTGTTGGTCACTCTTTGTTCCTGGGGGTTGTTCAGTGCTCACAAGGTTCCCTCTACAATACAAGGGGTTGTTCAGCCCCCTTCCCACAGAGATTGCTTGCTTGGAGTTTTTTTTGCTGAGGTTTCTGCCTTAGGCCTGCTCTGGTATAGGTCCTGACTCGGGTCTACTCCCACAGAGGTCCCAGACTCACACCCACCTGGACCCACAGAGGTCTAATTCCAGCCTTAGTATGAAGTCACACATGACTCCCACAAAGCTCTCATGTCCCTTAAGAGAGGTTTCCTGATTCAGAAGTAACAGAAAGAGAATGTGCAGTTTCAAAATGGTGGCTTCCTGGTTCACCAGCATGAATGGCTCTGACTCTTTTGGGAGGTCCAGCTATGGATATTTAAATGGTGTTTGTGAACAGAGTGCTATAACTAGCATAATGACAACATAGATTGGCTGTGTGTCTAAAAATGGGATTGTGAGCATGACTCTTAGAGGCAGCAAAAAGCTCTGCCATGCTGGACCTGATGGAGAAAGCACTCAGGGCAATATTTCCTCTAGAAATGCCACTGTTTAAGTTCATAAGAAGTGCTTAACATTTCAAGAAACACTCCTGGACAGAAAAGAATTACAGATACACAATAGTATGGATTCAGACATAAAAGAACTCTAAATGAATCACAGTTTTAGTTAAATATATGTAGGCTTGTGAGAGAGAAGAAAATGAGTATAAAGAGTTATAAAAGGAAGTAAATGGTTTATTTAAAAAAACAAAGTCTTTAAAGAGACAGAGTACAGACATAGATTAAAGAAGTAAAGATAACAAAATAAATATTAAAAAGTAATAAAGAAAAATAAGCCATGTAAAGATGAAAAATTCATAGAGACTCTAGATTATATATACTATTGTGCTTTCTTTGAATTTTTTGACTGCAGAGAACCATTTGATTCTTGGGATGTAGTGAAGAGGTGAGCAGGCCTGCTTTTCATCCCACCTGGCTCCCGCACTGCTAGCTTATCCCCAGAATAATTACATGGAAACTGTATTCATTTAAACACTGCCTGGCCCATTATATCTAGCCTCTTCTTGGCTAACTCTTATAACATGCTTAACCCATTTCTAATAATCTGTGTAGCACCACGAGGTGGTGGCTTACAGGGAAGGATTCTAGCCTACGTCCATCTTGGGCAGGAGCTCATGGCGACTGCTTCACTTCCCTTCTTCTCAGCATTCTGTTTTGTCTACTCCACCCACCTATGTTCTGACCTATCAGGCCAAGCAGTTTCTTTATTAATTAACCAATGAAATCAACACATAGAAAGAAGACCCAACTACATCATGGGACTGCTAAAATAAGCCAGAATATATATTTTTAAGGTATCTTGAATTCAAAATACGGGACTAAAATTATATTGCTTTGGAAAAGGGGTTCTGCTTTTGTTTCCACAGAGGATGAGAACTGGTGGAATACTTCCAGACTAATGTTGTTTGATGGACCAAGACCCTCTGAAAGGTCTCCTTGAACACCCTTCAAATAATTGCTTCACCCAATAAATAGCAGGAAACAGTTTGGAGAGAACTATGCCCATATTCCCAAATATTGTTAATAAATGTTTGTTTATATTTAAAGGGGGATATTCTCAAGAGATTTGCATTGGTATGGATATTGGTTTATTGATACAAATATAAGGTCAATTTTGTTATATGTGTATTTCTGCTTTTGATTAAGGTATTATGTTTGTGCAGCTCATTTAGGAGTACAGTGTATAATTAAGATATATAGGTTAATAGATAATCATTTATAATAGTCACCAGCCTCGAAGACAAAAGAACTCATCTCATATGCCAGGCACACTATGATAAAGAAGACGGGTTATGTTAAGTAGCTTCTTGAACAGATTGCTTGCCCAGCATTGACATTTGCGACTAACCTCAGCCCTAGTTTCTCTCTCACCCATAAGAATAACAAGTTCAAGTGTTCTATTTTTCTTTTTCTTTTTTCTGTTACTCTCTTTGCTCTTTTAAAAACCTGTTTCTAGTGATAGAGATCAATGACTTTCTAAGAATATGACTATGCTATCAACAGTAGATGAAAATGACAGATAGCCCATTAAAAATCTACTCATTAACCATAAGATGGGAAAGGAGAGCTTTTCATTGGTTACAAAATCAAATCATCTTGGGTCATCAAGATGGCTTAGCAAATGAAGTATCTTGTTCCTAAGTTTGAAAACCTGAGTTCAATCCCTGTGACTAAGACAGTGGAAGTTTTCCTCTTGTCTACTCACACATATACACATTCATGTGCAAGCTCATGCATGCGTGCACACGCACACATGCATGCACACACACACTGGAATAGTAAAATCCACACAAATATATTCATTCCCACAGATAAATAAGTGTAATTAAAGAACATAAGACAGCAAAGATCTCAGTCAACCATTAGAAAATACAGAAGGAACAAATTCTGCCTCCTATGATGAGAGTCTAAACCTTGATTATGAATGAGCATTAGGAAAAAGACAGAGGGTATGTGGGAAAGACAGAACTTATAATGATTTCAACGTTATTTACCAGTTGTGCACCCTATGAACTACAATAATAGCCTGCCAGGCAAGAAGCAACCATTAGTAAAACAGTATTGTGACTATTATAGGCATAAACAACTGGTGTCTGGTTTGATTTGAGGTCATTGCTGCATGTGAGCGTTCAGGCATCGTACTGTAAACCCAGTCAGAAATCTGTGAGTGTAGAAGTCTTAGGCACCAGGGGAAATTCACTACATCTCTGTAGCTAAATTGGTATAGTAGTAAACTACTTACACATGTGTATACCCCAAGAAAAAAATGTTACTGTCACCCTTAATCAGTGAAGCTTCTCTTCACAATGTGCAGTGGTGAATACAGAGATACAGGGTTGGCCAAGATGCTGACAATTATTTCTAAATACTTGATGTAGGAGGGGTCTTCTGTTTTGTGTTGATTTCATTGGTTAAATACAGAAACTGCCTTGGCCTTTTTGTTGTTGTTGTTGTTGTTTTTGTTTGTTTGTTTGTTTGGTTGGTTTTTCGAGACAGGGTTTCTCTGTGGTTTTGGAGCCTGTCCTGGAACTAGCTCTTGTAGACCAGGCTGGTCTCGAACTCACAGAGATCCGCCTGCCTCTGCCTCCCAAGTGCTGGGATTAAAGGCGTGCGCCACCACCGCCCGGCTGCCTTGGCCTTTTGATAGGATAGAAAATTAGGTAGGCAGAGTAGACAGAACAGGATGCTGGGTAGAAGGCAGTGAGGCAGACGGCATGGCTTTCTGGCCTGAGACAGACATAGGCTAGAATATGGCCGGTAAGCCACAGTCATGTGGTTATACCAGATTTATCAGAAATGGGTTAATTAAGATTTGAGAGTTAGCCAAGGAGAGGCTAGAGATAATGGGCCAGGCAGTGTTTTAAATGAATACAGTTTCTGTGTAATTATTTCAGGTAAAGCTAGCCAGGCAACGGGACACGGCCTGCTCATCTCATCACTATAAATATTTAACTTATATAATCTCTTCAAAAGTTCAGGAGATACTGTGCAAGAGGAGATAGAATGCAAGTCAGAATATAGAAAGTTCTGAAATGCAAATTTCTGTACATAAAACTGCCATCACAATCATGATCTCATAGTCATTACATCTACTTGAAGTGGCCCAATACAACACTGAACCTGCTAATAGTCAGCCATAGATCTGGTAGGGCTCATGGTACCTCTTTCTAATAAACTATTGGCTACTGAACACAGTCTTTGTCATTGGTTGCATATCTACAGATAAGCCTACTAGGCTCCCAAAGAGATTTCCAAGTCTATGGTCATACAGACAGCCCTGAATAAACTCAGTGTATCACTAAATAAATAAGTAAATGAAATAAAAAAGCATGAGTGTGAGAAAGAAATTTGTACAGAGAATAGGGTATGTTGACAAGGTAGAAAGAAAATAAGAGTGGGGAGGTCAGAGTAAACAGAATGAAGTTTGTGTGTATGTGTAATCATCAAAGAACAAAGTTATAGTTAAAATGATCTATAATGCGTATACTCCCACCATTGCTCCCCATCAGCCTAGAAAACAAAACCTTCAAAAATTAACGTAATAAGCCGGGCGGTGGTGGTGCACGCCTTTAATCCCAGCACTCGGGAGGCAGAGGCAGGCGGATCTCTGTGAGTTCGAGGCCAGCCTGGTCTACAAGAGCTAGTTCCGGGACAGGAACCAAAAAATCTACGGAGAAACCCTGTTTCAAAAATTTAAAAAAAAATGTAATAAAAATGCAATATGCTGCAGTTATATAGTTTATTGAATATTTTCATAAAATAAAACGAGTATATCCCTTTCACTCTGTATAAGTTGAAGTTCAGTAGAGAGCAGTGTTATCTCAGCTGAATAATGACATTGATAGATTCATTGTATTTCAAGGATATTACTGCAAAAGAAGAGGGACATGCTGTTATATCATGTGGGGAATAGACTAAGACAAAGGGAGTGTTTAGCCTGAGGGAAAGAAGTCAAACTATATAATAGTTATCTTTTTCAACTTGACAAGCTGTTGTGTGTAAAATGGACAGACTTATTCAAGGTAGCTACAGGGTTTGAGTTGAGAACAAGGAGAAGGCTCTTTCGAGATTTTCATTCATACAAAGAGGATTATCTAAAAATTAGAGAAAGTATTAAGTACTAGAAGTAGCATCAATCTGTACAATCTGCTTGTGCAGAAGACTGGAGATGGAGCTTGGCACTGTGCCTGACCTCTGCTATCCCAACATGACCCCAGTCTTGCCTGACTTCATTTTCATCTTATTCTTGACATCTAGCACTTGGGCACTACTTAATAAATACTCTTCAATGAGCCAATGGAATTTATTACTTAGAATGTCAAGCACTGATTTCACATCTACTTACCTGCTTGAGAAAATAATGTTTCTTTTTCTGCCATCCTGTTCCCTGTGTGTCATGTTCAACTCACATCCACTTCAAGCTATCTAGAGAAAATATACCACTGGTTAGTTGTGGTGTATAACTGGGGATTTCTTCATTGGTAGAAATGTGTAGCAGAAATGTGTAAAGTTTGATGTCTTTACAAAAAAGAGTTACCTTTGAATAGTGAAAGTTAGATCATCACCAGACTAAACATAAGAGTATGTGTTGGAGAAAGTCAAACTTCAAAAGGGGGAAAACGGTGTGATTATAAATAACTCCCAGCTGTGATAAGATAACCATACCTAGGATGCATACCTTGGCATCTGTGAGGAACTTTAACATGATTATTTAAGTCTACTAGAAAGCTGGGCATGCAAATAAACCCAAAAGCCTCCCAGCCCAGTGATACATAAAATGCCAAAACTTCACCATTAGTGTTTTCTTCATTTTATTATTGTTTTATCGCTTATGTTAGTATCTTGAATCAGGAAAGGTGACTCATGTTTTAACCTCTTTAAAATACTGACTTTATTTTTGTACAGAACATAATGGGTGCTGAAGAGTAAATAGGTGTTTCAGTCAACAGTGTGTCAAAATAACTTCTTTGACATCTCCCCACGAATACATCAGACTTCTCCCAATAGGAAACAAATTTAGGAAAACTCAATACTGCTCTACGTGTTAACTTTGATTGTTTTCTTTTTGGCAGTGACATAGTTTAAGTCCTACTTAGCCTTTGTAAGCAGTGTATTAGACTTTTGATGCAAGCTACATACTCATTCAGTTCAATGGTAAGCCTCCTCTTATAGTCCCTCACCTTGAAACAAATTCTCATGGCTGCTATTCTTTCCCACTCAAACCCTCATAGGCGTTTTATGTCAGGAATTTATCAGTCTCCACTATTTATAAGCATTATTAACTGTTCTCACAGACAGGGCTGTACAAGTACACACAAGATCCCCTGACTATTTTAATAGATTCATTTT
Organism: Chionomys nivalis; assembly: GCF_950005125.1. Taxonomy (NCBI): domain Eukaryota; kingdom Metazoa; phylum Chordata; class Mammalia; order Rodentia; family Cricetidae; genus Chionomys; species Chionomys nivalis. The sequence goes on from NC_080090.1 coordinate 81,324,692, forward strand.
TTTTCTGTAACATGCTGTGCTTAAAAGATAGTAGGAAAAAAAAAGAAAAAAAGATAGTAAGGATAACTAAATAGAAATTATGAATTCTCTATAAATATATACACATCGTAAACCTCACAACGTTCTTGAAATCAAGATATATTGAAAACAGGTAAATGATCATTTATCTACTTAATAATTGGATTATTCATCTGTTAAATTGGTGGAGACCTCTGCGTTATGTGGATCAGTCCTCTGTCAAATGGCTGTGTGGAAAGAGCACCTCCCATTCTATTCCATCACTCTACTTACTACTAGTATTGCTTGTGTGTGGGTGGGGGGGGTGGGTGCTTTGATAGAATTCGTTATGCCAATGCTTGTTTTCTTTCTAGAGCTACTGGAGCCTTGGGAAACTATCTCCTCTGATATCAGCTGATTTTAACAGGGTGGGAGATAAAGATTTGGTTTCAGTCTTTCCCATGTAGACAACCAGATTTCCTCGAGTAATTTATTGGGAAGTTTGTTTTTTCCTTATTACCTATCTCAGTAATAAGATGACCGTAAGTGTATGGGTTCATTACTGGTTTATTTCTGTGTTTCCTATGTTTTATTTCATTGGCCTATGAATCTATTTTCATGGAAACACCATGCTTTACCCTGTTCGACTCTGTAATAGAAACCTGGCATTATGAATCCTCTAGTGTTTCTGTTTTTACTCAAGATTTCTTAGCTAATTGTTATCCTTCTCTTTCTCTACCCATTATTGGATTGTTTTCTTTACCTCTGCCAAGACTATCATTGATATTTTGGTGGATATTGCTTTAAATTTATAAGGCACTTTCAGTACCATGGCCATTTTAGCACTATTGAGTCCTCTTCTCCATGGACATAAGATTTCTTTTATTCTGGGGTCATGCTCAGATTCTCTGTTTAGTGTTTAATGATTTTCATTGTAATGGTCTCTTACCACTTTGATTAAGTTTATCCCTAAGCCTTTTGATGTTTTCATTATTATTATATAAAAAAGCTTCTGTTTTGTTTATTTGTTTTTTAGACAGGGTTTCTCTGTAGCTTTGGAGCCTGTCCTGGAACTAGCTCTTGTAGAACAAGCTGGCCTCAAACTCATATAGTTCCACCTGACTTTGCCTCCCGAGTGCTAGGAGTAATGGCATGCACTACCACTGCAAGCTTCTGGTTTCCATAAGGTGATTTGCACACTGATACTTTGCAGAATCTCTTTATCAGATCTAAGAATTCTGATGGGACTTCTTTGGTTTTCCAGATACAGACTCACCATCTTCTATCCTGTCACTCAAAGAGAAAATATGATGACCTATTTTTGTTTGCATCTATTTCATTCAGTTTCCTGGCTACTCTGGCTAAATTTCCAAAAGTTATTTTGACTGTTGAGATGACATGCCATTATTTTGTTTCCTGTTCTTGATTACAGAAGACATACTTTCAGGTATTCCTACCTTCAGTATGGATGTATTGAATGTGAGTTTGTCAAATGTAGTGCTTATGCTGAGAGATGATCCTTCTAAAAGTGGTTTTTCAAAAAAAGAATGTTGAATTTTAATAGAGATGTTTTCTGAATCTATTGACATGATCATACAGTTTTAATTTTTTGTTCTATTTGTGTCTTGAGCTACATATTTATTGATTTTTATATTTTAAAGCATCCTTGGATTCCTGTGATCTATAGCATAAATTAGTAATGATGCTTCTTTGTTAATTTTTACCTTCATGATCCATCAATTGCTGAGGTCCTCAGGTCCTGAGGTCAAACTTTACTATTTGTAAAAGGAGAGGGTTAGTGTCCCTTTGCATATTATAGTGTACACGCTACAAAAGTGAGTCCCTTAAAGATCTCAATATAAATATTTATAACCATTATATATTTTGTTGGATTTTTCTATCCTTTATCAGTATGCAACAACTTTCTCTGCCCCATATGATCAATTCTGTCTCAAAGTTGGTTTCATCATTTGTGGGTATAACTATTTTATTTAGATTAAATTCTCTTGAAGCATCATTTTCCATCTTTTCATTTTCACTCCATGAATACTTTTGTTGGTGTGTTTCTTGCAGGCAGAAAGTTGCTGAATTTTCTGTTTTAGTTGTGTCACCAACTCTGTATATTTTAAAAGGTAATTCAGATTATTTACATTCTGTGTTGTGTTTGTTCTAATATATACTAACAGTCTACTTTTTATTTGTTCCTCCTTTTTTTTCCATTTTAGAAGTCTGATGGTTTAGAAAAATAATTATGGTTCTTTTTTATTTTGTGATTCTCATTTTCTTTTCTGATCTAGTGTGGATTATGCTTTTCCATGCTCCTATAATTGCATTGGCTTACATTCCTTTTTTGAAGATAGGATTCTTCTAAGCATATTCTATACTGGTAATTCACTGGTTCCTGGTTTCTTTAGTTTCTGTTTGTCTTGCAAATCCTCATGTTTTCTTTAATTTTATGGCTACCTGCTGGTTATTGTAATCCAGAGTAGCAGGGTTTTTTTTTTCTGGGTTTGAAGCATGATCATAATTCCAGCTGGTAGAATTTCTGCCGAAGACTATGCTGTTTTTCTGAATGGTGTGCCTTTGTAGATGGAATGAATTTCTCTTTTTCAGATTCCAGTATTGTGGAGGGTCATTTGGCTCATATCTATTTATAGCTGCTAACTGTGGCCTTATAGCTATACCTTTCCCAAGATTTGGGGAGTTTTCTGCTATTGTTTCACTAAATACTTTTTCACTGTCCTTAGTCTACACATCTCGACTGTCTAGAGTAATTATCTCTAGTTATAATCAGTCTCTAATTATAAAGCTGTTTTTAATCTGTGTCCCTTAGGTCTCATATTTACTGTTCATGATTTCATACATTTCCTTTACTCTGACCTGGATGTGATAATTTATCACTCTTGACCTCAATACCAACTATTATTTCTTCTAGTTTACTGATAAGAACTTTGCTGGGGTTTGCTATCTTTTTAATTCTTCAGCTTTCCATTTTTAAGGTTTCAATTTAATTTCCTTTCAGAATCTTACTTTAATGAGCTGTCTTACTTATACTAGCTATTTATTTATATTCAGTTTGAATTCATAGGTCATATTTTTAATTTAGTTTTCTAATATTTTTGAGAATTTCTTACATAGATACTATATTTACATCCTTTCACTTCTCTTTCCACCTTCTCCCATGTCTCTCTCAACTTTCAAGATCATGACCTTATGACCTTTCATTTTAAAATTATTGATATGTACATAAACATTCTCTCTCATTACTTATTTCTTGAGCCCATTTAGTGTTGATTTTACATATATGCATACAGGAGTATAATAATACCTCACCCTCCTGATGTAGTCATTGGTTGGCTACATAACTGATCATATTTTTAAAAATATTTTTAGTCCTCTGCCTACTATTCCATCCTATTCCCTATCTTCTCCTTCAGTTTCTGAGAGTTACAAGCCTTTGGAGGAGCAATTTTGTCTCCCTTTTTTCATGTATGATGCATTTAATTATTAATAATTAGCATATTTTGGATAAATATCTCTTCTGCTCTTCTATGAGGACCTTCTCAGTACACAACCACGACACCTCACTTTTATTATCACTCAGAGAAAAGAACATAAACCTCAGTAATAGCAGCAACAGCAAGAAGTCAATAAATAAGGCAAAAAGACATGGAAATAGAGTTCACCTTAGTTTTCTACCTTGTTGCTGTTTTGGAAGACCTAACAAGAGCAGCTTAAGGGACATAAGATTCCTTAGGCTCAGTCTTCCAGGTTGCAGTCTATCATCGCAGGTAAGTTGAAGCAATTAGTTATATCTCATTTACATTAGAGCTGAAAGAATTAATGCATGCATACTAATGGTCAGTTTACTTATCCACTCTTCTGTAATCCTGAACTAGAAATAGTGCTACCCACAATGAAGGAGTCTTTGCACCTCTATTAACATAGTCAAGATAATCTCCCAGAGACATGTGCTGTCACATGAAGCCACGGGAGTTTGTTATGGGTTCTCAAGACAGCCCAAGAGAGCAAGGGATCAAGAGAGGGAGAGAGCCTCTCCCTAAACTCATAAATTTTCAATGTGCAGACAAGACCTTGCCCTAGGATTCAAAATCCCCAAAACCCATAGGCTAAAGGGATCAAAATCTCACAATACTATTCACACACCAGTTTAATCTAGATAACCTCCCAGAGACGCCTTTCTCATTCAGTTCTGATTATTGTCATGTTGACAGTTAAAACGAAACATCACAGAGGCTAAACTAGTTAAAAAATATACGTAAATAGTTAATAAAAGGGAGTTAATATGTAATAAACTAACAAGTTAATAATAAAGGTAAAAATTAACATTAAAATAACAGAAAGAGATGAAGACAAAATAGAGAAGCAAGAACAAAAGAGCAGGAAAAAAATCAAAGCATGAGAAAAAGAGAAAATAAAGTGACAATGTCCTGAATAAAATAATACAGAAAATAGGAAATTAAAATTGTACAAATAAAAAAAATAAACAAAAAGAATTTTTTTCATAGCCTAAGTTTTTGCATTGATGAAACTTTCTTCTGGGTCTTGTAATACAAGACGTCATCCATGTATGGGGTGAGCGGTGGATGACAGTGATCCAAGTATGGGGTGGGCAGCGAGTCACAGTAAAGGCTTGTAGTCCTCTCAGCTTCCACATAACAGATGGGTACCACATGTAGGTCAATCCCTTCTCTGTGCTTCTCTCAGTACAGATTAAGGGCACATTCTCTGTATTCGCTCAATGACTTTAAAAATAAATTGCTTCAGCTTCAGAAATTTGTTGACCTATGAGCTAACATTGGATTCAAAATCCCTCGGTCTGTGTACCAAGTGTTATCTGCAAGCCACACTTTATCCTCAAGTGCTTCAGAGAGTCGGGGAAGCAAGTGTGTCACTGAGCTTTGTGCAGGAGGAAGCTATAGAAACTGAGAGCTCTGCCTTGGTCTCAGCACTCTCAGACCTAGCCATCAGTCAACGACTCAGCATAGACTTTCCCCTTAGCTATAGAGGTGGAGGCCACTGGATACACTGTTTTTCGCAACCCATCTCCCTTTAACTTAGCAGAGTTGTGACTTGTCATCTCTGTCTTTGTGTTTCCCATGGACATCTTCTCCACAGCTACCATAGCTTGGCACCCCAGGGATTTTAAATGATGTGTGTTTTCATTTTTGATCTGCAGAGTAGCTTGTTTGCTAACAATGGGCCCTTTCTCCAGATAGACCCTAGAGAGAATGTTGAGAAATGGTGACTGGCTCGATGGATTTCTCTACAGCTAGGGTTAGTGTCCAAGGTGGAAAGAGTCACTGTCAGATCAAATGCCCACATACTTAACATTTATAGGACCCATTGGAATCTCCTGTGAGTATGAGAGCCAGTTGCCCCTTAGCGGCCAGTATTACTGGGTTTAGCACAGACTTGCTAGCTTCTGTCCCTCCCTGCTTCCTGCATTCTCCCAAGGGCCAGAATTCAAGTTGCAAACTATGTTGTGCATATTTCTGAGTTGCCTTTCTTCTTCTCCATGTTCTCTAGCTTCCTTTCAACATTTTTTTTAATTCAGCATCCCTCCCTCTCCTTTCTCCAACTGTCTTTTCTCCTTTCTCGTCCTGACTCTTCTCATTCATGGAGTTCTACAAAGGAAGTTTTTATTCTGCATTCTATCCCGGAGATTCCCCTGCCCTTTTTTTTTTTTCATTTTTAACTTATTCATCTCTAAGAGACTAGTAGCACTCTCTGCTCAGGATCTACAAAGCCCTGGACATTTCACAGTCATAGTCACGAGCTATACCTTTAATGTGTCTTCTCCCTCCCACAATAGACTAAACAGAAAAAACCCAGGTAGCGACATTAATGCACTGCCATGCTCTGCATGGCTAAGTATTCAGTTTATAGAGTTATTTACATTTTTAGATATTGTTGTGAAAAGGTCGCTTGTTGACTCCCGGCTGCTCAGTCCTGAAATAATCATACAGAAACTATGTTGTTTAAATCAATGCTTGGCCCATTAGCTCTAGCTTCTTACTGGCTAACTCTTACATCTTAATTTAACCCATCTCCATTAATCTGTGTATCAACACAAGGTCGTGGCCTACCAGCAAAATTTCAGCACACCTCTCTCCGGGGACTACTCCATGGCTTCTCTCTAACTCCTCTCTCTTTCTCCTAGCATTGAGTTTAGTTTTCCCCGCCTACCTCTATTCCCTGTGCAGGCCCAAGATAGTTCCTTTATTAACCAATGGTATTCACAGCATACAGAGGTGAAGCCCACATCAAGTTATTATCACTTTGCATTTCTCTTAGTGACAGCCTCGCTGAAATTTCCACACTGTGTGCAGAACAAAGGTTGGTTTTGCCTCTGTTCAGTCATATTTTCCTTTCTTGCTGTGGAACTCTCAGTAGCAACATCTTTGCTGTCCATGGAGCTTTAAGACTCTGTGTGCCTTTAAGCCTTGTCTAACACTTCCATCAAGACTTTTCCAGTCTCCCCTTCCTTCATCCACCTCCTTTCCTTGAGGGTTTTGTTATGGAAGCATTCCTCTCCTCATAAAAGGAACTCTCTTTCAGTTACTATGCCTGCATAACAAGTTATTGCTAACACAGGGGAAGAAAACAGCACTGCCACTGTGACGTGCATTCCCTGCCAGGACTCAGGCCAGGTGAAGTAGAAGGGCTAATTTCTACTTCCAGGACTGAGATTCTGTGGCAGCTCAACCATGCATCTATCAGATGGAGACTCGAAGAGCTAAGGAATAGGATGATTGAGCTCTTTGGAGAGTTTAACTTTAGGATATATCTCTTGTGAACTCTCTGGCATGTTGGCACATAGGTTGCCAGATTGCTCCAATATAATAAGCTCAAGGATTCTTAGGTGTGTATCCTGAGACCCGGGCAAAAATATGCACATCTTCTGAATCCTACACTAGGAGATCTTCTGGAATCATTTCTATAATACTCAAATCATTACAAGTGAGTCACTGAGTCTGGGACACATTCTGAGGAAAGAGAATTAAATTCCATACCTTGTAGCAGAAATGATGAGATATTTAAAGCTATTGCATATTAAATAATGCAGGAAAGAGGGAGAAACTATGAATAGAAGTTAAAGGACACAGCTTAAAAAAACTCTTTATAATATTGATTGTCATGTGACATTTGAGAAGTAATGAGAAGAAAATTGGCGGCTAACACCATAGTAAGAAAAGCTAGTGGTGTTTGTAAATGCCTCTTATTCCTTAGCTCTCATTTCCCAAAGTCTGGCTTGTTTTCCTCCTCTTGTAATCTCAGCCACCTACTTGTTCACAGATAAAGGTATTTCAGCCTTGTAATTATACCCTACCTTTTAACTCTCCCTTTGTTTAACTCTTCAGTTACAAACTGATGGTTCAGATTCTCTGAACTCTACCTTGAATTCCCATTCTTTTTGTTGTTGTTGTTTTTCCAGACAGAGTTTATTTGTGTAACAGCTGTAGTTGTCCTGGAACTAGCTCTTGTAGACCAGGCTGACTTCGAACTCACAGAGATCCATATACCTCTGCCTCCAAGTGTTGGGCTTAAAGGCATGTGCCACCACTGCCCGGTCCTTGAATTCCCATTCTTATATATGGATTCCTGACTTTATTTCTATTTTCCCCCTAAATGTCTATCTGACAGTTTGATGTATCATCAAATTAAACTTGTCAGAAGGTAACAATGCTAATGAAGTACAAGGGAGAAAAATGATTGTTGCCTATTGAGTTTGATTTCTAAAGCAGATATTTTAATTGGCAAGAAGCATAATAAATTCTGTATCTCAGTCTAATATTGCATCTTGTATAAGCTTGTACAAGATTGGAATTCTGAAAATGGTCCCTGGAATAGGAAGAAAGATAGTACACAATGAAAACAATGTAGACAACTGTAAACAACAAAGAAGTAAAGGATAGATTTGTGGGCTAGAACTATGCATGTCCTAGTTCATGTAGATCTGTAGTTAACTAAATGTTGATCTTTACGATTATTTCTAGATTTAGTCATATCCTTAGTGCGTACACCATCCTGGCTTTTAACACTTGTTTTTCAAACTAGAAAAAAAAAACCTGAATTACTTGGAACTTGAGTGTTAGGTTAGAGGAAGAGAAAAGGAAATCTAGACCCACAAGTCTAAAGCTAACTTCAGATCTGACTGGCCCCTTTAAGCTCTTAGGGTTGTTTACCCAACTTCAGAAACTCAACAGGAGCATGGTTTTATCTTCAAGATTACACTTTCTATGCAAAACAAGGCAGAGACTGTTCTTAATGGATCAGTTTTTCTCTTTGGTTCTCATTTTCCTCAAAAAATTAACTTTATCTGAAAGACTCAGATCTGCTTTTTATGGGCAGAGCAACATGTAGCAGAGCAGAGCTCTAGATCGTCACTGTCTGAGATGTCCCCAGCCATAACACACAGAGAAATTAAAGTCATTTCCCCTGCCATTTGTATTTCATTCTCTGTCCCACGGTTGACGACTCACAGATCACTAACATCAAAAATTACAATGCTTCTTAGGCAAACAAAGAGTCCTGAGTGTTTTTCTTAGCTGAGGTAAGCTTTTAAAATTGAAACACTTGTAATATGTTTTCATTCTCCACAACACGGAGCTAGAATCCACCTCCCTTGCAGTGGGTACAGAAATGTGTCAAAGTCCTTAAGGAAATGCTCAATATCTTTAGTCATCGGAGAATTGCAGATCAAAACAACTCTGAGATTCCATCTTACACCTGTAATAATGGCCAAGATCAAAATCTCTGATGAGAATTTATGCTGGAGAGGTTGTGGGGTAAATGAAACACTCCTCCATTGCTGGTGGGAGCACAAGCTGGCACAGCCCCTTTGGATGTCAGTGTAGTGATTTCTCAGAAAATTAGGAAACAATCTTCCTCAAGACCCAGTAATACCACTCTTGAATATATATTCAAAGGATGCTCAATCATGCCACAAGGGCATGTGTTCAACTATGTTCATAGCAGCATTGTTTGTCATAGCCAGAATCTGGAAACAAGCTAAATGCCCCTTGAACAAAGAATGGATAATAAAAATGTGATACATTTACACAATGGAGTACTACACAGCAGAAAAAAATAACTACATCTTAAATATTGCAGGAAAATGGATAGAGCTAGAAAACATCATACTGAGTGAGGTAACCCAGACCCAGAAAGACAAGTATCACATGTACTCACTCATAAATGGTTTTTAAACATAAAGCAAAGAAAACCAGCCTACAAATCACAATTCCAGAGAACCTAGAAAAGATTCTAAGAGAATCTAGATTCTAAGAGAGACCTAGATTCTAAGAGAGACGTACATGGATGTAATCTACATGCAAAATAGAAGAAGACAAGATCTCCTGAGTAAATTTGGAGAATGGAGACCTTGGGAGAGGGATGAATGGGTGGGTAGAGGCAGGAAAGGAAGCAGAGAAAAATGTAAAACATAATAAAAATAAAAAAAAGAAATGTGTCAAAGTCAAGCCAATAATGCTATGTCAAACCAATAATGCTATGTCAAGTCAATAGTACAGGAAAGGTAATTTAACACAAAACTCTTTGAGCTTAATATTATCGCATGCAGTGATCTTGCAACTAGGATTTGAAGATGCCAAATAGCAATGGAATGTGACTAAGCTATGGTATTATTACCTTGATTACAGATGTTTGTATAACCACAGTTCCTATTTACATATCTGTAATACATAAACTTATGTTGCATGGTACCTCTGAGACTTTTAGGTGTGCCTTCTTCTTCAGTTCCCATAAGCTTATTGAATAAGGAAGGTGGTCTCATAGAAGAAAGGCAAGCAAAACAATTTTGTACAATAAAGGAACTTCTAGAGGTATCACAATCCCTGACTTCAAACTCTACTACATAGCTACAGTAATGAAAACAGCCTGGTATTGACATAAAAACAGACAGGAAGACCAATGGAACCAAACCGAAGACCCAGCTATCAATCCACACACCTACAAACACCATATTTTGACAAAGAAGCAAAAAAAAAATATACAATGAAAAAAAGAAAACATATTTAACAAATGGTGCTGGCACAACTGGATATCATCAACAGGTAGAAGAAAAAAAATAGCTTTATATTTATTGCCATGCACAAAACTCAAGTTCAAACAGATCAAAGACCTTAACATAAAACCAACCACACTGAGTTTCACAGAAGAGAAATTAGGAAGTACACTTGAACTCATTGGCACAGGAAACCATTTCCTAAATATAACCCCAGTAACACAGACACAGAGAAACAATTAATAAATGGGACCTTCTGAAACTGAGAAGCTTCTGTAAAGCAAAGGACATGGTCAACAAGACAAAACAGCAGAATAGAAAAAGATCTTCACCAACCCCACATCAGACAGAGGTCTGATCTCCAAAATAAAGAACTCAAGTACTCAAAGAACTCAAGGTCATCAAAAGAACAAACAATCCAATAAAAAATGGGGTTAAAGACCTAAACAGAGAACTTTCAACAGAAGAATCTTAAATGACTGAAAGACACTTAAGCAAAGGCTTAACATCTTTACCTTTTCAAATGCAAATCAAATCTACACAGAGATTCCATCTTACACCTGTTAGAATGGCCAAGATCAAAACACTGATGACAACTTATGTTTGAGAGAATGTGGAGTAAAGAGAACACTCTTCTATTGCTGGTGGAAGTGCAAACCTGTACAGCCACTTTGGATTTTAGTATGGTGATTTCTCAGAAAAGTAAGAAACAACCTACCTGAAGATCCAGCAATATTACTTTTGAATATATACCCAAAGGATGCTCAATAGTACCATGAGGACATGTGTTCAACTATGTTCATAGCAGCACTATTTGTTATAGCCAGAACCTGGAAGCACCCTAAATGCCCCTCGACCGAAGAATGGGTAATGAAAATGTGATACATTTACACAATGGAGTACCACACAACAGAAAAAAATAACATCTTGAAATTTGCTGGCAAATTGATAGATCTAGAAAACATTATATTGAGTGAGATAACCCAGACCCTGAAAGACAAATATCATATGTACTAACTCATAAGTAGCTTTTAGACATAAAGCAAAAAATAATCAACCTATAATTCACAATCCCAGAGAACCTAGACAACAGTGAGGACCCTAAGGGAGACATACATGGATCTAATGAACATGGAAAGTAAAAAAGAGAAGATCTTCTTAGTAAATTGTGAGCATGGGGACCATGGCAGTGAGTAGAAGGGGAGAGGAAAAACTATATAGCTCAATAAAAACAATAAAAAGGGGGGAAAAGAAAGACAAGGAGATGAAAAAACTATAGTAAGTGACAAGGGAGTACATATAGAAATACTCTGAAAATACAACTGCACAACATTCAGTTGAAAAGATCTTAATATTTCTTACTCAGTAAAAAGAAATACTCATTTTCAATACTTCCCCACAAAAACTAGGTCTAGGCATACACAATTTAAATTGCATCAATATTTAAAAGAGAAATGGTAAACTTACTCAATTCTCTTAAAAAATACAGAACAATATTTTTCCAAGTAACTTTTGAGAGATAGTATACTGATAATAAAACTGAAAAATGTCAAATAAGAAAATGATGTTACTATCTGAATAAAGTTCTTGCCAAGATCCTCAAACAAGTATTAGCAAAATATATCCAGCAACATAAAAAGCACTAAATGGGCTCAATTTAGAAGTATCGACTTGATTCAACATTTGAAAATCCAATAAAACTCATCATAGCAATAAGATAATGGAAAAATAATAAAGATTGATGAACAAAGTGATATTGATCAGTAAAATTCATAAATTAAATTACATGCATATTGTCAATTGATTTTTAACAAACATTCCAAGGTATTCAACATTAAAATCTGATAATTTTCTGTAGTAAGGAGGGGCTGCTTGTTGGTTTCTGGCTGCCCAGCTAGCTTAGACCTGAAATAATCATACAGAAACTATATTATTAAAAACACTGCTTGGCCCATTAGCTCTAGCTTCTTATTGGCTAACTCTTACATTTTAATTTAACCCATCTCCATTTAATCTGTATATTGCCATGTGACAGTGGCTTACCAGCAAAAGTTTCAGCATGTCTATTTCCTGTGGTGGCTTCATGGCATCTCTCTCTCTCTCTCTCTCTCTCTCTCTCTCTCTCCACCTTCCTTCTTCCCACATTCAATCCAGTTTTCCCTGCCTATATAAGTTCTACCCTATCAACAGGCCAAGGCAGTTTCTTTATTCATTAACCAATAAAATCAATACATAGAGAGAAGGACCTCCCATACCATTTCCCCTTTTCTGTTTAAATGAAAAGGAAGATTTTAACTTTAACATAGTAAAATTCTATATAACAAAACAGGTATAAAGCAAGAATTACAATTACAATACTTATATCTACTTTATCTTTTATCATAACTAAAGAAAACTATAACTATAAATTCTTCAACTCCATCAAAAACTCCAGAAGGAGACCGGGCGGTGGTGGTGCACACCTTTAATCCCAGCACTCGGGAGGCAGAGGCTGGTGGATCTCTGTGAGTTTGAGGCCAGCCTGGTCTAGAAGAGCTAGTTCCAGGACGGGAACCAAAAAAGCTATGGAGAAACCCTGTCTCAAAAAAAAAAAAAAAACAAAAAACAAAAAAAAACAAAACAAAACACCATCTCACTGCCCAAACAGTTATCCAAAGTTCTTCTGTACTGTTGGGACATCCATCTTTGGCCTACAGGCCCATAGTGTCCAGTAGACTGTTCCGTGAAGCAGGAAATTTCAAAGACAGTTCCTTCCATATTGGCAGTTTGTCAGTAACTTCTGTGTCCTGCAGAATGTCTGCCAGACTCTCATCTTTAGACAAGTTGGGCAGTCATTTCTCTGTGGATCCTGCCTGTCCAGTTCATCTAACAAAATCCATAAGGAGCCTCTTTGATGCCCACCTTCCTCTTTAAGTAGATTGGTGCTGCCATGAGCAAATGTGTCTCATTGTCATGAAAAGTCCTAAATTCTTAAACATTTTAAATGTCATATTCTGAAGGTCTCTGAAAGATTTAAAGAATACCTAACTAACTGAAATATATTTCTATATATCTAGAACACCAAGCATGACTACAATCTTGACTATTATAGATGACTATCTATTAACCTGTATTTCTTAATTATACATTACATTTTTAAATGAACTACACAATACCTTAATCAAGGGCAGAAATATACATATAAAATCTAACAAAATTGATCTTAAATTTGTATCAATAAATCAAGATCCATACCAATGCAAATTATTCATATCTATATCATATCCACCCTTAAATGTAAAGAAACATTTACAAATAATATTTTGGAATATGGGCATAGTTTTTTCTCTCCAAACTGCTTCCTGCTGTTTATTGGGTGAAGTGATTTTTGAGGGCATTTTTGGAGTGGCAGTGGCTTACCAGCGAAAGTTCCAGCATATCTATTTCCTGCAGTGGCTCCATGGCAGCTCTCTCTCTCTCTCTCTCTCTGCCTTCCTTCTCCCAGCATTCAGTCCATTTTTCCCTGCCCACCTAAGTTTTGTCCTATCAATAGGCCAAAGCACATTCTTTATTCATTATCCAATGAAAGCAACACATAAACAGAAGGACCTCCCACACCAATTTTCAGCAATGTTGGATAAATGAATATTCACATGTAAATAAATGAACTTTAAAATCAACCTTATATAAAAAACTATTAAAAGTATAAAGATGAAATCCATACTAGTTCTGATTTTATTGAGCTATACATTTTCTCAACTCCTCTCCCTTCTTCTCTCCTCCCCTTCAACCTTCTCCTATGGTCCTCATACTCCCAATTTACTAAGGACCATATCATTTCCTGAACAGACAAAATATCTTTGCTTTAAGAGTAGAGAAATATCTCTTATGTAGAAAGAAAAGAAAAGGAAAAGAAAGAAAAAGAGGAAGGGAAGAAGTGAGGTTAGAAGAGAAAGGAGGAGAGAGAAGAAAGCGGAGAAAAAGAGAGATGGAATGGAAGGAAAAAAGGAAGGAAGAGATGGAAAAAGGGAAGGAGAAGAAAGGGAAAGAGGGAGAATAAAAGAGAATGAAAAAAGCAGCACCAGCCATCAGGTCAATCAAAGACAAGACTATGACAACCATTGCTCCTGAAATTAGAGATTGTGGTTGTTTGAAAGAGAATGATAGCCCCCATATGCTCAAATATTTGAGACTTTGTTCCTAGTTACTGGACTGTTTGGGAAAGGTTGAGAGGTATAGCCTTGTTAGATGAGGTGAATCACTAAGGGTGGAATTTAAGGTTTCAAATGTCCATGTCATTCTCTGTTAGTCCTCTGCCTCTTACTTGTAAATCAGCTGTAAACTCTCAGCCATTGACCCTATGCCATGCCTGCCTGCTACCATGCTTTGAATCATGATGATCATAGACTCACATGCTAGAACTGCAGTTGCAATAAACTCTTTCATTGGTAAGTTTCTTTAGTCATGTTGTCTCTTCACAGTGATAGAAGACAAGAGCCCATTTGTTTGTAGAGAATTGGAGAATACTAGCACTGGCTACATGTTTTGTGGTGGTTTTAAGTGTAATAGTTGCATGATTTTAATAGATAAATGTTTGGACACCTTTTGTTGATGTGAAATTCCCCCTTATATGCTATGCATATATTTATTACCATTGGTTAATAAAAAAGTTGCTTTGGTCTATGGAAGGGGAGAATATAGATAGGCAGGAAAGCTAAACTGAATGCAGGGAGAAAGAAGGTGGAGCCAGGGAGACAACATGTAGCTGCCAAAGGAGAAAGATGCCAGATCCTTACCTATGGTAAAGCACAGCTTTGTGACAACACACAGATTAATAGAAATGTATTAATTTAATATGTAAGAGCTACCTAGAAAGAAGCTGAAGCCATCGGTCAAATGGTGTTGTAATTAATATAGTTTCTGTGTGATTATTTGGGACTGGGTGGCCCAGAAATGGAAGTGCAGTCTCCATTCACATTTTGTTATGGCTTCATCACTGAAACTAAATATTTGAGCAAATCAAGTTAAGAAGGGAAAGACAGGTTAGCTTCCAGTGCCAGAAGTTTTAGTCCATTTTGATAGAAAGAGAATGAAGGACGAGGCCAGCTCTCACATCATCGCTGCCATGGCGGGAGAGTGAGCCTGAGATACCAGCCTTTCTCTTTATTTTCCTCTCACTCTAAGCAGGTTGAGGGGTTGGGTCATCGCCTCCTTGCTCGTCCTCCAAACATCCCTTCATAGACACATCCACAAGTGTACTGCACTAATCTAGGCACTTCTCCAACCCCATCAAGTTGACAATCAAGATTAAACATCTCAAGTACATCCTTTGTCAACTTAATATACAAATAGATCTTAAAAGAAACTTTTCAAACTTTGACCCCAAGAGGCTCATGCCCACTTCATAATGCAAAGCACTTCTTCAAGAGATCCCATATCCCTTAAAAGTTCTAATATTTTCAAATACTAAAATAGGGAGTTTACTTCAAGACTCAAAACAAATGTTTAGCTGTAAGATTATACAAAACCAGACAAAAATTATATAGAGTTAACAGCCCTGTTACAAAATAACATAAAAGGGAAAGTGATTATATAAGGAAAGGATAGACCCAAAGGAAGATTGAAATTCTGATGTTGCATATACCCTACCATACCACAAGGACACTTGCTCAACTATGTTTATAGCAGTCTTATTTGTATTAGCCAGAAACTGGAAACAACCTAGATGTCCATTAACCAAAAAATGTATAGAGAAAATGTATATTTACACAATGAAGTATTACTTAGCTTTTAAAAACAATTAACATAATGAAATCAGCAGGCAAATGGATAGAACTAGAATAAATCATCCTGAGTGAGATAACCCATACCCAGAAAGACAAACATGGTATGTACTCACTTACAGGTGAATATTAGCCATAAAGTAAAGGGTAATTATGCTACAATCCATAAGCTAAGTAACAGGGGAACACATGAATCTCACTGTGAAGAGGAAGTAGAACAGACATCAGACATCACAGGTGGAAGTTGGCAGTATGAATGTGGTATATGTGGGAAAAGGAGGGATCATTTTGGGGAGGACAGAGGGAGAGTACTGGGAAAGACAACTGGAATCAGGGCCATTTTTAGAATAATCTAGAAACCTAGGCAATAGAAGCTCCCAAGAATCTGTGAGAGTGACTCTAGCTAAGTCTCCTAGCAATGGGGGATACAGAGTCTGAACTAGCCTTCTCCTGCAACCAGGCAAGACTTCCAGTGGAGGGATTGGGGACCCAGTGTAACCAAATAAACTCTTATCTACAAACTGACCTGGCTATAAGATATTCTGGGGTAAAGATGGCTCAGTAATTATGGGAATGGCCAACCAATGATTGGTCCAACTTGAGACCCATACCATGAGAGGGAACCCATACTTAACATGGCCTGGAGGGCCAGGACTCAAAGGCTGGATAGCCCCAAAACCTAGGATAGAACCAAACATTACTGGCAAAAGTCAATGAAATAATTTCTGATGTTATTCTGCAATATTCACAGATCATTGCTTAGCCCAATTGTCATCAGAGAGGCTTCATCCAGTAACTGATGGAAACAGATGCGACCCACAGCCAAACAACAGAGACCTCAGGGCATCCTGAGGAAGAGTGGAAGGAAGGATTTTCAGATTCATAGGGGCCAAGGATACCACAAACGCCCAACAGAATCAACTAATCTGGACTCATAGAGACTCATAGAGACTGAACTGCCAACCAGGGAGTCTGCATGAGCTAAACCTTCTGCATATATGTTACAAGACTCCTAGCAGTAGGAGCAGGGCCTGTCTCTGACTCTGTTATCTGTTTTTACAACCTTTTCTTCTTACTGGGTCGCCTCATCCAGCCTTAATAGGAGAAGAGGTGCCTAGTTGTACTGTAACTTGATATACCAGGGCTGTGCATATAATCTCATAAAAACAGTTTGCACATAATTATCTTATACTTAACGATTATCTTCTGGTCCCATTTACCTATACAGATCTATTGGATATCTTCTCCTACTAAGGAAAGCTATTTTTTTTATTGAAAAAAAAATTTTCCGCTTCCTCTCCGCCTCCCATTTCCCTCTCCCTCCTCCCACCCCTCTCCCCCTCCCCCCACTCCTCTTCTCCTTCCTCTCCAGTCCCAAGAAAAGTCAGGGTTCCCTGCCCTGTGGAAAGTCCAAGGTCCTCCCCCCTCCATCCAGGTCTAGGAAGGTGAACATCCAAACTGTCTAGGCTCCCACAAAGCCAGAACATGAAGTAGGATCAAAACCCCGTGCCATTGTCCTTGGCCTCTCGTCAGCTCTCATTGTCCGCCATGTTGAGAGAGTCCGGTTTTATCCCATGCTTTTTCAGTCACAGTCCAGCTGGCCTTGGTGAGCTTCCAATAGATCGGCCCCACTGTCTCAGTGGGTGGGTGCACCCCTCGTGGTCCTGACTTCCTTGTTCATGTTCTCCCTCCTTCTGCTCCTCATTAGGACCTTGGGAGCTCAGTCCGGTGCTCCAGTGTGGGTCTCTGTCTCTATCTCCATCCATCGCTAGATGAAGGTTCTATGGTGATATGCAAGATATTCATCAGTATGGCTATAGGATAGGTTCATTTCAGGTTCCCTATCCTCAAGTGCCCAAGGAACTAACTGGGGACATTGCCCTGGGCACCTGGTAGCCACTCCAAGTTCAAGTCTCTTGCCAACCCTTAGGTGGCTCCCTTAACTAAGATATGAGTTTCCCTGCTCCCCTATCCAAACTTCCTTTATACCCAATCATCCCGTTTCCCCAAGTTCCCCTCATCCTCTCCTTCACACTTTTCTCTCCCCATCTCCCCTTACCCCTATCCCACCCCACCCCCAAGATTCCAAATTTTTGCCCGGCAATCTTGTCTATTTCCTATAGCCAGGAGGATAACTACATCTTTTTCCTTGGGTTTACCCTCTTGTTTAGCTTCTTTAGGATCACAAATTATAGACTCAGTGGCCCCTATCCATGGCTAGAAACAAATTATGAGTGAGTACATCCCATGATCTTCTTTTTGGGTCTGGGTTACCTCACTCAGGATAGTATTTTCTATTTCCATCCATTTGCATGCAAAATTCGAGAAGTCATTGTTTTTTACCCACAGAGTAATACTCTAATGTGTATATATTCCACACTTTCTTCATCCATTCTTCCATTGAAGGACATCTAGGTTGCTTCCAGGTTCTGGCTATTACAAATAATGCTGCTATGAACATAGTAAATGGCAATTCTACCAAAGGCAATTTATAGATTCAATGCAATCCCCATCAAGGTCCCATCAAAATTCTTCACAGATCTTGAGAGGACAATAATCAACTTTATATGGAAAAACAAAAAACCCAGGATAGCCAAAACAATCTTATACAATAAAGGAACTTCTGGAGGCATTACCATCCCTGACTTCAAACTCTATTACAGAGCTACAGTAATGAAAACAGCGTGGTACTGGCATAAAAACAGAGAAGTCGACCAATGGAATCGTATAGAAGACCCGGATGTTAACCCACAAACCTATGAACACCTCATTTTCGATAAAGGAGCTAAAAGTATACAATGGAAGAAAGAAAGCATCTTCAACAAATGGTGCTGGCACAACTGGATGTCAACCTGTAGAAGAATGAAAATAGACCCATATCTATCACCATGCACAAAACTCAAGTCCAAATGGATCAAAGACCTCAATATCAATCTGAACACACTGAACCTGAGAGAAGAGAAAATGGGAAGTACTCTACAACATATGGGCACAGGAGATCGCTTCCTATGTATAACCCCAGCAGCACAGACATTAAGGGCAACATTGAATAAATGGGACCTCCTGAAACTGAGAAGCTTCTGTAAAGCAAAGGACACTGTCATTAAGACAAAAAGGCAGCCTACTGACTGGGAGAAGATCTTCACCAACCCCGCAACAGACAAAGGTCTGATATCCAAAATATATAAAGAACTCAAGAAACTAGACGTTAAAATGATAATTAACCATTTAAAAAATGGGGCACTGAACTGAACAGAGAATTCTCAACAGAAGAAGTTCAAATGGCCAAAAGATACTTAAGGTCATGCTCAACCTCCTTAGCAATCAGAGAAATGCAAATCAAAACAACTTTGAGATATCATCTTACACCTGTCAGAATGGCTAAAATCAAAAACACCAAGGATAGCCTTTGCTGGAGAGGTTGTGGAGAAAGGGGTACCCTCATCCATTGCTGGTAGGACTGCAAACTTGTGCAACCACTTTGGAAATCAGTGTGGCGGTTTCTCAGAAAAATTGGGATCAACCTACCCCTGGACCCAGCAATACCACTCTTGGGAATATACCCAAGAGATGCCCTATCATATTTAATTTTTTTGAAAATCTGCTTTCTCCTCTCCCTGAAATCTAAAACTCGTTATGCTTCAAAACAGTGCCACTTTTATGCCGTTCTTTATTGTATGCTGTTTTTCAAGTGTGCCCAACTATTTAGTATTTAGTACACAGCATAGTGTATTTTTCCAGAATAAATGAATGATAAACAGGTAACAGGTTTTCTTAGAGGCAGAGAATGTGATGGCAAAGCTAATCTATGCAGCAGGATCTGTTTATGTAGAGTACAAAGACTTGGAAAAGACAGATATGTTCAGGGAATTTCTATTCTGTTAATGGTGTTAAAACCTGAGAGAGGTTAGCAAAATAATTTTTAAATCTACTACAACCCAATAAGGAACAAATGTATTGAGTACTGCAATCTTTGCAGTAAATTTCTATTTTAGAATTCTACCTTATACAATGTTGAAGAGGAAAGGGATAATTGGAGGAAAGCAGATATGTACAAACTTGTACTAGGCCAGAATGTTAACCTGAACTAGAAACTTGCTGTTTCAAATGGGACCTCTGTCTAGGGATCTTCTGAAGGCACACAGAATCCTGACATTTTATGTGGGTGCCCAGGTTCAAACTATGATCTGTAAGCTTTCATAGGGTGCTTTCTTACTCAATGACTCATCTCTCCAGTTACAAAATACACATATTTTAGGAACTGGTGAGAAGGTTCAGTGGTTAAATTTGCTTTCTGCTCCTCAAGAGAACCCAAGTTTGGATACCAGAGCCCACTTTTGTTGGCTCATAACTACTTTAACTTCAGCCCCAAAGGGTTCTAGGCTCTATTCTAGCCTTCATGATCATTTCATCCACATGTGTGTATGTGCATGCACATACACACACACACATTCAAAGAATAGTAATAATAAATTAAAACATTCAAAATACTTAATTTTGGTGCAGGTAAGATGAAATACGAGATAAAAGAGCCTGATGCCAAGCCTGATAATCTGAATTCAGTCTCTGGGAACCATGCTGTAGAGGAAAAGAGTGAACTCCAGACGATTGCGTTCTGACCTCTGCACACCATAGCATGTGCCCCTCAACAATGTACAATGTACAAATTCATATCCAATTAATTAATTGAAATTTAATTAAAATTAAAGGACTATTTAATACATGCTCCAAAAATTAGATAATGGAATTTAACTGAATAATCTGAGGATTAGTGAGTATTTATTTTTCTTCACTTCATGGTAGGTAGCCTGTCTCTCATTCCTGTTTTGTTTAATGAAATAATGTCCCTTAACTTTGCTTTCATAGTGAACCTTTTTTTTTTTGATTTACAAACTCAATTTGTGTTTGTGCGTGAAATTTCCACTTGTCTTATATAAAAAGAATATGAGAATAAATGTAATGCAAGTTAATTTCTTTACAATTAAACTCCATTTATTTCTCAGGAAACTGCAGTTTAACCTAAGAACTTTAAATTTCATTTCGACATTCAAAGCAATTGCAGTTAAAGTGGAACTCAGGACAAACTAATATGCTCAATTTCATGATTAACGTGTTCTCTACACAAATTAAAGGAAGGCCTATGAGTTAATACATTCTAGAAAAGCTTTGTGATGTTGATTACTTGGATGTGAACCTTACAAAAGGCAAATGTAAAAGTAGTCACTCCTGGGAAAAATAACCCAGGAACATTGTCAATCAACACTGATTCATTATAATCTACCATGTATTAGTTTGTTACAGAAACTAACAAGCAATGAGTTCTACCACTTTGGGCCCATTATTTTGTTCCTAGTAACACTTCTCTTATTCACTATTTCCTTGACAATGTAACTATATCTATACTAATGGTTGCTGCCAACAATACTGCAAAACAAATGAGAATATTTTAAACGATGAACAGGGCCCAAGTAGCAATCAACAATTGGCCAGAAAAATAAATGCTAAATTTTCATCATGTGAGACTAATTTTAGTTAAGAAATATTTAAAACTTTTAAATTATTGGTTCAGCATTTCATGAGAATTCATCATGTAACTAAAACTTAATTTAATGGGTTTTGCACATGATGTTTAAATTGGCATAGTAATTATACAAAGCAAATGATATTTCTGCACATATGCAACAATTTTACACACTGATGATGTTCACCCTCCTATTTCTCATTTCTACCTGATACCCTCCTTGTGGTTCCCCTTCATTTCTCCTTCATATCACTAACCCCTTTTACTCTTATATCCATTTAGACATGAAAAAAATCCATATATGAGAAAGAAAATATGATTCCTGTCTTTGTGGTATTCTCTTATGTCAATAACATAGTAACATCTAATCCCATCTATCTTCCTCTAAACAACATAACTCTCATGTAGGATTTCCTTCTGTTTGCAGTGATTGCCATTAATAAATAAAGAAACTGCTTTGGACCTATAGCAGGGCACAACTTAGCTAGGTAGGAAAAACTAGGCTGAATGCTGGGAGGAAGAAGGGTGGAGTCCGAGAAAAGCTATGGAGCCGCCAGAGACAGATGCTGGGAACTTTAGCTGGTAAGCCACAGCCATGTGGCAATACACAGATGAATAGAAATGGGTTAAATTAATATATAAGAGTTAGTCAATTAAAAGCTAGAGCTAATGGGCCAAGCAGTCACTTAATTAATACAGTTTCTGTGTGATTATTTCATGTGTAAGCTAGCCAGGTGGCCAAGAACCAAAAAGCAGCTCCCTGCCTATTACATAACTCCATTCTTCCTTATGACTAACTAAAATTCCCATACATCATATCTTCATTCCTCTATTGATGAGCATCAAGAATGATTCTATAACTTGATTGCTGTGAATTATGACTTTAAGTATGAATATGTAGGTAACTCTCAATAGTTCATTTGATATCAATTATGCCACGAACTAGAAATGCCCCCCACAGACTCCTGGTTTATACATGTGATTCCCAGGTGCTGGTGCTGTTTGGAGATGTTGTAGGGAACATTTAAAAGATGGCATAGCAGGCAGATGGGTCACTAGAGGAAGATTTTGTGATTGCTCAGCCCCTGGTTGTAGCCTTGCCCTATGTTTCTGGTCCTCTATGATGTTAAGAGCCTCTGTCACATGTTCCTGACACCATAAACTCTTTGATATCTTCCCTGTCATGATAGAGTGAGACATTTTTATCATTTTGCCACTATGATGCACATGTACCTAACACAAATCCTTTGTATTTTCAGAAGAAACTTATTTCTATTTTTAATTTTTTAAAGAAGTTCTATTCTGGGGCTGGAGAGATGGCTCAGTGGTTAAGAACATTGCCTGCTCCTCCAAAGGTCCTGAGTTCAATTCCCAGCAACCACATGGTGGCTCACAACCATCTGTAAAGAGGTCTGGCGCCCTCTTCTGACCTTCAGGCATACACACAGACAGAATATTGATTGTATACATAATAAATAAATATATAAAAAAAAGAAGTTCTATTCTGAGTTCTTTAGTGCGCAGACAGATCATATTCCATAGGGACACCTTTTCTTACATCTTGACCAACATTTACTGTTATCTGCTTTGTGATGACTTCTATTCTGATTAAATCAATATGAAATATCAACCTAATTTTAATGTTCAGTTCCATAATAGCTAAAGACAAGTATAATTTTAAATTGTTAACGTTTAGTTATCTGGTTCCAAAGATGTAGGTGTTTAGAGCAATCTAGTTGTGAAATATTCAGTTGTCAAATGCCTACACAATTTAGTATTTAAAAAATCCAGGTTTTATAATTAACTTAACTTCACAATAATTAGAATGGGGGGGCAAACAATAAACAATGGAATACCATCTCTAACTTTAGAGCCAAGACATAGAAAACATGAAAATGTATGAAAGAGAGAAAGTTTATTCCAAAAATACTGAAAAAAAAAATCACTCATGAAATGCCAAATGTTGTTTCTTTGCAAAACTAAGAACTATGAGACAACTGGCGACTCCCTGGGTCTACTCCTGGCGTATCAACAGCCAAGCAGTGAGTGATCCTAACACAGAAGACTGGAGAAACCCCAAGGCACAAGAGTCACCCTAGAGAGAGGGCCTGGAGTCTTGACCTCAGTAAACCTCGCAATCTCCCCGACCGCTAGCCCATGAATCTACAAGCATACCAAGGCACATCTAGTTTTGAGGTGTTTTATTCCCAGCAATTTTATTTATAAAATGAATCTACTGTTAGAAGTTTCCAGACTTCTGAAATATTAGAAGGAGGCAGAGGAGGAAAAGAGAAAAAATAAAATGGAAAAAGGTAAAAATCCAAGGCGAAAAAAATAAAGTGTGAAAGAATAACAATACCATACAGGAGGCTGGAACAATTGGCTCTGGTACAGTGAGTAGTAACTGAGAATTATTGTTATATGGTGAATATGTGCATATATGTGTGTGTGTATGTATTTGTAAACATATATTCAGATATATATGTGTGTATGTATATCTGTATGTAATGATTCTGTAAATCATTTTTAGGGTTATTTTTAATTTCTATATGGAAGCTGTCCTCATTTCTTGTACTGCACAGACAGCGCCCATGCACACAGCCCTTCAGAGTAATGAGAGACACATTCATTTTAGATTAAGCAGGCATGTGTGGAAGTCCATATTAAAGTTTTGTAAAGACGCTGATCTGCTTTAAGATGTTAGAAAACTGGCGCCCATAAGCAATTAATAAATAGACATTTCTGTATTATATAAAGGAACCATGATGAGAAGTTTGTAGATAATGGCAATGCACTCAAACCAGGACTATTATTTTTTTATATTTAAAGATCTGCTTGCTTTTATTTAATGTGTATCAGTGATTGCCTTCATGTATGTCTGTGCTCCACATCAATACAATCTAGGGAGGGCAGAAGAAGGCATCAGATTCCTTGGAACTGGAGTTACTGACCATTTTGAGCTGCCATGGGTTCTGTGAATCAAATCTAGATCCTCTGGGTGATTTGCCAGTTCTCTTAACTACTGAGCCAAACCTCTATTCCCAAAACAAAACGTCTGAATGTAAGGTGATTTGAATTTGCACTTGACAGATTGAAACAGATATAAACTCCTAATTCTTTCAAAGTCATAGTCCTTTATGGCCATAGAGAGCAGGAAATTATGGCAATTGTTTTTCAGACACTTGTTACTGTCTGAAGAATGATACTTAGGTTGTTTGCCATTGGCAGTAGAGTTGTTCGGTCCTTGACTATTTGAGAAAAATAGCAATCGCTAGATATCATAGTGATATTAAACAAAGCCTGATTTATTAAACAAATGAATAATGATTTTGTTTTGTGTTGTTACTTTTTTCACAAAAAGACGTTCTCTGGTATGGCCATAACATATCAGATTCCATGATTATAACGGATTAAAAGATTTAGCTTTGTGATCTAGATCTTAAGGACCATTTTTTGGTTATTTTCAAAGTTGGCTTATCTAAGACTTTTTAAAATTTATTTATTTATTTATTTATTTATTGGTTTTTTGAGACAGGGTTTCTCTGTGTAGCTTTGGAATCCTGGAACTCACTCTGTACACCAGGCTGGCCTTGAACTCACAGAAATTTGCCTGACTCTGTCTCCCAAGTGCTGGGATTCTTTAAGGTGTGTGCTACTACCACTCAGTGTCTAAGACTTTTTCTACCATATGAAAATTTTTATAAACCTTTTTGTTTTAAAGTTTGGTAAAGTTAGTCTAGATACATTAACTCATATTAACAAAATCTAGCTAAATACCTCCTGAGGATCCAATAATATTCAGTTAGTTTGCAGTATCTAGCAGTTGCTGTTTTTTTCTCCTCAAAGGGGCAATTTTTAGAGAAGCACCTTACTGTGACTGTATCAGTTATTTATAGGGGACTTTCTGAAAGGAAGTTTAAAATCAAAGGACCTTCAACCACCATCAATTAAGGGAGTTCATCACTTATTCGTACTGTGAGTCTGAGCATTCATCTCGCTCTGCAATAGTGCCAAGTCATTCTAAGGTCGTAGACCATCCTATGATCATATCTCATATATTTTCATCCCCAAAATATGTGCTTCCTCTTCACAGTCATTGCTCACATTAGTTCGTCCCTTTGAATTTTATTATAATAGACACATTGAGGTTGGCTACTGCTCGTTCTATCCTTTCTTGTTAAGAGCTCTGTCATCCTGGCCCAACAGCTTTGTGTGTGATTTGAGTGTTGCTTTTCACAGAGGCAATTCTAACCTACAATGCAAACATCCTCATTATGGGAGTGATGAGCACAAATGACAGCATGATACGGCTGTCTTCTGAACTGTGCACTTATTGACCTATTTACCAATTATATCTTTCCCACTTTAACATTGCACATCATGGATATTCATAAAGGGCAGTAAGTAACTCTTTTGAGAGTACTTATTAGCAAAAAAATGGAGGTAATACAATTTTCTATAGAATTTACTGGAAAGGATTAAGGACATAGAAATAAACACATGAGATTTAAGTTCTAATGAATCCATAACCATTTCAATAGTGCTCTAGGAGTTTGAAACACATCCACAAATAAGATTATTAATGTTATATAATTAAGACACCATTATCAAATGTACACGCTGGACCTGGCTTGGTGGTACATACTCATAATTCCAGCACTCAGAACACTAAGAAAGAAGAATTGTAAGCTTGGAATCAGCCTGGATTACATTGCTATCCAGGTAGTAAGGGCTCCGTAGAAAGACCAAATCTCAAAAAAATAAAGAAGTAAAGCAACAATAAAATAGTATGCAAATGATTTCATTTATATATTTTTATCAATTGTTGACTAAGTCTCCAAAATATCAGAACCATTTTCCTCTGCCCTAGCAAATCACAGTTTGGCATCATGAGTGAGAAGGAAATCACTCCACAGTGTACCATCTTTGCCATTTCAAATATAAGAAGTACAAATATGTACATGTGTACCAAGATGGGTTAAACACACTTTGTATAATTAAGTTCAAATAAGTCAGAAATATTACACACACACACACACAAGAACAAAGGCCAAACTAATGACTTTTAAAACTTAAAACTCTAGTCATAAGAATCAGTTTTATGATCTCTGCCTGGAAATTACCAACAACCTATTAAATTAGGCCAGAATTTATTAATACACTGAAGATATTTTGATTAATATAAGTACTTACTTTCATTTTTATATTAATATGTGCACCTCAAATATCACATATGTTAGAGAACCAATGTGTATAAATAACAGGGAAATGTGGATAATTTATTATTTCAATTATGAATTTTAAAACTTTCAGAGAAATAAAAGTTTACTTTATAAAACTGTTGACTAAATTATTAATAGTCTCGAGCAAGAAAAATTACCACCAGCAGGAAAAGAAAAAACACAAACCTTTTATCTTGGCCTGCAAAAATGTAGTAGTCACTGAAAAAGTGGGTCACTGCAGCAGCTAGATCAGTGCAAGTAATCCGAACTGACAAGGGAACACCAGACGTCCATACGCTGTGGATTTGGGGTTTGAATGTTTTTGTAAATCTGACATTTTTTTTGAAAGACAGATGAGAATTCATAAGATTATGCTAATTAATAGCATAAATTAAAATATTTTATAGAATTTAGTACAGAAGACTTTTGTTGGGTAATGTTGAAGAGCTAAGTAAAATGTAGACATTCTAATTTTACATTTATCTTATTCATTTCGAAAGCAGAAATCTCCCAAAGCTAATTTTTATTGAGCCAATCATTTTGTGAATGTTTCAGGACAATGGCCATCAAAACGATGCTGCAGTTCTAAATACTATGAGATGATTCAAATAACACAGCGTTGCCTTGGAGATCTACAGTACACATACCCGGTTCTGAGGGTGTGCCCTGTGTAAAATGCAATATTAAATGTTAATTTGAAGAGAACAGTGGTATTGATGCCCCACAAGCACAATGTCTATATTTTTTAAAATTTCTACATGAGTTGAGTCCCTCCGTGTAGGCACCTTTACATGTTTAGCACATTAATGCAAGACTAGAGTTACAGAGAAGAGTGAGAATGGATTTTGAGACGAGGGCCCCATCTTTAAATCTTGTATTAACTGAAATGGCTTCTACTCCAACTCGCTACAGTGAAATAGTCTCTAGGTTTCAAGGTGATGGCAAATGTTTTTGGCCCCAACTGAAGATTCTATGTAAAAATATTCTCTCTGCAGGAAAGGATATGGCTCTAAATTGTGTTTTGAATCTATTAATAAAGGTACATCTCGCCCTGGTGTTCTCCACAGAACATAGTGAGGCACAGAATCATGAGATGCCCTCCGGCTAGATGCTAATAAGGCCACCGGGAAAAGGCCCCCCTTTTTTGGCAAATATATCTGCATAACACCCTTGTCTCCACGAAAATCGACTCAGGAGCCTTTGCCGTTCATACTGTACACGCTTAGAGTCCCTTCAGAGAAAGCATCCTTATTACTTCTCAGGAGGAATTTGGTCCATGTTTTATTCTCCTCATCTATCCTTAGGAACCAAAGCAGCAGGGTATGTCAGAAGGGCTGCCACATGAATTATGTATTTGTCCTTTCCCGGTGGGCAACATTCTCTTTACTTTATGAAGCTTTGAAATCTTAAAATGGTAAATTTTGGGTAGAACTTCTCAAAATCTTCCATCTAATATACTTCCTCCCAGTTACATGATTCAATTTGTCACTTGCTCGTCAGAAGCTATTTTCAGATCCATTCTCCATAAAGTGTCCTAAATATTTTCATATTTAAATAAAATTTGTGGATCACTTCCATGGCTTTTGTTATCAGTGCAAAATTATTAACTGTTATTTCCACTTTTCTCTTTCCTAAAACTCATAAGGTTTGAAGTCCTTTAGTTTCTCAGATTAAATTATTCTGAATGGTTTATATTTTATTTTTGGCTCATTGTGTTACTACAAAATGATACCAAACTTTGAAATTAAATAAAAATAAAAAGCAATGAAGTGGACATACCCTAGAATTTTGACTAGTTAACTCTTGTACCTGTAAAAGTGTAGACCCTACATGTGGAAACTTCCCACACAAAGCTATTTTAAAATAACAAAAATATTCTACTAATGTCTATGATTAATATGCCTGAAATAAGAGAGGCTTTTTGACTGAACCAGAGCTGAATATTCAACATAAAACATAATGATTCCCTTCTCCTTCTCACAAAAATGCTGACCTTAGGCATGAGTGCATGCATTGCTTACTGCAAACTCTCCCTCTGACTCTCTGCAGCCTTTGTCTTCATCCAATCCCATTATCTCAGATACCAAAGTCTCCCTTTCGCAGTGACTGCTACTGCGCACCACACATGAGTTTCTGTACTTTGCCTGCTCTTTTCATTGCCCATGGGAAAGCTGAAAGTGGCAGGGATTCCAATATGAGCCTGCTAATGTTTAGTACCTCGTAGAGGGAGGTCAGGAAGGTGAAAGTCCTTGTGCATGGACTTCCTCATTGGACTTATGTAATGTACTTATTACTTTAATTTTGTAACCACGATTCCACCACCTCAGAATTATAGAAAGTCAGTTTAGCTATGCAACAAACAGTAAATAAGAGCTTTTCTTTCTAGAAAAAAAATGCATGTTCTATTTTATTTTCTTTCTTATTCTGTGTGTTTATAAAGTGTGTGTACATGATTTTGTGTGGCAGTGTGTGTGCCATAAAATTCATGTAGAGAACAGAGAACAACCTCGATTGTTGGTTCTCTTTTACACTTTGTTGGGCGAGAATCTCACTGTCTTCACAGCTGTGTGTGGCCGACTTATTGTCCCTGATTTCCAGGGGTTCCATCCTTGGAGGAGCACAGGGATTATAGATCCACATGGCCCTTTACATGAGATCTGGAAACCAAACTGAGGTCCTCATACTTACACAGCAAATGCCTTATCTCACCAATGCTACATGCTTCATTTTATATGTAGACTCAGAATAGAGAAAGTGAGCTGGGTGGTGGTGGTGCACGACTTTAATCCTAGCACTTGTGAAGCAGAGGGGGGGATCTCTTTGAGTTCTAGGTCAACCTGGACTACAAAAGCTAGCTCAGGACAGGCTCCGAAGCTACAGCAAAACCCTGTCTTGACAAAAACAAACAAAAAAATAGAGAAAGTGACTTGAAAATAGAAGATGGAAGAGAAGGAGAATGGGGGAAGGGGAAGGATAAGTAGACAATGAGGGACAAATATGATCAAACTGCACAATAGAAATGTATGAAAATATAATAAAACATCATCAATTTGTATAATAAACTTTCAAGTATTAGAATTTTATAATTTCAAGTGTTATTAAGATGTAACAAAATATTTATTAAGTATGTGCAAAAAGAAATAATCTGAAAGAAACAAAACATTTTAAAAGAATTTAAAAAAATAATTACAGCATATCTATAATATTAATGATTGAAAAATAATGAAAATAAAGTTGTCATTAGTATGTGTTTCAATCAAATATTTTAGAAATTATCCAGTGGATGTAGAGACATGGCTGAGTGGTTAACAGCTCGTCTTCTTGCAGAGAAGCCATACCAGATGATTCACTGCCACCTATCTCTACAGTCTCACAGGATTCAACATCCTCTGACCTCCATGGGCACTTGCATATGCACTGAAGTGTGTGTGTATACATAAACACATATATACAAAATTAAAGTAAATAGGCCTCTAAAAGAAATTATCCATCCTATCTCTCTATTGTGTGTGTTTACATATATGTTTGGAACTTTAAAATTACTATAACTATATTATTTATATACAATCATGGTTTTGTTGTGACATTTGCTTTTTTATTGCTTTTATTGAGCTATACAATTTTCTCTGTTACCCTCTTTTCCTCCCCTCTCCCCTTCTACCCTCTCCTACGATTCCCCACACTCCCAATTTACTCCTGAGCAGGAGAACTTGTCTTTTTCTCCTTCCTATATAGATTCATATATGTCTCTCTTAGGGGCCTCTTTGTTGTCTAGGTTCTCTGGGGTTGTAGCCTGTAGGTTGTTTTTTGGTTTGCTTTATGTCCAAAAGACACTTATGAGTATTATATTTGTCTTTTTGGGTCTGGGTTACCTCACTCAATATGATGTTTTTTGGATCCACCCATTTGCCTGCAATTTTCAATATGTCATTGTTTTTTAAGCACTATGTAGTACTCCATTGTGTAAATCCTTTGAATGAGGAGCATCTAAGTTTTGGCAATTACAAATAATTCTTAAATGAGCATAGTTGAGCATATGTTCTTGTGGTATGATACAGCATCCTTTGTGTATATACCCAACATCAGCATTTCTGGGTCTTGAGGTAAATTGTTTCCCAATTTTCTGAGAAATAGCCCTACTGATTTCCAAAGCGCCTGTGTGAGTTTGCACACCCACCAGCAATGCAGTAGTATTCCCCTTAATCTACATCCTCTCCAGCGTAAGCTGTCATCAGTGTTTTTGATCTTGGCCATTCTGACAGGTGGAATTTCAGAGTTGTTTTGATTTGCATTTCTCTGATGGCTAAGGATGTTGTGATATTTTCATGTGGGCATATTCTCCCCCATCCATTCCTTTATTTCCTTCCCATTCTTGCAGACCTCTTTACTCTTCTCAATCAGTTCTCCTTCTACTTCCATGATTTATTTTATTTGTTTGTTTGCTTGCTTGTTTGTTTGATCACCTAGTGAGTTCAAATGTATTCACAGGAACATAGGAAATATGCAAAGTGTTGGTTAGTGGTATGTACCTTGTTTTCTATTCTTACACTTCACATTTACTAAATAAAAATAAATCTAAACAAAGAAAGCAGGCATATAATTGCAAAAAAGTTTCATATAAAAAGGCAAAAAAATTAGATAGAAGCATATACACTTTGATGGGAAAATCTGATTTCATAGTGTTCAGACTGTTGCTAAGGCTGAGGTCACAGAAACTGTTTTAGCTTCCATATTAAAATGGTAATTTTTTGTTACTTTTGGTTTCTTTGGTTTTGCTTTTAGTGGAAATAGAATCTCCATTACTGACCATCACTGTGAAACAAGATTCTTTACATGTGCTATTTTCAAATTGTTCTCCATTTCTTTACATTTTTATAATTTGTATACTGAACATTGCACAATGCCTTATTGGAGAAAAGTAGAGACAATAGGGATCACTGAGCCCAAGTAGTCCTGTTTTAAGGTCTGTGTAGATTGTTGTTGGAAGTCATTTGTCAAGTCATTCATTCAGGTGAGAGAAAAGAGATGATGATCAGGGAGTGAAGACTGCACCCCTCTATCTATTGCTATTGTTTTCAGCAAGAGCAAATTCTGTGTCTGTCACTACAAATCCACTAACAAAAGCCCAAAACCAAACTAACGGTAGAGCATAAATGTGAAATTTGGTTCTCACTAAGTTGCTGAAAAAAGTGAAGACAGCAGATTGAAAATAAAGCTGAACACAGCAATAGAGAAATACAACCTTTTTAATTGGTTATGTTTTTGGCCCTTTTTGTAATGGTTAAATTTGTGTATCCATTTTCCTGGTCCACAGGGTGCTCAGATGTTTACTTAGAACCTTCTGAATGTCTATTAAGGTAAACTGGTAGGCTGAAACAGGCCACCATCACTAATGTGATAACCCCATAGACTATGATGAAGGGCTGACCAGAACAAAAATGTTGATTATGGGAGAACTTACTTCTTCTGTTTCATAATCACCAAAAGGTAGCATCCTGCCTTAAACCTGAAATAGAATATTTGAGGATGCACACACACACACACACACACACACGTGATTTGGACAAAGGATGGCTGATTAATACAAATGCTTTCTTCACATACTTCGCAGATCTACACTCAAACAAAGAATAAATTGGGTCTTCCATGATAATTTAATTACTGAAAACAGTTTTGGGTTCTGAAATTAGTACTTTACAAAGTGAATTTATGGATTCTAACAATATCTTCTCTATTAATTTTGTAATGTTGTTTTATCTAAGGACAACTAGCTTAATGGTCACGTAGAAAACAATTCCACATGACACAGTGAGCTCACCCGCTTTGTCCCTCTGCCAATGGCTCATGGTGCTTCTGAAAGGAAGGAAGCCGTCCCCCTCAATTATGCCTTGCTCAACTATGTCATTTATACCATTAACCTGCATTTAGTCAAACTGCTTTCACGTAATCTGTCATCTTCCCAAGCAACTGCAGCTCCTTTCACAAACCTCTTCCCTGTGGAAAATAATTTAGATTATTCTCAGATCATTAACACTGAGGAAGTTTAACACACATTAGGCTCTATTTCTGTGTAATAAGAATGAAACTGCCTGAAGTGATAACTCACAGATAGACCCAGTAGGACGCATTCTCCAAAATTGCCTACATAAAAGATGCATCTTAGAGCACATATGTATGTACTTTTCTAAGCATCACCTACTGTAGCTGACTCCTGGCTTTTAATGTAGTCAATAGCATACTAAGAGCAGTGGTAGGAGACTTGCTAATATAATGTGTTTGATTTTATTTTGGGGATGTGCAGCATGCATGATAATGATATGTCAATGCAGACTTGTTGATTTTAACAAATGCCCTGCTCTCTGTGAGATATTGACAGTGTAGACAGCTCCACATGCCAAAGTCAGAGATTACATGATGAACCTTTTTGCACAGTTCTACTATAAGCCTGAAACTGTTCCAAAAGTCGAGCTGATGAAACAAACAGCTTACAAGAATAGTCAATAACCCAACCCAGAAATCTTCAGGGTTAATTACTGTGCATGACTACAAGGTAACCTTTCCAAATAAATGTTGTTCTGAGTCTATTGATATGACCATAGGTACTTCTGATGCTTGCACTGGGAGCTTGGCACATTAGACACAGTTGGCATAGGAAGGCAGCATCTAGATCTCCCTTCCCTCATGTCTCATATGAATTGTGGTTAAGAGAATGACACAGATGGAACTAGATTTATCTTTCAGGAACTTTCTGGCAATGACCATTTCAAAATATCACATTTCTTTCCTGTGAACTTGTCTTTATAGATTTTTCTCAAATACTGAAAAAGTAAGACTCCAGCCCGAGCAGTAACAAAGGGTAGGAAATTGTTGTGAACAACGATAAATGTGGTTGGAATCCAGAGTGCTGTGCTGTTCAGTTCTTACCTGTATCTCCTAATAATAACTCTCCTGACACTTCATGTCTCTAGGCTCATTTGATGTATGTTGAAAATGACCCAATATACTTCTTTACCTAAATTTCAGATTATTTTTTATTCTTTGGCCTCTGTGGATCCAGTCTGACTAACCTGTGAAAGGTGAGGTCTCCAGGTTAAATCTAAATAACTCCTCTAACTGAGAGAGCTGTTTTCCTTTGATTAGCACAGCAGATGGACCATCACATGGTTGGCTTAAGGCTCAGTGCCCAAACCTATGAGGACAGTTGGTAATTCATAGGTGGCCTCAGATACAAGACTGAACCCTCTTTAAAAGTCCTCAGTTACTTGAGGAAGCTATAAATTGGTTATTAAAAGATCAGTACAGAACCCTCATGTGGGGTGCCCATTTGTATGCTGTGAATATGATCTATTACCATTGATTAATAAATAAGTTGATTTGGCATATGGTAGGGCAGAATATAGCTAGATGAGAAAGTCAAACTGAATACAGGGAGAAAGAAGGCAGACACAGACCTGATGCCATCAGTAACAGGAGAAGCAAAATGTGAGGTAATAAACTATGAGCCTCGTGGTAAAATATAGATTAATAGAAGTGGGTTCAATTAAAATGTAAAAGCTAGTTAGTAATAAGCCTGAGCAATCAGTCAAACAGTTTGTAATTAATACTAAGCCTCAGAGTGTTTATTCAGGAACTGGCAAGTGGGAGAGAAACATCCAGTTACAAACCCTAATGCAAATATATATTCAAGAAGTGGTTTCAATGAAAACATATGCTTAGGTCAATTCTAAGACAGAAATGGTATAATAGAGGTCTACAGCAAAACAGTATTTGCCAGACATGACAGGGTCTTTGCACATAGAAATTCACAGCTACTATGACTGTGTGCATAGGATTTGGAAAAGATCAAGCAAACCAAAATCCCAGCATGGAAGAGAGAAGGACTCATGAAGCCCCACCCCTAGTTGAGGAAATACTGGCAACTGATGACTGCAGGTAGAGTGAAAGGCAGTTTTTTTTCAGGGATGTGATGAACTAGGAGAGGCCACATGCTCTGGGAAATGGTCCTGTATCCACGCCCATAGAGGCAGCACTGAATGGACTCAGTTTGAAAACAAAGAGCATGAAACCACCAGGGAAATGTGTTGGGGGAATAGCGGAGAAATCGGAGAGCAGAGATTAGGGGAATGGATTTGATTCAAATATATTATATGCATGGATAAAATTCTCAAACAATGAAATTAACTTATTTTTAAAAAGAAATGGTTAGTCAACATAAATGAAAAGAATTCCTTATTCAGGCTCTTATTTCTTCCACTTTTATTTTAATTACATTTGAAATTTGGTTGTAAAATCCATATGTTTGCCAAATAATTTAATAGTTGATAGAAAACACAAAATTTTTTCCCAAACCAGGTCCTTCACACTGAGCTGTGCTGATTTCTCATGGCCATTCTATCATCTGCTTCTCCTTTGGAAAAGCAAAGAACTGGAAACTGTGACACGAGAAAACTCTGTCCAAATGCATGCAGTAGAGAATAAAATTGGAGTATGATATCATTTGCTGTTTCACATTACCATACTATCACCAAAAAAATGTGAAACTTGAAACTGTCTTATGAACTTGCATGTTCTTTGACAATGGATCCTATGAGCCCTTGGAAGTGAGTAAAAATAAAAGGGGCAGCAGACAAGAATGTGTTGCGTCATTCTTGTAATGCCAATGCCAGGGAAGGACATGGAGGGTCACGGGCACCACACAACCACCTAAGAGAGAGGTACATGGGGCAAAACTCTTAACTGCACAGACCTCCATTTTAACATCCGTAATTCATTCATATCTAATTTTAAAAAGGAATAACACAAAATCTATAGCACAGACATAGTAATATGAAAAAATTTACATGAAGTATCACAGCAATACTGGTCTAATAAAAAATGTTTTAAAAATATTCTTTGCCAATGCTTAATCATACTACAAGGGCATTTGTTCAACTATGTTCATAGTAGCATTATATGTAATAGACAGAACCTGGAAACAACCTAGATGTCCCTCAATCGAACAACGGATAAAGACAATGTGGCACATTTACACATTAGAGTACTACTCAGTGGGAAAAAAAACGACATTTTGAAATTTACATACAAATGAATGGAACTAGAAAAAACAGACCATGATGGAGACACCCACTGAAACAGCTTACCCGAGCTAACGGGAGCTCACCAACTCTAGTTGGACAGGGAAGGAACCGGTATATAGATAAACTAGACCTTTAAATGCGGGTAACAGTTTTATGACTGTGGCAGACTGTGGGACCACTGGGAACCAGGAATTATCCCTTCTGCTTGTACTAGCTTTTTGGAGCCCATTCTCTTTGGATGGATACCTTGCTCAGCCTAGATATAGTAGGGAGGGCCTTGATCCTCCCTCAAAGCAATAAGCCTTATCCTCTCTGAGGAGTGGATGGGGATGGGGTGGGGGAAAGGTGCAGGAAATGGAGAAAGGGAAGGAGTGGGAACTGGGATTGATATGTAAAATTAAAAAGATAGTTTACTTTCTTTTTTAAAAAAAAATAAAGTGAAAAAATATTCTTTACCTTGGTGTGTTTAACTATGTTAGGATCCAGTAGATTACAATGTAGAGGATGGTATA
Organism: Chionomys nivalis; assembly: GCF_950005125.1. NCBI lineage: Eukaryota > Metazoa > Chordata > Mammalia > Rodentia > Cricetidae > Chionomys > Chionomys nivalis. The sequence continues at coordinate 81,360,834 of NC_080090.1, forward strand.
AATTCAAACAGTATAAAATAAAAAGAACCCTAAAAAGATAATACTTTCTGGAACCATGTGTATAGTTCCCTATACAGACATTTCTGAATGTGAAGAATATCAGCATCTGTGGGGAGGGGTGCAGAGTTGTGTTCTAGGGGCCAACCTGGTTTTACTGTGCTAAACCTGCCAGTGGGAACGACTGACCTTCTCTTTCTCCAGGATCACAGAGAAACACTGTAGTCTGAGTGTTCTCTGTTAAAACTTCAGGTGTTTGAGGCTGGTGGTAGAGCCTGTGATGCCAGTAGTCCAAGATTGAGATTGGGAGATTGCCCCAAGTTTGAGATTTACCTGGCTAACATGGTGAGTTTCAGGCCAGTCAGGGTAACAGGGCAAGACCCTGTCTCAAAACAAAGCAGTAAAATAAAATCTAAAGAGAGAGATTAGTGGTGGAATGATTGTCTAACATGTACAAAGTCCTAGGTTCAGCCCATAGAACCACACACACGTGCATGAGCACACACATGCACACAATACACACATACATATTCACATACAAATTTTTAAATGTAAGGTAGAAGGGGCCAGGAAAAAGGTAACATTAGAAAGATACACTAATGTCATGAGAGAACATCACCCAGTCACCCTCTGCAACCTCTGCTTTGAACAGAGTGACTAAACCATCATTAAAATGGAGGAGAAGCTTCTAAGCTTATAAAAGCCAAGTTCGACCCAACAAAGAGACAGCAAGAGAATATGGATCAGTGATAGAGAATCAGACAGAAAAGGCACCAGCTAAGGCCAGCATAGCACACTGTATCTCCCCGCCCTGCAGGAAGAATGTCATAGTGTTTGAAATGGTAGGTTTTTAATTTTTTTTAGCAATCATTTTTTAATTTATATACCAATTCCAGTTCCCTCTTCCTTACCTACTCCTGCTCCCCACCCCGTCTTCTCCTACCCCACCCCATCCACTCCTCAAATAGGGTGAGATCTCCCATAGGGAGTCAACAAAGTCTGTCACATCACTTGAGGCAGGACCAAGACCCTTCCCCCTGTATCTAGGCTGATCAATAAGAAGGGGCATAAAGAAGGGGCTCTAAAATGCCAGTTCATGTGTTAGGGATAAATTCTGGTTCCACTGCCAGTGGCCCCACAAACTGCCCAAGCCACACAACTGTCACCCATATTCAGAGGGTAGGGCCTAGTTCAGTCCTTTGCAGGTTGCCCAGCTGTCAGTCTGGAGTCAGCGAGCTCCCACTTGCTTGGGTCAGCTGTTTCTGTGAGTTTCCCCATCATGGTCTTGGCCCTTTGTTCATATTATCACTTTTTTCTCTCTACAACTAGACTCCAGGAGTTCAACCCAGCACTTTGCTGTGGGTATCTGCTTTCATCAGTTGCTGGATGAAGGTTCTATGATGACAATTACAGTATTCATCAATCTGATTACAGGAGGAGGGCAGTTAAGGTACCCTCTCCACTATTGCTTAGGGTCTTAGCTGTGGTCATCCTTGTGGACTCCTGGGAATGTCCTTAGTGCCAAATTTCTTGCTAACCTCACAATGGCTCCCTCTATCAAGATATCTCTTTACTTACTCTCCTTCTCTGTCCTTCAACTCAACCATCCAGATTCATCATGTTCTCTTCCCCTCCCCTTCACCCTTCCCCATTCTACCTGCACCTTCCCTCTTCCCCTTCCCTCCACTCTCCTGAAACTGAGAAAATTCTGTAAGGCAAAGGACACAGTCAACAAGACAAAACAGCAGCCTACAGAAAAGCAAAAGATCTTTACTAACCTCACATCTGACAGAGGGCTAATCTCCAAAATATACAAAGAATTCAAGAAACTAGACTTCAAAATACAAAATAATACAATTGAAAAATGGGGTACAGATTCTAAACAGAGATCAGAAGAATCTCAAATGACTGAAAGACACTTAAGGAATTGCTAAACATCTGGTGTGCGAGAATTGTCTGTATTCTGTTAATCATGTTTTAAATAAATGCTGATTGACCAGGTAGGAAGTATAGGCAGGTCAACCAGACAGGAAATAAAAGTGGGACTATGAGAACAGGAGAATGCTGGGAAGGAGGAAGCCCATTCCTCCCCAGTCCTGTGCAGACCACGGAAGAAGCAAGATGTGACCTAACCCGCTGAGAAAGGTACTGAGCCATGTGGCTAAAATAGATAAGAATAATGGGTTAATATAAGCTACAAAAGCTAATAAGAAGCCTGAGCTAATGGCCCAATCAGTTTATAACCTCTGTGTGATTTTTTTGGGGGGCTTACCAGCTGTGGGAACTGGGAAGGACATAAACCCCAACATGTTACAAACATCCTTAGCCATTAGGGTAATGCAAATCAAAAATTAAACTACCATCTTACACTAGTCAGAGTGGCTAAGATCAAAAATACTAATGACAGCTTATGTTGGAGAGGATGTGGAGTAAGGGAAACACTCCTCTATTGCTGGCGGAAATGCAAATTTGTACAACCACTTTGGAAATAAGTATGATGATTTCTCAGAAAATTGGGAATCAGTTTACCACAAGACCCAACAATACCATTCTTGGGCATATACTCAAAGGATGCACAGTCATACCACAAGGACATCTGCTCAGCTATGTTTATAGCAACATTATTCATAATATCCAGAACCTGGAAACAATCTAGATGCACCTCAACCAAAGAATGGATAAAGAAAATGTGGGACATTTACACAATAGAGCTCTACTCAGCACTAAAAACCAATGACATCTTGAAATTTGCAGGCAAAAGGATGAAACTAGATAAAACCATCCTGAGTGAGGTAACCCAGACCCCCAAAATCAAACACAATATATACTTATTCATAAGTGGATATTAGACATAAAGCAAAAGATAACCTCCCTATAGTCTATAATCCCAGAGAAGCCAGGAAATAAGGTGGACACTAAGAGACATACATGAATCCCACTTGGAAGGAGAAATAGACAAGATCTCCTGATAAAATTGAAATGATGTGTTTAAACCCGAAGGTTATCACTGTTAATTTGTTTCATTTGGCTTTTGTATCATCTCATGTACGTGAGAAGACTTTGTTGTTGTATACAGATCATTTCTCCCACTGTGTGGCTGCTCCTCTTGAAAAATAAATAGGGAGGGAAAGAGGGAAAAAGAGATGAAATGAAAGAGGGAAAAAGAGATGAAATGGGAGAAAGGAAAAATTACCCTAAAATTCGCAAGCCATTGGAAACTCAAGGTCTAGGAGAATTTTATGTTTGGTCAAAGATAAAGGATTTTTTTTCTGCACAGTGCTCAGAGTACCGAGAAATACATAGCTGTCTGGGGGAGGGGGTCTTTTACATCCTCCCTAATGTCCTCATTCCATCTTTTATGTCATTTGAGTCAGTCCCAGATTTAATACAAAATGCTATTTAGATAGCTACCTTAAAGTAGCTTGAGTTTTATTAGATGATGATTTGAAATACTACTTAATAATATCTAAGTATTTTAACTAAGCTTTCTTCTACTCTGAAATCTTTCATTTCCTTTCTCTTTCTCCTAATTTGGAATGTAGATAGTTCTGTGCTCAATACCTGTGAGATATTTGTCACAGAAAGAAGCAAACAGAAATAGCAGCCTTGGTTTTTTGTTTTTTTTTTTTTTTTTTCAGTTTTTAATTAATATCCCAAAAGGGAGAGATTTTCCCTCTGAAACATGACAGAAGGGTCATGTTAGCTTATTACTCAGCCCTGCATTCACTCAACCAATAAACAAACATTTCTGCATGTGTTCCAAACATGCAGGAGTCAGCATGTTATGAATGTTGGGTGCTAAGAATAGAATGTGTTGAGGAGACAAATTCCCATTTCATGCAGGCATAGGAATTGCTTCATTCTTGAATTTTCTTTGCCACAAATATAAACCCTGTGGATGGGGAGATGGTTTGGGAGTGAAGTATTCCAAGAAAGATTTTTGTATTAAAAGTTTGATGTCTCATTCAGCAGAGTTAAGAGATAGCTGGGAACATGACTAGATCATGAAAGTTCTGTTCTCATCAAAGCATTAATCCATTGATAGGCTCAGAAAGGAATATACTGTTTAAAAAAAGCTGGGCACAGTAAGAGGCACAACCTAGAGGAAGCAGAACACAGTGGAGTGTGCCCTGGAAACTTTAGCTTGTCCTTGGCTTCTCCTCTCTTCTTTTTTTTTTTTTTTTTTTTTTTTGTTTGTTTGTTTGTTTGTTTTTCAAGACAGGGTTTTTCTGTGGCTTTGGAGCCTGTCCTGGAATTAGCTCTTGTAGACCAGGCTGGTCTCGAACTCACAGAGATCCGCTGCCTCTGCCTCCCGAGTGCTGGGATTAAAGGCGTGCGCCACCATCGCCCGGCTTCTCCTCTCTTCTTGTCTCATCTTTCTCTCCCTGGGCTTCTACTTCTTCTTTACATCCCCAGTGCTTCCCAGGACCATGAGGTAAGCAACTCCACAGTGCCTGTGCCTCCTCCCTGTGATGTTCCACCTCAGTACAGGCCAAGAAACAATGGAACCAGTCCACAGCGAAGGGAAACTGTTTGTCACGGAGTTCAAAAGCTGCCTAACAGAAGAAAAGGTGAAAGTTGAATATGCAGAGGTGGAGACTTGTAAAAGCATTTTCCTCAGAGGATGACCTCCCCCAGAGTAGGAAAAAAAAACACAGCAGAGGTCCAGGCTTTCCTTGATCGCAAAAGACTTCTGGCAGGCTCCATTTCCTGGGACGGCCCAGGCTCATCATCCTTCCATCCACACCATATCCAACACACAAGTTTTCAAATCCAAATCTCACAGTGGGACTTCTCTGTGTGCTTAGTAGGTCTCTGCCATAGCTCAAGCCACTTCTGAGGGCTCTCCATGGACACGGCATTCTGCCTCCCATTCTCTTTCAGTCTCACCATCCAACAGGCACAGATTTTTTTACTCCTGGTTCCAGCTCTGTCATTTGTGCCATTCACTTTGCTTGGAGTCACTGTTGTTTCACATTTATTTTGCCTGGTTAATTTTTAGCATTCACCTTAGGCATGTCTTCCACCAAGAAAGCTTCTGGTCTCTCTATCCTACCTCCTGTAATGCAGCTGTAGTTTAATCATAATTGCACAAACTGTATTTTATACATTGTAAATATAACTTCACATAAACTGAGAGCTCCCTGAGGACAGGATCTCTGACCAGCTCTGTAAGTCACTGTAACTTCAAACAATACCTGGCCACAGTAGGCATTCAAGTCATGCTTTTTGAGCTGCATGAAATTGCCTACACAAAAATCTGGCAACCCTTCAGGAATCTTTCATTAGGAATCTAATTTTAGAGAATCCAGATGTTTCTAGGCAAGCAAATTAATGTGCCAGTAATTCTTCAGGGACCATCGTATATACTTTGTCTGATGAGTTTAAGGATATATCAGATGTAACTTCACAGAAGCAAACTTCAAGAAACATTCCTCAAGAAAGGCTTTTGAATTAAATGGATGTACCATTAAGAACTGAGTTCACATATAGTATTATGATTGCTGTGGTTGTCATGATCATAACAACGCAACTTCCCTAACTGTGTCTAGAATTTAAGTGTGCCAGACCGTGTCTTATGCATAGTGGCTCTGGATAATAAAAAATGGTGGATATCATGACTGTCACTTTAAAGATGTGATAGCTGATGCTCCAAGAGACTGTGAGACCTCAAGCACATTTAATTACAAACCCAGAACTGAAGTCTTTTGTTAAGCTTCCCTTCATGTTGCCTGTCAAAATATCAGGAAGAAATTGCAACTTTCTAAAGAGTTAAGATTGGCCATTTTAATTCATGTCTAAGCATAATTTCAAAATTAGACACAGTATGTGCCCACAAAACAATGGAACAGAATGATATTTCTGTCAGCCACCATTGCTTCTGCATGCTGTAAGCAAATCAACAGCATCAGGTAGGCTTTAATCAATGAGTAACATGGTGATTGCCACCAATCATCAGAGGTCGATGTTGTAAAGTTAATTGTTTTCACGCCAATCATATAATTGACAGAGTAGAATTGAAAGGAACAAGGGATAGTCTTTTGGGAAACATTGATCTTAGTATTCTGTGGAAGGTGGCACATGCACGTGTGTGTGTGTGTGTGTGTGTGTGTGTGTGTGTGTGTGTGTGTGTGTGTGTTGGGGCATTGTGTACACGTGCCTGTGTCCACACTATTTACCACTCTATGTAATAAACCAAAGGAATCTTACCTCTCTAAATACATCTTCCCCCATTTTATTTCTGTTCTAATTGTCAATAAGTAAGTGTGACATTAATAATTTAGTTTCATCAGATCCTCCAACAGGCTTGGTTTGAATATTAAGTAAACTATGTGTTCGGATCCCATATATTCTATTACCACAACCTTTAAGAACTAATCAGTCTTGGCTCTTCTGTGAAGCGTGCAGTCCAATAGAGGAGAAGGAAGAGGAGGCAGTATTCCCATGGTTACAGAACCATGCAGTATCTATCACAATGCTAGACCAATATAGATAAAGGCAGTAGTCAGTTCAGCCTAGACAGTGCCAATAGGACACCAGAAAGAAATCGTATGAACCTAAGCTTCAGTTCAATCATCTTATCAAGCACCTGTCACATACTAAGTGATCAATCAATACTTGCTGGTTGATCAATGACAAAATCTGATCCAACTGCTTTAAAACTCTGTGGAATGTCAAATTATAGTTATATACTCATTATAATCCTTCTCCTAAAGGCATGGATTTAACAATTTTATTTGAATTTACAGAATGAGAAGTTTCATTCTCAATTCAATACAGAAACTCACAACATCTGCGGAAGTCATGGTGTAACACTAAGCAGGACACCTTCCCCTTCTGCCGTTTGACTCCCCCCACCCCCACATTCCCTGCTCCTGCAGGATAGTCAGGCTTTTCTCATGTGTTTCACCGTGAAGGGGTAAATGGCTTTACATGTTATCAGGGGAAAGAATGCTCCTGTGTAAAAAATAAAACAAAATAAAATCGTTCCTCCTTGACTGTTTCACACTCTTTATTCTGCATCCTACCCATTTCTAACCTAATGAGCCAACTCGGAACAATGAAAGAATCATCTTTCCTTGACAGGCTCTAGGATTCCTTAGAGCTACCCTAAAATTCAGCGTGATTTCTTTAGATAAAGGCCGACAAACCAAAATGGCTGGCATCTGTTCCACATTCGTCCTTGGCAAACACTCTCTGCACACCTGCTTTAAACAAATCTTTTTTAATTAGGAAAATAAAATTGGTTCCAAAATCTAAAATCTTTGGGCTTTCCAAAATGGTATAAAAAACCTTTTGACAACATACTTTGCCGGTACTGGGAAATTCTAATAAAGATAGCATCCGAGGGCTTCAATAAATCCCCAAAGGTGCTGTGGTCCTTCTGGAGCAAACGGAAAATGCTTCCTGCCCTTTGGGTGGATTTCTCTATTTGATTCCAGTTTAAGAGTGTCCTAGTGGCCCTGACTGTGGGGTTGTGGGTAGACTGCCTAACGTAAACAAGCCGGCAAACCCCACTCAAGCACAAACTCTGTGCTGGATGCCTAAATACTTAAATTAGATAAATCTCTTATTTGCCATTTTCCTTCATTGTCCCTTTCGTCTCTTTCCATCTCTTCCCTAGTTCCACAGCTTGAATACTGAGACCAAAAGGAGGTAATATTAGTGATATTTTGGAAAGAAAACTATATGGAATACAGATGGGTGGAAATTTTTATCTGATTCTTACAAATTTGGCCTTATTTAAATACCATTTTAACTTCTATATCTGTCATCCCAGCTTCTTTAGTTTGGTAACCTTCACTAAAATTTATCTTCAAAATATAAGGAAAAAAATCACAGAGTAATATTTTCCTCTCTAAAAAGCCCATATGAAAATCTAAGCAATTAACTTGTTCATCACTGTTATTAAAGGAAACAGAATCATGTTCAACTGTGGCCTTACACAGGAGAGATGGAAATGATTCTTTCAAAACCAAACTGGAGTCTAGTGACATCATAGGACTCTCATTTACTTTATTGGTAGTGAACAAACACTCGTTATTGACTCATGAATGAGAGTTCAGAAATAATCCCACTATGTTTTTATCATGTAAACAAGCACACTCGGTTGTTACATATTGATTTTCAATAAACTCTCTGTGTGTATTGAATTATTTAGAATAGTAGTTGTCAAAAGATAGTACAAAATAATGTAGAAATAGTGTTACACAACAAATGAACATGCTCAATATTTTAGTCCTATATTTACTACACATTAGCTCATTACCTAAATGTATTACTACATCTCCACTTAATAAAACATAAATAAAATGTATAAATTTTATACATTTATAAATGGGTGCCAATTTGTTGTATATTATAAGAAAATAGTCCCACACTAGCTCAGAATAGAACATAACAAAGATTTCTTTATTTAGGTATAAACACACAGAACAGCAGTCCTCTGCATAAGCAGGAAACAGGAACCAAATTCAGCAGTCAAGGAGTCGTATACGTTTTTACATCTGTGTATATAGTACATGTGGCCACGCCCAAGTAGGCTAGTTTCTTAAAGGTTATTGGCTGAAGGAGTTCCCACAGCAATGAACATAGTTAATAACTTTTCTGAAAAACTTAGATTCTCATATAATGCTAACTAGATTCACCCAGAAAGCTTAGACATACCTATATACATCTGCATGTGAAATATTTAGATATACTTCATAAGTATAAACACCCTATAGAAAATAAGTGGCAAGTGTGAATTCATTTCTAACACTTAAGCCTTATAGCATGGAAATGGGACACATTACACCAAAATAATGCCTGAGACTTACTGAACTATGATGCACTGAGTATGAAGGCCCTGCCATCTGCTACACTAATATTCTGAATGATACCCTCTGCAATTCAGATGAACAAACTGATGTTATCTATTATTATTGCTGCTCTTTTTTTCTGCTGGCAGAATTTCTATATTTAGTGTAGTGACAGAGTTTCGGTCATTAGCACCCAAGTTGTCCTACTAAACCCCTAGCAAAGTAGTGCTGACATGTCAGGAAATGCAACACTGAATCTTCCTGAAAATTACCGTGATATCTCCCCGAAATCTCCTCCTGTCTGTCTTTCCCTCTCTCATTTTCTTTTCCCCTCCAAATTCTCTGTTTCTATAAACTGTTGTGCCATTGTTAAAAGAGATGGTTTTAGTGAATACTTACACTCAGACATATTAACTGATTTTCAACTTCTTGAACTAAAAGTTAACACTAATGCATAATGGATTGCTATGATATCCAAGAATGTTTTTACCTAATTTCAGAAGAAAGTGTGTGTGTGTGTGTGTGTGTGTGTATGAATGTATGTCTGTAAGCAACAATGATTCAAAGCTGATCAATAACTTACATCATCAGAAATACTTTTATTCATTCAAGCATAGATAAAACACAATGAAAGCATGAGATTTTGTTGACTTTGTTAGTGTATTATTATGCATGCTACCAAAATTATAATTTAAAGGTGTTCCTCTATAGGTATTTTAAGAACTTAAATAATTTTCATTATTTAAGTAAGACCAGATACTCAGGAGTTTTGAAATAAATGTGTTATAATGTTTAGTATCTATGATTGGAATAGGGAAAGAGTAGTTAGACTACTCCCAACTTTGGAAGTGAATCAATTTATTGTACATGAATGAAGTCTTCAGTTTCTACTCAGATGTCTGAGTTCCAAGAAATAATACATAAGTTGAATATAGAAGAAGAAATCTATAAGTTTTACCATATTATATGCCATTAAATTCTCACAGAGACAAAATATATTCAAAGTAGATAAGTTAAAAATATGTTCAAGACTATAACAACAGCTGCTTGTTGGGAATCTGACACAAAAGAAGTTTGTAGACTGCTGAACTTATGAGTAAATATAGATGTCACCATAAGCTTCATATTTGCAATTAGCATAATGTGTGAGCCCTGAAGAGAGTGGTCAAAGTACAATATAAAGGCAGCAATACAAGCTGGATCCAAACCTAATGTTATAATTCAGCAGAGTTTAGAGAAAAATTATCTAATCTCTAATATTTGCCAATTAGAACTCATGTGTTCTGTAAACATTCAGGAATCTACTATGTCTAGGGCTGCATAAGATAGAGTGGGAAGTGGGCCATCTAGCAATGACCTGTGCTTTAGGATAGGTTTATTCACTTGTGTCAGCAAGTCTCCATTCTGAGAATAGTGTGAAGTGTATTATCCACAGTATAGCATAGTGACTTTGTATTTGCAACATGGAAGCACTTGTGCTTCTTTATATTTAAAAGAACCCATGAGTACTCATGTCTCAACCCATCCAAGGTTTTCCGCAGTCCTTTATTTTCTGTCACACTGCCTGGAAAGACTATCCTGAAGTGAGAGAGAGCACTGGTGGGCAGTCTGATTCTATCCTGGGGAAACAAACCAGACCAGCAGAGATGGGCCTGCCAGCTGCTCCAACAGAGAAAAGAGAAGTTCCTGATATCTGAGCTGGGAGGAATGCATGAGTGTTTCCCAAGGACAAAACCTGATTCTTCCAAGGATACGACTGATCAGGAACCATTTTGTTGCCTGACTACTGGATTAAATTGTAGAGGAAATTCCTGAAAAAGAAGATCTGTACAGATCATTGGGAAAGTAACCAGTAGTTACAGAAGGGAGCCTCACCTGTTCCTGGGGAGGTTCATAGAGTAGTTTCCAGTCAACAGAGCCCTTCCAAAAGATCCACATAAATACGATCAAAGGGGGCAAGGCTCTAGATTCAAGATCAGTTATGGTTGTTGCCATACCTTGGTCCCTTGCCATGAGCACCTGTTCTCAGGTTTCCTTGTAACAGGCCAGCTAGCTTCCCTCTGGGTAAGTGATGCAAGAGAAAGTGAGAAAAAAAAATTCCCTGGATGAGCACTGCTATCTATTTTTAACCTAATGTTGTATGTGACAACCTATTATATCCGTAATATTTTATTCATTAAAGTAGAGTCATTAAAATCCAGTCCATCCTCAAGCAGAGGAGATAACCCAAGGGACTAGAGAGGAAATGGCTACACTAAGGTTGGATGATGGGGGCTCCAAAGGTATCAGACTGGAAGGAGGAAAAGCATCCAGTGACACGCAACTACCCAGGAATAACAGCTTTACTCAGTTGAGCTTTGTAGAGGCTCTCATTTCAGTTTAGCCTCATCAATCATGACTAATAAAAGACTGAGTGGGAGATGAAACTGAACCGAACCATTCAAAAGCAATCACGAAAGCGGATGAAGAGAGTGGCACGTTATAATACATCAACAAGATACTCAGATAGGCTCACAAGAGACTGATAATTTGGTAGATTCTTCTCAACATGACTATGTATCTTTTGTTAGGGGTTTATTCTCATATGGTATCAAATGCCCTTAATAATCCTAAATGATGTCAGTGTGATAGAGTCTTTCTCCACGGCAATTATCTAAGGCTGCGTATATGATGAATACTCAAACATGCCTAGGAACTTCACAGACAGATGGTTCTTCTGATCTTCCTACAGACTGTCAGCATGGGAGCGAAACTCACAGCTTCCTGTGAGCTCCCTTGCCTCTACTTCTCCCCCCACCCCACCTCCCAGCTTTTCCACCCCCACCCCAACTTAGCATCGAAGTTCATTTTAATTGTTTTTCTCACACCTTGGGTTTGATCACCAAAAGTAGGTCACTCTGTGGCATCTAAAACATTCGTAGTTGCTCTGTTCTGAGAGTGTGAAATCAGACTGTCTAAAAGCATTCTAAGTGAAAGCCTGCCTTGGGACCAAAAACATCCTGTGTGCTTACCACTCCCCAACTGACCTAGAATAAGACAAGGGCGCTCCATGGTGTCTTCTCCACACAGCAGAAATGAAGGCTGTGTTTGCCCATTACAAGAACTCTCAGCCCAGCTCCATGCCCCTGATCTAATCTATCTTTCGTATCTCAGTGTTGGATTCTTGAGGTCAAACTTCAGACCAAAGAAAAGTATTGAGTCAAATGGTATCCCTCAATAATTCCCATGGGCCCAGAAGCTGGAAAACCAGCTTTGTTCATAAACATATGTAACAAGTTAAGAAGAAATGGTGATGGGTTAGACTGCATCCTAAATCCAGTACAGAAGACATCTTTGGCTGAAGCAGAAAATTTGGACACAGAGACCCAACACAGAAGAGTGAAGCTGTGTGAAGGCAGGTTGGAGTTTCCTATCCACCATCCAAAAATGTCAGTAGCTACTCAAGGCCCCCTCAGAGCCTCCAAAAAGCATAGCAACACCACACCATCAGCATCCAAGTCTGGGGCTGTGTCTTTATTCTGCAGCCCCGCGAAACTCAAGAAAGAGGAAGATGAGGCTTCCCAAGTCTGATTTTCTTCTGTACTCACTCGCCCTGCTCTCCTGTGCTCATTCTCCCTGTTCTCCAGGCCTCAACTCTCTCCAGCTGCAGCCTCTCCGATTCAGCCTCAACTCAGTCACACCCCTTTCCCTCACTCTAGCCCCACACCTGTGTCCTCAGCCTCAGTCCCACAGACCAGCTGGTGAGTATTCCCCTCTAAGACAGATGGCAAGCAGGAAGAGGTCCCTGCCTTTCCCTCTTCTCTAGTGTTCCCCAGGGCATTAAAGCAAGGGCTATTTCTATTTCAAGGAAAACCCCTTCTGGTAGAGAGCCTAGAAATAGTCCTATGAAAACAAAATGCTTTCAAAAGATCTATAGGATCATCCGTCCTTCCTCTTCCCTATTTGTTTCCTTTATTTACAGTTTCGTTTCCTTTCCTTTTAAACAAATCCTCTTTTATTTCATCTCTTATTTTAAGAGAAAACCAAAACGTTTCAATTGTTAAAGAAAACATTTTGTTTTTCTGGGCTAAGCAATATTTTCTTAACCGTGACAACAAACAATCAAGACACAAAAAATAGGTAATATTCTCTCTCTCTCTCTCTCTCTCTCTCTCTCTCTCTCTCTCTCTCTCTCTCTCTCTCTTTCTTTCTCTCTCTCTCACACACACACAAAGTCTGCATCATCAAGGAAATGAGATAGCAATCTACAGAATGAATGAAAATATCTGTAAATCATATCATTAGAGGGAATTTGTACACAGAACACAGAATTCCTACAAATTAAAAAAAAATCCTTGATTGGTAGTGAAGACTATACTTTTCTGTGGGCCATAAGGACAAATGTTTATGAACTAATGTAAGGGATTATGATGGTTTATAAGTTATGGGTAGTAGATTCTCCTCCAACAATCATGAGTTCACTAGCACTGAGTACTTAGATTTCTAGTTCCAGGCATGGTTTCCTTCTTCAATGAGAGAGCTGTTGGTTACTGCCAAAGGATGAGTGCCACTACTGCACCCTTAGGGTTAGTGTGCTGGACCAGTCTTTGACATGATTCATGGATGTCCTAGCCAGGTAGGACTGTTGTCAATCTTCCTTATATGGAAATTTTCATGTCACCTTTTGGTATCATGAAAGCTAGTCTTCAGGGAGGGAGCACTAAGGCCAGTTCTAGCTCAGAGGTTCCTTTTGCAACAGAGAGCACCATAGAAAACCACAACAATCAAAATGCAACCTTCTGGAGTCCATTCCCAAACAATATATCTACACAACATTTCCACACATAAGGCTCTGGGAATACTGTGGAAGAGTAGACAGGAAAGGCTATAAGAGCCAGGGGGTCAGGGTGTTTGCTGGGAGACTGTATCTCCTGATAATATCAGAAGCTATATCCATCATGTCTCAACAACTTGACCGCTGGAATGCAAAAGATGATGGACAAGATGGACAATGGGCAAGACAGAGTAGATGGGGAAAGCCCAGGAAGCCATAACCTTACACCGCGAACTACATACAACTGAACTAAGCTGTGAGCTGGAGAGGTAATTTTCTCCAGGGAAGAGCACACCTATTTGTTGTCTAGTAACTAATGGTCAGCCCTGAAAACATACACACAAAACTATTCATCATTCAAACAGAACAGGTTATATTTAGGAATATAGATATATTTATATATATAAGTATATGTTAATGATGTGACTTACAGATATTTACTTCCATTCTGTAGATTGCTTTCTCATTTTCATGATGGTATAGCTTGCACTCATATATATAAATATATATATTAATACATTATATATTATGATTTTAATGAAATCCAAGTTACTTATTCTTTTGTCTCTTGCTCGTTTGTTGTCATGTATAAGAAACTATTGCATTCATATGCATACACACATACACACATGTGCACACACACATGTGCATACACACACATATATATACATATACATATATATATATATATATCACATACAAAGGTGAATATTGAAGATTAGCTCAATTTCTTCTTTTCATTCAGCCCAAGAACACAGCTCCTGGAAATATGCTGCCTTCATTAAAGAAAGACCTTTCTAACACAATTAATCTAACCTATTCACTCCCTCACAGAAATGCATGGGTGCTTGTTTTCTAGGATATCCTAGATACTGTCAAGTCGACAATATTACCCATCACAATGAATAATTCAAAATAAATTTTGTGTTGTTCACGGTATTTTAAACATATATTTAAAATTAAATTGTCTAGAGAAATTAAATACTTCTAGAGTTGGTGGTGAAAAGATGTATCCTAGTTAGCAACCAATAATGGAAAACATTTTTTCAAGTGAAAAAGACAATTTATAAAAATCACTTTCATTTAGTTTAAATTTTGGAATAGAATTTTTCTTGGCACCTATCTCTTGGTTATGGCCTAGCTACCAGTTTCTAAATCATCAGATGTCTGCACTTGAGGTTTTCAGATCTGTGGGTAACAGCTCACCTATGACAGCTTTCCTTTTCTTGCCCTCTCTGCATTACTTTAGACTTGAGTCAATGAGTTTGAAACACTGAAAAGATGATTTGCTTGTGTTTGCCAGAAATGCTCGGAAAGCCGCAGTTCTATGGGCTCGAATTAGGGAAGCTCCCAACAGTGTGATGTCATGCTTTCCCAGGGACTCCTGAGGTTTCATGCTCGAAACTGGAATCTGGAAACAAGTGTCCTCTATTTCCACATTAAAAAAAATAAGTTGTGGTGCAAAATAGTTTTATTTTGGTATATTAGATCGTTGACTTACCTAAACTACTTTCTTGGGTTTAAAAAGGGTCCTTACAATTTGATAAATGCTTTCAGCTAATAGAATGCAAATATGAACCAGAAGGGCAAATCCATTGCCGTGTATGAATTTCAACGTGTACAATTTCATGACACTCACAGGGAGGAACATCTATATTTTTGTGGTTGAATACTATAGATTCCACATGGTAGACACTGCCCATGGTAAAGAGAGGCTAGGGACATTTCCACAGGATGAGGGAAAACACAAAGAAATAAAATATGGGGATTGGTGGACAAAAAAATAAAGATCTCTTGGAGATAAAGAGGCTGAGTTCATAGGCATAATGAACTCCTAAATTCCATAAAAGCATGAAAACATTCTATTTTCCTCTTCCAAAGAATATGGGAAATCCTTCCCAGATCTCTGAAGCAGTGATGTGGAATTTTCCTTTTGAAGCATTTAAAGTTCCAAATTTTCCAGCAGGAAGATTCCTTTGAAGTCAAGCTCTGAGTGCTGTCAAAACATATGGGGAGTAACCAAAACCATGTAAAAGACTCTTAAAGTATAGAAAACCCCTTTCTAAAACAATGGCTGGAGAGATAGTGGGGTTACAGCGTGGTCAATGTTGGTGATGTTGGTGGGTTTGTTTTGATTTGGGGGATAGAAAGAGACCTAGAAAATCTGAGTTACTTTTTTTCTTAACAAGAACCAAATTAGTGATTTCATTTGCTCCAGTTTAGACATAAGTATTTTCAGATTTATTCTCTATGTTACTTAAAATAACCTTACACTCTGAAGACAAGAATTTCTGGAAGTGTTTAAATTTTTATCCACTTATATAGATTCCAGATTTGATTTTACATATTATTTTATGCACAATTCCCCTAGGTACTCTAGAAAATTAAAATAGCATAGAAATTAATAGCGATTAAAATTAATAGGAGCCTGAACAGGGTCAGCTGGTATGTATGACTGGTGGCTAGGTGGGTGGAAAAGATGTGTTCAAGAATTTCAAGGGCCCCTAAGATCTTCTTTCATTAAAGCATTTATAAAAATCCATTTGTACTTGTTCCTATTAAGTCTATTAATTACCTGGGACAGACTTATCCAGTAGTTCCCACTACAAATTGGATAATTGTGTAAAAACTTCAGAAAGTTGTAGAACACTGCCTGGGTTATAAGAGCTTTCAACCATTGTTGAGTGTTTTTGCTTATCCTCCTGGTGTCTGAAATTTAAAATATACCAAAAGTAATATGGTCTATTTTCCTACATTTTATTCATAGTCCCCAATCATTTGTCTCTGTACTTTAGCTCTGTGTATGCTGCAAACTTCCCCACAAATAAACAAGTGTGGAAACTTATGTTCATGTGTCCTTTCTTGCACACTCTTCTTTTGGTCACTTTGTACACATTGGACTTTTGTGTAAGCTTCCTATGCAAATCCAGCTATAATTCAGCACCAGAATTGCATATTTCTCAGAATATTTAAAACTGACTTTAGTGAGATCATTGTTAATATATGTCTTTCCTTGCAAATACACATCACTAGCTTCTTGAAAAAAAAATTGAAAAGCAAATTCTGAAGCCAAATGGCAGCTAACAGCTGTATCTCAACACTTGAGATGCTAAGACAGAATTGTGATGAGATTATAGGCAGCCTGGGCTATATATAAGTACAAAGTCATTCTGGGTTATAGATTGAGACTCTATATTATAAAACAAAATAGCAATAGCATAGACTTTAAACACATTGTTTAATTTGAAAAGACCATGCTTTTTATCGTCTAGACTTAGCCAACTTTAAGTACTATTTTGTTTGTTATATTCAAACCAGAAAACTCAGTTCACTTTGAGTTGATCTTTCATTTCTACACCTGTATATGTTTGGCCAAGGTCATCTGTGGGCCTATTTTGTCTATCAGAAAGCTACCACACTTTAAAACAGATATTCCATGACATTTTTACAAGTCCAAGTAACAAAATATCCTCCAACTGTAGCTTTTGCTCTTAGCACATTTTAATATCACAGATGCCAAGGTTCTAAAATCAAAGCAAGCGTTGATTGGCTGATTCTAGAATTCAGGTATCGATGTGTTAAATTAGCTTCCCTGAACTCTAACAGACTTTCCTTCTTGATGGCAAAATGCCTATAGTTCTTTTCATCATGGCCTGGCATGACCATCGCTTAAGGCAAGAAATGTCACATTTCCCCACCATTTTCTGGAAACTCATTAATTGATTGCATCACACAGTCTGACTAAGGAAAAGAAGTAATTTTAGCTGGGTTCAACAAGCAGGAATATAATCATCCCTGAGAGGGTCATAATTGATAATTAAGATATGAATATTCTCTACTCATTCTGATGTGCGAAGAGTAGCTGTGAGTACATAAATAGATGTTTATTGTATCTGTGGGATTAAAATGTATTGGGAAACAGTTAAAATGATGTCTAGAAGGCTTTGAAGGGAAAGATAAGGGGATCAACATATGTAAGGATTTACCCCTTTAGTAAGAAAGTGGGGCTCATGAAGCGCTTGCCCTTGCATTGAAAACAACAGGAATCTCATTAGTGGCTAGAGCAGGATGCCTATTGGTACTGTCTTCAATAATACCCAATAGAAATGGTCCATGTATTTGTCCCTGCTGCCTGGCATTGACTGCATCCTACTACTCTGACCCTTATTTTGACTTTGTGTTGCCTTTTGTTATAATTACATCTTACTCCCTTGGAGACTTATAATCTACTCCTGATACAGCCATGAAGTATAATCATTCCTTTAGATCCCTTAATGATTGTTGGGATAGGAGACAGTTGAATGCTAATAGTATAAAATTAAAAAGCATGCATACATATTTACTGTGTTAATCAGACCTTTTTCTCACTGTGAAAATACATTCTCTCAACATAAGAAAGGAATTTATTTTTAACTCATGGTTTCGGAGGTTTTGTTTTATTGTCGATTGCTCCACCCTGTGTGCCTGTGATGAGGAAAAACTGAGGGCAAGTGTACAAAGATGCTTGGTTTGTGTAAACCAGGAAACAGAGAGGGAAAGAAAAGACACAGGAACAACATAAAGACCCTAAAGAAACTTTTTCAGTGGCCCACTTCTTCTAGTTAGACACCACTTTTTAAAATCTTCATGCCTTCTAAAATAATGCCACCAGCTAGGGTTGAGCCTATGAGTGACATCCCTAATCAAACTATAATGCATGCACAATATCTGTTATGGTTGACTATGTACTCACATGAAGCCGTCTTACAAAGCTCCCCCGGGAGGTATTTGGAGATGGTGCTCTTGGGAGCTACAGTTTGTTTAGGTCCTGAGGACCTTGTGGCAGGACTGATGCTCTTTCCTTTGCCATCTCCTATTTCGTTTCCTCTGCTCCCCTGAACTCTGTTCATGCTCCTCACAATCCCTGGAGAGGGGACACTGAGGAGACAGAGTATACCAGCCAGAAGGGAACTATCGCCCAGAACATAATTGGCCAGCACCTTGGTCTTGGGTTTCTCAGCCTTACCAATAAAGAGCATGTTATTACAGATCATTGTAAGACCTAGCACCATTATTAAAAATGTTAATCACTGATATTACCATCTTGAGAAAACAAAATTGCCTGTTTTGTAAAATTTATTTGGTCAATGTCAGCTTCTTCTAGCTGGTTGTCACAGATCAGGCAAAATCTCAAAATCAGGAAGTCATGAGTCTAAGTAGACCACAGCAGCTGGAGGCTGTGCTACCACAGATCTATCAGGGAACGGTCCTGCTGTATTTGACTAGTTCTGTTTTGTGTTTGCTGTGCTGAAGCATTGTTCTCTGAGCCTTAATCAGGTCCTCTTGATACCAAGATATATCTTCAGTCCTTTTTTTTGTTTCTTTTATTTCATTTAGTTTGTTTCTGAAACCAGTTCTCACTATGTATCCCAGGAGGGCCTCGAAAGCATGACTCTGTTTTATTCTCTCGGTGCTGAGATTATAGGCATGAACCACCACAAACAGTAACCAGGTAACTTTTATAATGACCATTAAATATATTATCAGGCATTTATCTCCTGCTCCCCCCACCAAGTCCTTTCTCTGTGTGTGCAGAAACTTTCTTACCCCTTGGAAAAAATGTGAAGCACTTTTGAGACTTTCCTAGTTGTAATTGGGAGTGACAGTGCTCATCCCAGGTGAAAGCAAAATCCCAGCCACCTCCATATAAAGACTCTCCATTTTTCCAGCTGGCCTTAAGCCTGGCTGCTTCTTGTGAAGGAATGGATGAAGGCAAAGACTCCCTCAGTTTTCCACAACAAGCTCCTCAACTCAGGGAGGTGACCTGTAATTTCTCTGTGGCTGGGGAGCTAAAGGGTAAGGGGCAGAACAGTTCTGTGCAAGTGGTATTGATACTCTCTGATTTGGGAATTACTCAATAGTCTCCACAGAAGAAACATAATCATTAAGGCTCCCATGCATGTCGTCCCTTCGTGAGAGGGAGGTAACTTCTCTGGCTGCCATTTTGAAGATTTTGACAGTGTCTGTAAACACTCTGTTGCAAAAATCCAAGAGACTGACCTGAAGAAATCTTCTTTGTATCTCTTTATTATTTTTCTTAGAATAAAAAACATTATCATAATACTAAAAATCAAGTGAAGGTGGTCACATCTGCCCAACTCTAGAAGAGCACACACACACACACACACCACACGCTCCACACACACATGAAACTGATAATACTGTAAAAAGGTAATGGATTTGTAGGCATCTAAATAAAGTATATATATAATCAAGACAAAGTTTTTGAAAATGATACTTTTCCATTGTAAGCTTGTTAAAAGCAAGTTCTATTTATCTTAAACCTTCAAGGATTGGCCCATAGATTTTAGCCACAATTAATATTTTTACTATATGAGTTTTTTTTTTTTGGTTGCACACTTGTTTATTCGTTAATTTGTTAATGTTCTTTTTTTGGTTTTTCTTTTTTTTATTTTTTTATTGTTTATTTATTTATTAAAGATTTCTGCCTTCTCCCCGCCACCACCTCCCATTCCCCTCCCCATCAAGTCCCCCTCCCTCATCATCCCTAAGAGTAATCCGGGTTCCCTGCCCTGTGGGAAGTCCAAGGACCACCCACCTCCATCCAGGTCTAGTAAGGTGAGCATCCAAACTGCCTAGGCTCCCACCAAGCCAGTATGAGCAGTAGGATCAAAATCCCATTGCCATTGTTCTTGAGTTCTCAGTAGTCCTCATTGTCCATTATGTTCAGCAAGTCCGGTTTTATCCCATGCTTTTTCAGACCCAGGCCAGCTGGCCTTGGTGAGTTCCTGATAGAACATCCCCATTGTCTCAGTGTGTGGGTGCACCCCTCGCAGTCCTGAGTTCCTTGCTCATGTTCTGTCTCCTGCTCTTGATTTGGACCTTGAGATTTCAGTCCGGTGCTCCAATGTGGGTCATTGTCTCTGTCTCCTTTCATCACCTAAATGTTTTTCTTTGGGTTCACCTTCTTAATTAGCTTCTCTAGGACCACGCATAATAGGCTCAACGTCCCCTATTCATGGCTAGAAACCAAATATGAGTGAGTACATCCCATGTTCCTCTTTTTGGGTCTGGCTCACCTCACTCAGGATAGTGTTTTCTATTTCCGTCCATTTGCCTGCAAAATTCAGGAAGTCATTGCTTTTTACTGCTGAGTAGTACTCTAATATGTGTATATTCCATACTTTCTTCATCCATTCTTCCATTGAAGGGCATCTAGGTTGTTTCCAGGTTCTGGCTATTACAAACAATGCTGCTATGAACATAGTTGAGCATATACTTTTGTTGTACGATAGGGCATTTCTTGGGTATATTCCTAAGAGTGGTATTGCTGGGTCCAGGGGTAGGTGGATCCCAAAATTCCTGAGAAACCGCCACACTGTTTTCCAAAGTGGTTGCACAAGTTTGCATTCCCACAGGCAATGGATGATTGTACCCCTTTCTCCACAACCTCTCCAGCAAAGGCTATCATTGATGTTTTTTATTTTAGCCATTCTGACAGGTGTAAGATGGTATCTTAAAGTTGTCTTGATTTGCATTTCCCTGATCGCTAGGGAAGTTGAGCATGACCTTAAATGTCTTTTGGCCATTCGAACTTCTTCTGTTGAGAATTCTCTGTTCAGCACAGTGCCCCATTTTTTAATTGGGTTGATTAGCCCTTTACGGTCTACTTTCTTGAGTTCTCTATATATTTTGGAGATCAGACCTTTGTCTGTTGCGGGGTTGGTGAAGATCTTCTCCCAGTCAGTGGGTTGCCTTTTTGTCTTAGTGACAGTGTCCTTTGCTTTACAGAAGCTTCTCAGTCTCAGGAGGTCCCATTTATTCAATGATGCCCTTAATGTCTGTGCTGCTGGGGTTGTACGTAGGAAGTGTTCTCCTGTGCCCATGTGTTGTAGAGTACTTCCCACTTTCTCTTTGAAGAAAGAAATCGATGAGGACACCAGAAAATGGAAGGACCTCCCCTGCTCTTGAATTGGGAGGATCAACATAGTAAAAATGGCAATTCTACCAAAAGCAATCTATAGATTCAATGCAATCCCCATCAAAATCCCATCAAAATTCTTCACAGATCTGGAAAAGACAATAATCAACTTTATATGGAAAAACAAAAAACCCAGGATAGCCAAAACAATCTTATACAATAAAGGATTGTCTGGGGGCATTACCATCCCTGACTTCAAACTCTATTACAGAGCTACAGTATTGAAAACAGCTTGGTATTGGCATAGAAACAGAGAAGTCGACCAATGGAATTGAATAGAAGACCCTAACTTTAACCCACAAACCTATGAACATCTGATTTTTGATAAAGGAGCTAAAAGTATTCAATGGAAGAAAGAAAGCATCTTTAACAAATGGTGCTGGCAAAACTGGATGTCAGCCTGTAGAAGAATGAAAATAGATCCATATCTATCACCATGCTCAAAACTCAAGTCCAAATGGATTAAAGACCTCAATATCAGTCTGAACACACTGAACCTGATAGAAGAGAAAGTGGGAAGTACTCTATATGAGTTTTTGAAGTAGATTATACTTTTAAAGGTCAAGGGGAAAGCTCATTGTTGAGGTACCACTCTTTCAAATTGGCTTTCATTATTTAATAGCAGAGAATGATTAAAAGAAACACAAAATGATACAGTCATTTCAGTCATAATTATTCTTATGCAGTGAGTGATATTCTCAATTAAAAGCTTTCTGAGAGACCAAAAGAATTCACAAATCTTTTGTTGATACATCTTATATATTGCTCCTATATGTTGAGTTGTTATAAGTGAGGCATTTTAAAGAATATAATATTGACAAAAGCAGCTCTTATACTTAGTCAGAGAACCTCTCTCCTTATAGTTAATAGTAGTGACTGCAGAGGCTCCTCATTGCCCAAGACCCATAATATGAGCAGTGGGTGTGAATCTAGCCTGAGTCAAGTCAATTGCATGAACCCTCTAAAGCTCAGGGCACTTTGTAGGGAATGCAGTGGTAAGTATGTAAAAACTAAAGAGTGACGGGCCAAAAAGCTCATGTCTAGGCTCAATACAAAGACTCTAATCATTAATTAACACCAACTGTAGTTAACTGCACTTGACTTACACAATCCAGTCTTAGCAATAGTCAGTCAAAGAAGAGAAAGGGGTTAAAAGTCACTTCCCTTTACCTGTGCAGTAATAACTATGAATGGATTCTTGAAGAGGGGGAAATCACTGCCTTTACTTGTATAATGTCTACTGAGGCCAATAGGCTCCAATGAAGAAGTACAAACCAATGATCCTACAAGCACTCCTGATTAATTTCAGTAGCTCACAAAAGAAAATGAATAGACAGAAATTCTCAAGAGATATTTGTTGGGAGGATGGATAAGGTAGGAGGGAGAAGAGGGTTGAGAGAAGTCAACATGTAAAATATATGTATGCAAAATTATTATACACAGAGAGACAACACATAAACACAACCCAAAGAATACTCATAAGCCTGAGACAGAGGAAGGAAGCAGGACATAGGGCTGGGTATGCTTTCCCTGAAGTCTGTGACCTGACTACTGGGGCCCAAACACCATTTTTTAAAAAAAGAAAAAATGTGGGCCAGTGAAATGGCTCATTGAATAAGGGAGCTTACCACCAAGACTAATGACCTTAATTTGATGCCAAGATCCACAATTGGAAGGAAAGAACCAGCTTCTGCAAGTTGTTCACTAACCTTCCACACATAAGTAGTAATATGCCCACATCCCACCACCAAATAGATAGACAGGTAGATGATAGATAGATAGATAGATAGATAGATAGATAGATAGATAGATAGGTGGGTGGGTGGGTGGGGTGAGTGGGGTGGGTGGGTGGGTGGGGTGGGTGGGTGGGTGGGTGGGTGGATGGATGGATGGATGGATGGATGGATGGATGGATGGATAGATAGATAGATAGATAGATAGATAGATAGATAGATAGATAGATAGATTTTCTCAGTGTTGTAGGTGTAAAATGCAAAACAAAGCCGGTTTCTGAGGTAGTATGGGAGTCGGCCCATCAGTTTAAATACAGAACATTTTCACAGGGACCTGAAGTCAGAATGCTTCATTCATCTGGGGGATTGCTTATTTTACCAACCTTCATGGAGACCACCAGCTGTGAACTGGGAGACTATCAGAAGAAAGGAAACAGAATAGAGAGTGCCCCCACTAGACCCCTAAGTTCTGCTTCTGTTCTGCGGGTTGAGTTCAGATTAGTTAACACATTTATTATTCAGTGTGTTGCCTAATTCTTTTGATTTGTTTTCTTTTAGAATGCATTATTCAAGAAGAATTTTTCACAGTCCCAAAATAGGTGCCCAACTCTATTTCATTTGTCCCCACTACATTGTCAGGACATTAGTACTTTCAACATAGCATGGTATAGAAACATTAGTAATTCCCATTGGTAGGAATGCACCCTACTAAATATTCTACGTCTTCATCACCTAACTACATGCAAATTTCCAATAATTGCTAGTTCATTAAGAGTTCTTTAATTTTTAATGTTTCATTATAAAAAATAAAATCATGCAGTAAGGTAGAAAGAAAGCTTTTTTTAAAAAAAAAAAGTCACCCATATGTCACCATATACATGCAACATTGAATAAGACTTTATGACATATTTTTATTATCAGCATGTATATTTAAAAAACTACTTGAAATAGATTATTGATATTTTTACAGTAGATATTCCTTGGTTAGTCACAGTGAGGTGAAATTAATACTTTTAGAGTCAGAAGTAAAGAGTTTTATTTCCTTTGCTTTCTCAACACCCCTTGACTTTCCCTATCTCCCTTCATGACATAACCCCAAACAATGCAAATGTTTGCACAGCTATTGTTTCTCTTCCTGTCATTTTGCACATTTCAAGGCACAAGGAACTAAGAATAGACTGAGTCTCAAATCTCATGTTTGATTCCTCACATAAAAGATATTCTCCTCCCTAAGGCCAACATGATTTACATATTTAACAACATTAAAAGTACTTGCTAATGTTTTTGCAATATGAAATTTATACTGAAATACATTCATTATCTCAAGACATACTTTATGGACAGTTCTTTAAGCCAAAGTGCAATTTCTGACAGTAAATTGCATTGGCTTATATTTCCCAAGGTGTAAAATTTATAAGCATTCTATTTGTGTCAGAAATAATAACACTTTATAGCATAGTCAATACAAAAATTCTGTTAGCCTTCTAGAATCGGTTATTAGTATTTCTGTTTTATGTTGTGCACCCATGAAAACAATGGTTACCCTCACCAATCACATTAAGCCCAAGTTTTTACTGTATAGGAATAAACAAGAACATACTGATATATTTGCAAAATGAATTCAAAGATTCTGGGTTTAAAAACTTTGCAAAAATTATCATTGTTCGTCTGCTATTCCATCAGGTTCAAACTTGCTGTTGTAGAATACACATGGAATCCTGAATTTACTATGCTTGGGTGAACCTCAATTTTATAAAAAGTATATTCAACATGTATCTTTGCAACAAAGAAACTGAATTCAATTTATAAAAAAGTGAAGCGAAATTATAAAATGTATAATAAGATATATATATATTGGATTTCCGAGACAGGGTTTCTTCGTAGCTTTTGGTAGACCAGGCTGGCCTCGAACTCACAGAGATCCGCCTGCCTCTGCCTCCCAAGTGCTGGGATTAAAGGCGTGCGCCACTACCACCTGGCATAAAATAAGATATATTTTAATGCTCAAAACCAAAATATCCCAACTATGGCTTAAATGATTAAACTCGTGGTATAGGTTTATCTTAAGCTTTTAGTATAACAAAGTTTTATACAGTTTGATACTAAATTATGTTCAACTTATTGAACCTTATCTGCCTGCAAAACAGTAATAGATGTGTAAAGGTTAAAAGAAACCTGACATAGGGGGCTGGAGAGATAGCTCAGTGGTTAAGAGCATTGCCTGCTCTTCCAAAGGTCCTCAGTTCAATTCCCAGCAACCACATGGTGGCTCAAAACCATCTGTAATGGGGTCTGGTGCCCTCCTCTGGCCTGCAGGCAGACACACAGACAAAATATTGTATACATAATAAATAAATATTTAAAAAGAAAAAGAAAAAAAGAAACCTGACATAGTTTCAGTAAATGTAAATCTCTCTGTAGTGACAAAGAAGAAAAGCTGAGCTTCAAGAGTTTAAGTCAAAGGAGGTGGTGACTGTCACACTGTATGATTTGCCAGGTGGATTTGTGCTATGAAGATTATAGCTAGATTTACAGGGTGATGTCTGAAAGCATCATCAGAAAATAAACTCATTCTGTTCTCTCCTGTCTACTCTGTCCACTACCCACTAAAGAACTCCTGGAACAAAGACAACATGATCTATGTGATTTGGAAGTTCTCTCTCTTTCTTTCCTTCTTTTTATTTTAGCTATGCCGATGCTCAAGCAAGAAAAGTTCTCTGAAAGAATCCACTCAATCAATTCCTGATCAAGCATTTTTCATGAATGAAATTTCGCTGACAGTCTCCCCTTGTCAGCCACGTAGCAGCTTGCACCGTAGATCCTTCTCACTGATCTGATCTAACCACCAAACAAAGGAAACTTGAACCTGCAAGAAAAACAAGAAAGAGGCATTGTTGATCTGTCTAAAAAAGTGCGTGTATTCATATTCAAATGACATGGCAGATTAAGCAGATGTCACTGCATCACGGATTGTGTAGAGTGTAGGTCTATTTTGGTGGAAATGAGGTCAGAGCCTCAGAATAGATTGAGCATGTTGTGGGTATAATCATGCCTCAGGTTTTAGTGCCTGCCCGAGACAAACTCTCAGCGTGGCTCGGCAGTATCATTATATACCTCATCCGGATGATTTAGTTTCAAATTAAGTACAAAAATTACAACCAGAATCTCCTCTTTAAAAAAACTAACAAAACGAAAGCACAGCTCCTGTTCAATCTCGAGAATGCCATCATGATTCAGAGCAGGGCCTGAGCACAGTGTCTCGGGATTGTAAGATGGGTTCCGACTCCTTCACTAGCGTGGGAACCATCAGGTCATGTGTTGTCCCCTCAACACCTGGCATTGTTTCTGACTTGGAATGAATGAGCGAATTAAACAAACTGACATTAAGTACAGATGTTTCCCACAGCTAGATCAAAATTATTCAGTGATTCACTCTATCTCCTAACTGTGCACAAAGTTGAGTTCACTGTGATACATATTTTAAATATTTCAAAGATTTTAGTCATAACTTCTGCAGCAAACTATTCATGTGGAAGCTATAAATTTATGATTATAAGAGTTAGTGACTATGTGAACCATGGAATTCTATAAACAGAGGTGATGTAGTCATTCAAAGTATCTGGAAAGAAAATTACCTGTGCTTCTTTATACTCTTAGAATCCATAGAAATAGCCACAACTAGGAAATAATTATTTTTTAAAATGCTATCATGATAGAACATCTCCATTGTCTCAGTGTGTGGGTGCACCCCTCGCGGTCCTGAGTTCCTTGCTCGTGCTCTGTCTCCTGCTCTTGATTTGGACCTTGAGATTTCAGTCCAGTGCTCCAATGTGGGTCTTTGTATGTGTAACATACAGGCCTGGTCTTTATTCCCAGACCCATTTATACAATTTTTTGATTCTAAGACAAATAAGGCCATGAACATGAATTGCTTCACATTGCAGGGCCGTCAAGTGCTTCGTTCTCTGAGCCCCTTCCAGGAGCCCCATATCAGACCTACAGAGGCGTGGACATGAGTCTAAGCTTCAGTTTGCCTCACGGCATCATTTTCATTTCAAGATGCAAAAAAGTAAAATGAAAACCAAATAAATGATTAAAATACCAAAGCCAAAACACTTCTAAAACTGAGTATTCATCCCCATGCATTTTAATGTGCCATCTTTATTGTTTTATTGCTGTTTGTTTAATTCTTATTTGTATTGTGGGAATTTTTAATATTATAACACTCTCGTCTCAAAAAAAAAAAAAAAAAGGATACACCCAAATAATACTGTTTTCTCAAAAGTTCCAAAAGACACTATGAATTCTTCTATCAGCCAGATTTTCTATAGTGTATATTTATGTAGCTTAGTCCTGGATTCTTTATATTGAAACAGGGAATAAAAACTTCAAAGAAGTTTGAGCTAGGAGCTTGTAATTCAAGCTTCTTGGGACAAAACATTCTTACTGTGTGCTCATTTTTTATTTTAAATGAAAATACATATTTTCCCAATCTGTCCTTTTAGTTCCACAGAGAAAAGCAGTCAAGAGACTTTATGGTGAAATATCTAAAGAAACCCTTGAACACGGGCCAAGAAAACGCTTTTAAGCTTTGCTGAAACAACTCACATCTAGGACTTTATTTGCTCATCAGGCTTGTAAGGGGCTCAGGCAGACTTTTATAAAGAAGGAAAGATTCCTTCCCTGGTTATGACTCCAGTGGCTTTGTGAACCTATTTTTTAAAACAAAAGTGAGAACAAGAGAGACTCGTGGTTTCAAGTGAGGCCCTAGGAAGACAGACAACATTCTTGAAGCAGACTTCAGCCAGAACATGAACAGATTTAAACAAACTGAATATGAGAAATTATTTTCTAAGACAATGATGGATTCTAGTTAGGACCAGAACTGTGTGTGGAGTGGTGCA
This sequence comes from Chionomys nivalis, assembly GCF_950005125.1. Classification (NCBI taxonomy): domain Eukaryota; kingdom Metazoa; phylum Chordata; class Mammalia; order Rodentia; family Cricetidae; genus Chionomys; species Chionomys nivalis. The sequence goes on from NC_080090.1 coordinate 81,389,063, forward strand.
TAGATTGGCTGGATCCATTTACTAGAGAGTTCTATCAGCATGTATTAATTACACAGAGTAATGGGTTTTGTTGCGACCATTTCATGCATGTAAATAACATATTATCTCTTCATTTCCATCCCCCTATTACCTTCCCTCTTCCCCTGCCTCGCCCCTTCCTCATGTCTTAAATCATTTCTACTTTCCCTCTGCCCCCATTACAGATTCAACATATGAGAAAAAGAAAAGGTGGTCATTGTTACATTTTTCTTCGTGGCTGAATTGTGTGTGACTGTGTGTTCATGCACATGCGTGTGTGAGTGTGCATGTGTGTAGTTTCTTTATCCATTCCTTCGCTAAGGGGCACTTAGGTGACTTTTTGGCTTTAATGTTGTGTGTGGTACCTCAGTGAACATGGCATGCATGTGTAGCGATAGCTCAATGACAGGTTTCTTCCCAAGACTACCACTCCTAATGTTGGGAGTGTTTGGAATGCCATACTGATTTCCATGTGGATAGACTGATTTCTACTCCCACCAACAATATATAAGGGTTCTTTTTTCCCCTATCTGACCAGCATTTCCATAATACACAGTATTGGGGGTAGTAGCCACTTTGACTAGGGTAAGATTTGCATTCCCCTGATGACTAAGCTTTTTTAACACATTTTACATATATTTATTGTGAGTGTATACTTTTCTCTTTCAAAGAAATTTATAGTTCTGTCAGTTATTTACTGGATTACTTGCTCTATTGACTGTGTTTTGGTTCTTTATAGGTGCAGGGTATAATTCTGTTGCTAAAATAATATCTTACAAAGATTCTTCTTGTAGTCTGTAGACTGTGTCTTCACACTCTGATGTTTCCTCTGCTAATCATAACATTTTTAACTTTATACAATATTGATTGTCAGTTATTGTTTCCTAAGCAATGGCAATCTTACATTTCTATGCCAGTATCTTGAGAATCTTCCTCTATGTTTTCACTAGAAGTTGCATTGTGTCAGACTGGGTGTTAAGGTATTTCACCTTTTTTAGTTGAATTTTGTGTGGAGTGAGCAACAAGAAACTACCTTGAGTCTCCACATCCCATAATCAGCTGTTTCAGAACTATTTGTTAAAGAGACTATCTTTTATTTAAGCTATTTTTAACCTCTTTATCAAGAATAAGATGGCCAGGACTGTGAGGATCTGTTTCTGAATCTTATATTCTATTTCATTGGTTTCTACATTCTTTATCCTGCCAGCACCTTGCTCTTTGGGTTACTATGAGTCTGTGTTGTTATTTTTTACAGTCAAATATTGTGATAACTGAAACATTGCTTTTGTTGTTCAGGATTATTGTCCATTTGGAAATTTCAGCGCTTCTATATTTTATATATATATGGATCTTTATATATGAGCAATTGACACTAAAAAGGAAATGAAAAAGGATCTCACCCACAATATATCATTCATAAATAAATAAATCCCTTAACAATAAATCTAAGAGGCAAAAGTTCTTAGGAAAAAAACATGAAATAGTGAAGGAAATATGGAAAGAATCCCTATGTTCATGAATTTACAGATTAATATTGTTGGAATGGCTTATATTTCTGACTTCCTAAGCACTAGACCCACAAGAAGTAAATGAGCCTATGAGTCATTTGGTTCTATGGATATGTGTAAGAGAGGGCGTGTGCTTGTGCCTGTACATGTGTGAATCTATGAGTGTGTATAATGTGTTATGTCTGTGTGCGATTATTCCTGAGACTGCAAAAGCCTCCCCATTCAGAATTTCTGCTATACTGCTCTTTCATGACCAAATACGATTAAAAACAGGTTTAATTCTCCTTGATTTTTATAGAGATGGAGAAAACGTTGTGTGCCTATTTTTATCGACATTCCTTTCCATTGTGTACTAAATAGGTTCAGCTGGCAATTTTTCTTTAACTCTTTTGACACTGTTTCACTGAATGGTCAGCCCAGAAGGCAAGTGGGATAGAAAAGTAACTATGAAGTAAGGAATGATAACATATTTTTAAAAATAACAACAGAAGTGATATGGACAGGATGTGCTATTGCTTAAGACATAGATTTGTAATTCTTAGCACACATCTAATTTTTATTAGAATATGTAAACCAGAATAAAGGATAAAGAATGATTTAGAATTGATTGACATCATCATGGAAACTCTCTCCCAAGTACATGGGACACACTAAAGATTGAGGTAGTTTTTAAGGTTGGGCCATGCCGAGGAAACAGGTAAGTGATAACTACTTTAAGCTACTTTAAGCCCTGGAAGACAACCCTCCTATTTGGGCTCTAACAGAGCTATTTATTGCACATAACGATGTGATTGAAAGCAATTTGATATTAACACATATCAATGACAATGCACACACTGGTATCTCCTACGTGACTTAGCACCTTCCTGCCCTTTCTTCACAGGCAGGGACTCAGCCACAGTGGGGGGGATAGTCTGAACAGATGGCTCGGGAGGCTGCAGTTTCTAGGAAACAGGCCAATTCGGGGGCACGCTTCTGGAGCCCATTTACATGTGGATACCGAAGGAGCTTCAGAAATGCCAAGGTCCAGGCAGTAAGAGCCATCTACTCTGTATTCAGAGAAAAGGGAAGACGTTTAAATTAAATAAATTTAGAGCTGATGGAAGGCCAACTGGACACGCACAGACCAGGCAAATGACCTGTCTCTACCTCAGAGCTTGTTTAATTAGTGATAAGAAAAAATTTAAAGGTTGGGATGTTTGAGTTCCCTGAAAATATTAATGTGTGATTTCTGCTTCTGTGACCCCCCCCCCCCCCGTGAACAAGCTAGCATTTACCCTTTTTGGATAACCTACAAACAGCCTACTTCTAGAAAGCACTTGGATACTAAGCTAATATTATCCCATCTAAGTTTTTAAAAAATCTTTTAAAAAGTTTAAAAAAAAAATTTGACCAAGAGCCTCTAACGTAGCAGAGAGTGTATTTGATCTTAGTGGAGCTGTGTGGGAGCCCGCACTGCCTCCCTCCAGCTGCCGTGCAGACTCCAGGTGCTTCCTTTCAGGGCCCCTCAGAGGAACCAGGATATTGATGGGGGGAAAAAAATTCTTTGGCAAAGTAAAAGGAAGTTGGACGTGAGGAAAGCCACAAAACAAGTGTGTTAACTCCTTGGCTCTTAGCGTCCAGAAAACAGATTCTTCATTTAACCCAGAAATCTGCCTAGAGCCCAGCATCTAAATGCAAAAGTCCAAACACCTACTGCCCCATCCAGGAATGGCTCCTCAAAGGTTTGCTGGGGTCCTGTTTCTGAACATCTCCCTTCCAGACACTCCCACTACTCAGCTCTTCCTAGACACAGAGTCAATCCATAGACCTGTGACATTTTTCCTCCATTGTGGTCTCTATCTGAAACGCTCCCCAAATCCAAATATAGTGTTGTTAGTTCAACCAGACTTTTCCTGACAATTAGGCCAAGTTAATTGCTTAGTTCTTTGAGCATTGCCTACCATAGCACTAGCTGTATTTTACTGTAACTAGTTCTGACAGGCAGCATGGCAGGGAAGAACGTCATATCGTGCATTCTCGAATCCTCCCGTTTTAGCAGTTTTTTATCAGTGCTCTGTTAAAATCCCACTGTTCCCACGTGACAAAAAATGTAAAACATGTTGAAACCAGTGCACTGAACATATTTAAGAGAGCATTTATATCATCTGCTTTCTTAGAATCTGCCAGCTAGAAGGTCTGGGTGCATGTGCTGTGGTGGGTAACCCAGGATGCAGAATCTTACCATTGTCAAGCTACAGACACCCACTTAGGAAGAATCCCTTGTTTTGACCACACTGATGCTTTCTACCACATGGACAATACTGGAGAAAACATTTCTAAACAAATAATTATATTTTGTGCTACAAAATATTATCATAGAATTTGTATTTCTGCAACACTGCTCAGTGGTTAACTTGAACAACTGTTTTTGTCTTTCCTAAGCCCTGGGGCCTATGATAAATCATACAGCTAGTCTGCATCTCTGGTTCTGCTTGTGTGCAGCAGGTAACAATCACTTTAATGGTGCTCTGGTATATTTTGAAGTACTCAATTTGAGTGAAGTACAACTTGAAGCAAAGATATGTGATTACTGGCTGAAGCCATTATAAAAAAAATCACAGCTTGCTTTGGTGTGAAGATCAGATCTGTGTCATTTCTGTCTGCGACATAATCAGTGTTTTCAGCCAAGAAGATTAAGCCTTTCATTTTGGTTTTGTGGTAGTTCTTATATAGACTGAACCATGTCCCTTGAAAGGGGGGAAAAAGGTCTTACTTCCCCTAAACTGTCTACCATAACTAATTCCGTCAAAGTCCTTGGTGGGGAGGGGAATCGTAGACATATTTTCTGACTTTGGTTTTTGGCTTGCAATTACACTAAGTTCCCTGCATATATTTAATTAAAACCTTCATACAAGAATCTCATGAAAAAAAAATAATCTCATGAACCAGATTTCTGGAGTCCTGTAGTCTGGGTGACTTGAGAGAGACATCACCTTTCTGCAAACAAGACTTCTGTCGGTAGTCTCACCTAGCGGCTGCTCAGGCACACACGGTCTGTGCTCAGTGTGGCTCCAGGTCCAGCTGGTGAGAACTTGTGGTTCACTCTCAGTCTTTCTCATATTGTAAGCTAGCTAGTAACTGTTCACCTGAAACAGGGAAAGAAAATGATGAGTCAAATGTGTATCTCACTGATAGACTAAGCACATGTAACTAGAAAATCCCAGTTCCAATCTGAGCACCTCACCTCAGCAGAGCTTGTCCACGTGAGCAGCTGACTCTAGACTTTCCGACCATGGGCTCGTTCAGCACCCTCCCTGGAAGCTGAGTTTCTGAACTGTTTGCCTGCTAGTGTGGCCTATGTTCTTTGTATTTCGTGGCAATATGGTGTCCGTGGAGAATCACCATGGTGCGTGTCAGAAGAGGTCTGGAAAGCTGCACACCCCATTCACACTTGTTAACCACCAGCAAATCAGTCCATTCCAAAATCACTGACCCAAGGTTTGGCACTACTTTCGTTTATTGACACACAATAGGCTTTTCTATCTCTACTCTGATGAAACTTAGCACCTCATCCTGTAGCTCAGCAATGCTGAGTCCGCTTTCTCCAGATCCATGTATCATTCTAACTTCCTAGTTACTTTATACTCCAGAAGATCTTCCGCTGTCTGTGTGCTTTGAACATGCTCATCTCTGTAATGAGAAAAATAATAATGTTGAGCTCTGTGCAGCATGGTAGAATCGGGTTATGACTTACGCAGGAGATTAGACAATTTTACCTTATAAGTAATGGTAGTAAATTTATTCATATATATCTCCAACTCACATGTCCCATCACAATCACGGAGGTAAATACAGTCTAGCTGTTCTCCCAGCTACCCAAATGTTTCTTCAGTAGAAAATGACCCTTGGTGAAATAGACACGGGGGATAGTGTCTGATACTTGCCTTAGTTGATTTCTCATGTATAAATACAAGCAGGAGTGTATTTATAATTTTCCCTTAATAAACCTCTAGTATCATTGTTTAGCCTTGATGCCCATGGCACAAACTGTGGTAAGGGGGAACTTCAAACCTTGCACAAGCAGGTTTCTATCTTGAGAAGTGGAAGAGATAGCAGAGCTCTTAGGCTTGCAGCTCGGTTCCCTTTACACACATGTGCGAGCCATAGGCTTTATTCTCAAGTGTTCTTTCCCATAGAGAGAACATTGTCAATAAAAACTAACTGTGCCAACTTTTGTCTGAGTTTCAGCAAGCAGCCTGCTTCTATCATGAGGTAGCAAATTGTTTCGAGATGTAAAGCTGATACCTTCAAGATATATTTTGTTCCCAAAATAGTGGTAAAGTGTAGGACTGCTGAGAGATAATAAAATAAATTTTCCCCACAGCAATGGGAATTTCTTTTATCCACCAATCAAACAAGCTTCACGGATATTTTGAATTGGATCTAAGGACCATTTCTCAGTATCATGTGTTTTATCTTTTAGGAAGTTTTCCTGTTCTCTTTTTCTCCTCGCTGATCAAATTGATGGATCTGCTTTGCTTCCTTGGTGTTTCTTTTCCTTTCCTTTCTACTCCACCAATCTCAAGAGTATCTGCCTCCCCACTTACCACATTTCCAAGATGCTTGTTGATAAACACTGGCTGCCTCTGTGTTTGTAAGGAAAAGGACTATACTTCCATTACAAAATACAATCAAAACCTTGTCAAAGTCAATGTAAAATATTCTATAACATTAGTAAAAGGATATGATGAACCATATGAACATCCACAGGGTTGGGTTGGGTTGCGTGACGCTGTGGGAGTTTGTGGGAACTTGTATCTTGCAAATTACTTGACCTTGGCTGCTCTCCCGTTGAGCAAACATGTAAATGGACTTTGAGAGTCTATGAATGGCCACCCAACTCTTCTAACTGCACAGCCGTGTTGCAAGGGTTGGTCTCCAAGTAAACAAAGGCAGCAGCATGGAAGTTCCTAAATCGGGCTGGGGTGGTGGGAGTGGCCTGAGGATGCCCAAGAGGAAGGATGGGTGAGAGCTGCAAAATGCTGATAGCTTCTACACCGGGCTTCACATGTTGGGCAGATGTCACAGGCTGGATTTCTGGAAGCAGATGCTGAGGTGTAGTTTGGTACACAATGTTTATTACAGATTCCAAAGGCAGGAAGATGAAGTTTCCGCTTCTGGCAGAGAGAGAAATAAAATGATGTGAACCCTAATTCTGACCCATCAAAGTCTCTTCCTTCAGGCGGCTCATGTTGACCTGATGAGTTTGCCCTTCCTATCCCCTTTTGCCAGGCTCCAGATGCAGGCTGCCACTGTTCTGCTCCATATTCTTGCAGGCTTTCAGCAGCTGAGGCAGACCTAATGTGTTGGCAGTAGAGACTGACTGCGACCCCTCCAGGGCATCGTGTCTCTCCCTAAGAGAAAGTCTGAGTAAACATCTCTACATGCTCCACATTACCTGAAAGAGGTTACAAGTCTCTTACAAGTGCATGGTTTTGCATCACAACTATGTCTTCAGGCTCTCTAGCAAGACAGGGTCCAGGCATAATCTACCCAGGGCAAATTCTTTCCCATATGCCAGCCAAGGAGAAGATGACATCACTTTTCTATGGTGGCTCCAAGGATCAACACTATATACTCTTCAAATGCCCAGAGTCTGGAGCTGCCCAATAGCCTTGCTCTGAGACCTGACAATCTGATAATATTCATCTACCTGTCCTCTTGACTCATGCCTGTGGGTAGAAGCAGTCTTTTTACATAGTTTAATCGCATATGTATACACTTACTCATCCCTTCACTAGTTAAATCATTTATTCTTTTTCCTTCCTTCTGCCTACTTTCAGAGGGTATCTGAGGAAACCAGAACTGGGGGATTTCTGGCAGGCTAATCTTCCTGTTTATCAGACCTGCCAGACCTGAGGCTCATGACTATTTACCCAAGGGTTTACGTCTACTTGTTGCCAAAATACTATTGGGAAGATTTATGCTTGACTCTTAACCCTCCTGGTTATCACAACTAATTTCTGATGAGTCTGAAGCAGTTCTGAACTCTGATACCTTTAATCGAAAATGAAATTAAACTAACTTCATTCAGTGCTATCTTCCATCAATGTCTTGATCCGTTCACTGATACCATGAAGCCAATAATTTAGCTTCATATCATAGGATTTGCTATGATAGAGCAAATATACCTAGACACACAGAGACATGTATGCAAAGAATTTTGCTCAGTGTGTCTAATTGATTAGTTAAGAGCATTATTAAATCAATTTTCCCAATTTACTATGAGCATCGCCAAACATGTTGAGGATGCCATGTCATCCTCTTGCTCACCTTTCATATTACTGTAGATTAGCAAGCTAAGTGATCCGGGTGAACCTGCTGGTGAGTGATTTCTCTGTGTTGGCTACTTACCAAACTAATTTTCTGGAACACCCAGCTCCACGGGTGGCAGGAAAGTTAGTTTTGTGTCACAGCAACATGCCCTGAGGATAAGAAAGGAATGTAAGGTTCTGGAAATACCACACTAGTGTTGAAACTGAGTGGGTGGGAGTCACAATAAAGGTGCAGCTCACTGGCACAGCATGAATTTAGCACATGCAAGGCCTTGGGTACAATCCCCAGCGTCAAGGGGAAGGAATGAAAGAAAGGAGGAAGGGAGAGAGGGAAGAATGTCTCTCTGTAGTGAGTTCTAGGTCAAAGGTACAAGTTTTTTGATTCACAGATACATTTACTTATACAAACATAATCTTCTGAAATGAAAATTATGACTACTTTATACAAGGGGAGATATTTGTCAATGTCTGGAGAATTCTGATTTAAAAAAAAATCTGGAGTACAGTGTCCTAATTTGTCTTTATGCTACAGTGATAAACACCGTGAGCAAATGCAGCATGGGGAGGGAGATGTTTATCTTACAGGTCCTGATGACAGAATTCAAGCGGGAGCAGGAGCAGAAATCATGGAGGTGAGCTGCTTCATGGATTGCTCCTCAGCCTCATATTCTTCTACCTTTCTTAGACTTTTCAAGACTACCTGCCCAGGGCTGGCACCACCCACAGTAAGTTGGGCCTTACATATTCACTATCAAAGACCTGCCTAAAGGCAGTCCAAAGGAGCAGTTTCTCAACTATGTGTCTCTCTTTCCCTCTACCTGCGACAAGCTGATCAAAAAGAAAACAAACAAATAAAAACTCACCAGAAGAGGTAGCTATTTGTGTTTAATGGAAGAGTCCTGTAATGTTGTTTAATAGTTCATGCCGTGCAGGACAGACACATGGCAAAGAACAGTCTGTCCTCAAGTGTCAGTAGTGTGAGGTGCAGAGACCCTGCTTCCGGTCAGAATGGTTATGTCTTTGCTCATTGGAAATGGCTTCTTTGTGAGGAGTTTGCTGTTTAGTAGAGATGCAAAATCATCCCAATAATTCCTAATAAATTGTCATAGGAGAGAATCATTTTAAACGTGTTAATCAAGAATGATATAAGGAAAGATGCTTCTCCTGTATAATGGACAGATGCATGCTCAAACACACCAACAGCATGACAGAGCTAAAAGGTATGGATGGAAAAGGAGAAAAGGAAGAAAATGTCAGCTTATCTGTCACCCTTCTGCCTCTTCAAACATGTTGGTCCCTTAGCAGGCCCTGTTTGAAGTTACCCATACATCTTGAGAGATAAGGGGCGAGTCAGAACACAGGGGACTGCAGGATCATTGGCCTGATCTAAAGCAAAATAACATCTGGGGACTAAATTTCCCCAAGATCCATCCCAATCTCACACATGCCCTTCTGCTCTTATGACTTCTCCTCCACTGAAGTGAGGTCAAGGATGGCGAAGGCCATGAATCTCATGGATCAAGAGGAAGCCTTGGCCACTAGAACTGATGCAGAACAGGTAAGAAGTATTGGAAGCTAGGTTTAATAATTTGACAATGATCACTTTTCTTTAATTCAATATGACTTGGACAGGAAAAACTTTTTTTTAATCTGCTGTCTATCTCTGTAAAAATTATAAAGGAAAATGAAGGGTATGGTCAAAAGTTGTGGGAGTACAAGGAAGTGATTCTGAAGAGTAGGATTCAGGCTTGACTGTCTAAATGGGGGCTGTTTGTAGGAGGGGGAATATCCTAGGTGCTATGAATTCAAGCCGTGTGTGTGTGTGTGTGTGCATGTATGCGCATGTGTGCATGCATGTGTTTGTGAGTGTGCATGCACATGCTTGTGAGGGGCATGTGTTTGTGAGTATGTGTGCATGCATATGTGCATGCGTATGTGCACACATGTGCATTGGAAATGAAACTCACTCTTTCGTTCACTTGAATTATTTTAGTTTTCTGAGTTATTTTACCAAATGTGAGTTTAGTTCTGAGATTTGTGAGTTTTAACATTTTCACTGTATTTATATAATTCTGGGAAGAGCAATTTCCTACCCCAGATAAAAATCCTTACTAATATTATAACCTATTCATTGGAATATTTTCTTCACAGAAATTTGTATCTAAAGCCTACGTCTTCAGTTCTTCAGTTTCAGTCAGCACGAACTTGAGTAAGCTATGTTGCTCTGTATCCTTGAAGAGATCCTGCCCAAAACTTCAGAGCCTTGGATCAAATTCAGCATCAGTGATGAAAAACTTCCTTCATTCACCAGTTATGCAACAAAGATTTTTTTCAGTAGCTACTATATAAATCAAATAACACAAGCTATTGACAGTTTCAAATTTTGTAAATTACATATCCTATTATAAAAATGACACTGTCGTTATATATGCTGCCTAAGCAGACAGCAGTAAAGAACTAAAGTCCTAGTGATCATCTTTAGGTCATTTGTAACATATGCTTGATGGGAGACATGAAAAGTACTGGAATTTTTAGTTTTATTAATTTATTTCCATTTCTGCAACAAAATACCAGAAACTGGCCACTGTGTGAATGTAAAAGATTTATTTAACCCATGATTGCACGGAGTAGCTTCAACTTGACTGGGTCAATGGTCTCATAGCTACTGGAATTTCAATGGTATAATTTTTTTCTAGAATAGTACATGTGCTAAGAAACGAAATCAGAGAGATAGGGGAAGCCAGCTCCTTTGTGTAGCAACCCAAGAATGTGGGAACAAGCTCGTATCTGTAGCTGCATTCATGGTTTTAAGACAGATCTGTGTCGTGATCCACTAAGCTTCCCCTGGACCTTTTTCCTAAAAGGGGCTATCATCTTCCACTAGGCCACTAAGGTTCCCACCAGCAGCAACGAACCCCTAGGGAATGCCCTACATCCAAACCGTAAGACCATATACTAGATGCAAAATGACTTTTTGCTCTAAACTTATCTCCATTGATTAATTTTTGAACATTAAATTTATCCCCCCCAAGTGACCATATAAGAATCATAGATAGTAAGGATTTCTGGTCTGTTTCTATTTGCTGTTTAAATTTGGTGCCTTTCAAAATAAATTTGATCCTTTCTGTTGAATAGGCTTTTGTTGTTGGTTTTTTACTTTTTCTTTTAATCATTTGGACCGTGAAATACAGAAGTTGGAGCAGCACTGATTTACACGTTAAGGTCAGACTGAAGACTGACATCAGCTCTGGGAAGTTGACAAAGTATCATTCAGTGTCCCGGAGCCTTGGCCACTGTGCTTAGCCGAGGAGGAACTAGAGCTGCTGGTTCTTCTTGGGTTTCTGGAATAAGCTAACGTTTGCATCTTTTTAGCCCACATCTAGCGGCTTTATGTTTAATTTTTTCAGGCCATGACTCTGACTATACTCATCAGCATCTCATCCCCCAAAGTGGTCCATGTGACTTACCACAAGGAAATGTCTAACAAGGGTAGAATTAGCAAACTAAATGTAAAAATAGATCATATTGAATCTCCTACAATACAAGAGCTGAGCTGCTAAAACTGAGAACTTGTATTCTACTAATACAGATTTTGAGATAATTTGCCTCAGTTTGGGATCCAGTTGCAAACAAACAAAAAAAAAACACCCCAAAAAACAGCTCTTATTACTATGGCTACTTTTTCTCTTCTATCTCAATATGTATGTAAATACCTTGTAGGTGATTTTCCTAAATGACCCCCTCACCACCTTGTCCTTTCTCAGTAGTACCCTTACCCCTGCACTGTCTGCCATTGTTGCCACGTGCCATGTAGATTTTATCACAGCAACCATAAGCATACCAATTGTTATACACATGTTTACAGGACTTTCCGTGACTGCCTCGGGAGCATTCAGGATCACTCTTCAATCATTTGAAGCCATCCTTGATCCAACCTTGCATTTCACGTTAATGTTTGCACACCTGGAGTAAAAATAAAATTATTTTTACGAAAAGAAGAGAGGAAAGTTGACAAATAATTAGTGAGAGTCTAATAAGTGTCTTAGCTCTAATTCTGCCTGGCTTAAGCCAGGATAGAAATTTATTTCTCATTATTCTGGAGTGGACAGGTGTGGAGTCAGTGAGAGCTGGCTCCCTGGTGTGCAAATGGCTGGCTTTGTGCTCTATTACTACAGGGTCTAAAGAAAAGTCACTTGCCTCCCTTCTTTAGATGGACCATGAGGCTCTACCTTGCTGAACTAAGCCCCTCCCAAAGTCCTCACTGCCTAATACTAATGCAAGGGGGTTTCAACATATAAATTTTGTGAAGACATAAACATTCAGGATGTAATCACACTAATTATTTTATTCCCCTTCCTACCTCTGTTCTCCACTAGACTTTTATCAGGTGGCATTAAGACTGTTCTTCACATATGAGAACCTGGGGCTCAGTGATTCCAAGCTATTAGTGGAAATTGATGGAGGTAGAGAACATTAGAGCTCAGGTCAGAACTGTCTGTTCTTCAAGTCTATGTTCTTTCTATTGTCCGCTATTTTTTCCTTTCAATTTGGGGACTACATTTTAATTACAGATTAAAATCATCATCAGCATCGACTGATGGCAGAGACCACTCAGAAAGACTGACAAAATCACGCAGTCTGACATAGTTTGAAAATCCCTGCCACCAAGGGGACAATGGCTTGGAAATTCTAAGCCCTAGCAGAGGGACTTTTCCCAGGATGCAGAAAAGTTTCGCTCTGCTCAGAGATGTTTCTATTGCTCAGCTGTTTCGGTTTGACACCTCCATGCTGGGGAGAGGCCCCGCTGACCAAACCTTCAGTGGCTGAAAGTTCACACCTCTGTGGGAAAGCCCAAAAGCAGGCATTCACTCAACTGTCAGGCCTCAAGTGAGGCAGACAGAATCCAGTGAAACAGTGGTCCTCCCTAATGCCCCACAGCAAAAAGGTGGGAGCATCAGACCAAGGCATCAACAGCATCCGTGTATTTGGAAACTTTGTCAATGCAATGTGTTTCTAAAACAGACAGTAAGACAAATAACGCTGAGCTGTCATATAATTCCTACCACTGAAATTTAAGTTTTCATTTCTCACATACTTGAAATTTTTAATATTAAGGTAATGAACGCACTGTGCTAACAAAGACACAAGTCTTCTACTGAAAACTTTAAATATGTTTGGAAAACCGAGGTTGCTTTCTGAACAGGATCCTTGGGAAGTTCAGTCCTGTCCAGGGAAAGAAGAAGAAACAGATCTGTGATTGTATGATTCTACGTGCTGGAAGCTGTGTCCTCTTTTATTGCTGAGACCTAAGGTACTCCTTAATCCTCTTCACAGACCTACTGGTAGGTGAACTGAACTGACTTAAAGTGGGAAATCTGCTTTCAGTCTTGAACTACCGAGCGACAAAGGAGCCCCAAAGACACCAGTGTGTGTGTGCGTGTGTGTGTGTGTGTGTGTGTGTGTGTGTGTGTGTGTGTGTGTGGTGGAGAGTCTAAGCCAGCAGAAGTAAGGCTACAGGGCCCTGGAGGATCCTTTATTAGCAATGTGGTATAAAGTGAGCAGCCTTCATTAACAGCATAGTAGGAAATCAGCACAAAGGAGGCTCTGAGGAAAGGCTTCACTAACTTTATTCTTTGATGTCTTCCACAAATTTCAAATCCTAACTCTCAAAACATGGTACTTGAATTCTTCCAAACATGGTACTTGAACGCTCGAATTCCTGGCCCTCTACCCATTCTTCTTCAGTGAGTATTTGGTTTTATTTTTTTTCCATCACTTCTCAAATGGGAATTATGTAAACAATTACGGGACGATCCAGGACTGGCTTGACTGACTTACATACTGCACTGTCCAATGTTACATGTGTGTGTTCTTCAATAGCACCTACACACACCTGGCCACCAGAACAAAAGGGAAAGTATTTTTTAAGAGTATTTCCTCATTTTCAGCAGCTTCAAACCCCTATGCGTTATTAGGACTCCCGGAACGCCAATAATGTCCAAATGGAAGAACTCTAGGAAGTGTGAAAAGCTTGAATAATTTTAAATTATCCTGCACATGACTTGGGGCTTATGTGCCTCATAAGCTAGACTCTCACAATGTTGAAGTGTTCTCTGATTTTAGATTTGCATGTTTCCACCTGTTACCTCACATAGGGCAATTGAAAATGAAGACATCATCGTTCTAAGACACGTTAGTAATTGAGTTATATTTTCAAGGGCATCTTTAGTGGGTTTCTTCTTCTGTGTGTGATTACATTAACGTAGGGAAAGTATCACAGCTTGAAGAAAAATGGTTGCCCACAAGCAACTTAACCTTGACCGCGGTCCCAACAGTTTAATTTGAAAATGTCAATACAACAATGTACCTTGCACTTTAAACAAAAGAAAGCTGTATTATCATTAAGGCTGGCATTTGAGACTGTGAGATCCTACTTGGGTTTTAGTTTTAAATGTACAAACGATTAACTCTCCAGTAAAAAGATACCTCTGAGAGCCCCCAGCAAATGTGTGGGGTTCCACTGCACTACACCAGGGAGAGGACAAAGGCTCATGCCTTGTAAAGAGGGGTGCTCACCCTCCACCTCCCCAAAAGTAGAGATGTTAAAAAGTAAAAACACAGGGGTGCCATCAAAGCTTGCAGAACTCAATGGGAATTCACATGATCTACAGGATACATGGCCCTCACAGCCATAAATTCTGTTTACTGTAACAACCACATAAACAGAGCAAAGAAGCCCCACAGAGGAGGGCCCCAAAGCAAGACTAAAGCTAAGGGTATTGATAATTTGCCTCAGAAATGAGCACACAACCATAGCATGATTAATGGTAGCATTAGGAGAGGGGCTCACTCCACCTCCAAAATTTCCAACAGAAAATTGACATGGTTTTAACTGTTCTACAGCGGTCATTTAAAAAAAAAAATCCATCTGCCACATAGTCTGTCTCTTGTGATTGCAGAAACAGCATCCTGTAGGATTTTCAATTAAATAAAGAGATTTATTTAAAATAAGTGTTTGCATTTTATGTGCAGTAAAAGGGAAGCCCACACATCACCTAATTGTGTACCATGAGTTATTTTTCTCCTACGTGAAACTCAATATGGTTTATGCTAAATAAACTGGAGGAAATCAAGCCTGGGCTCCCTTCTTCAAACTGAGAAGATTGGAAAGCAGCCTTTCCCACCCTGAGGTCTCAGATGAATGAATAGCAATGGCTTCTTCTAAGCAGCTGGGACAGAGGGAGGGGGAGATACATGGAAAATATACCTCTGTTTTTAAATAAAATGAAGACTTGATTTTAAGTAGAGGTTGGGGTCAGGCCAGGTCAGACATTTGATTCCCAGGGTCAGGCCCCTCCAGTCTGTGACCTATCAGGAGAAACAACACTTTCCAAGTCCTCCCTGACAAACGCCGCAAAAACAAAACTTTTGAATACGATCTGGACTAATTGGGCTTCCAAACTAGAATAAAAGGATGCATTTTTTATTTTATTTTCAAAAAAGACATAGGACTTTCTTATTTTATGCCAATTAAAATGTTCGCTGTGATTTAAAAAAATAATGGTATATGTGTAAAGAGGCATGAAGCAAATTATCCACTTTCCAAATTTAAGGAAAATCATTTTTTTTCAAACTAATAGGATTACCCATCACAAAGAATGTTTGAAACTGCTATTTTATATGCCAGCATATCCAACCATGAAAAAAAAGAGAGCGGAGTGAACAGCCTCAAGAAAAACAGCGTAATGGGAAGGCTCGTGGGGAGGGGGTATGGCCCATTATTTACAAGTGAAAACTCCCTTTGTTACTTGTGGTCCTCAGACTCCAGGGAAATCTGACAGAGACCAAACCTGAAGGAAGGGATGGCCTAGGCCTACACATTGGAGATCTTGGTCTCAAGCAGGGAACAAAACCTTTTGTGCACTTTCCGAAAAAGAATTATGAATAATCGATTATATAATGAAATGGCTGGCCTATGATACACAAGCCCCCATTTAGAAACTTGAGAATTTTGTGCTGTGGAATTTCTGCTGTGCCTGGGGGGCACACTCAAATCATGTGACTTCAGAAATATTTTGTCTTTTTACTCTGAAATTCTTATTAATCTCACACTTTCATTTTTAGAAGAAGAAACTAATCACGTCATTGGACAGAAAAAGAATTTTGAAAAGTTACACAGTTTTTGAAATAATCAGAAAGTCTTGAAGCAGTCACGTTTGTCCTATCTTGACGCAGTCACATTGATGCCACCAAAATATTTCAGAAAATTCTAAAAAGAAACTAAAAGGCTTCTTTTACAGGTTCAACTATATGTTTTCCTACTCAAAATCTGGGCATGGATTCCAAAATATTCATATCTAGAAGGCTGTTTAGAAAGAAAGAGAGGAAGAAAGAAAGAAAAATGAAAGTAAAATAGTGTGTAAGATGGCTCAGTAGGGAAGGGTGCTTACTGCTGAGTCCTGTGCCCTGACTTCAGTTCCTGGAACCCACACAATGGAAGGAGAGAGAGAACTAGCTACTGAGAGCTGCCCTTTGAGTTCTGCATGCGTACCATGGTTCATGAATGCATGATCACATGAGTATGCGCACACACAACACACACACACAGCACACAAAGAAATAAAAAAGTGTAAAATAGATATTAAAAAGAGTTAATGTGAGAGTAAACAGCATAAAGCAACATGCTGTGCGGGACTTGCTTTTTAATTTTTTAAGAGGCCAATGAACTAAAAACAGGGCTAAGTGAGGTTCACTAAGTCTCTGGAACTTTTCCTTAGAGCACACACAGGGAGGCTGGTCAAGACAGGAATCTAAGGAAAGACTTCTGGAACAGTTCCAAGGTTGATTTATGTTTCTTTTTGCTTTTTACTGCAGGGCATGGGGTTCTACAAAAAAATCGGGAAAGCTGTGACATCCTTGTTCAGATCCTCCCACTGATGCTGTGGGCATCTTCCTTAGTGACTATGCAATACTGGACTCAGCAAACCCATCACTGTCAGCATGGTGCCCATCAGTTGCCTGATGCCTTGTCCTTGGGCAGTCACATATGCATTAGACTCTAGCTACATCAGAAGAGACGGTTTCATTAACAGTTTGGTGACATATTTTAAAGTCGGATGGAATAGAGCCACGGGGATGATTACAGATAACATTATGTGAATTTATTAGATGCGTGTCAAGCACATCAGCATCCCATCAACATACGGAAGCTTCAGTGAATGAGTTGATGCTCACAATCAGCTGTGTCAGCTCAGTCATTCTTGACTGATTGCATTGCAGTCAGCTTATGTACATTAATATCCATGACCTAATTAAACTTTAAAGATTATGTTTGAATGCCCTTATACAGAAACCCACGGCATGGCTATACTATCTCCAAATAATTAAACTGACCCTCACATAAATAATTTGAGATTCTGTGCAAACCTTAAGATCATTTACAGCCTTAGAGTCTGAAGAGCCAACAGAAAACTGAGATGCCAGAGTGCTTCCCATTTTTGTCTACATGAGAATGCAAGAAAGCATGGACCCGAGGCAGAGACCACAGAAGTGTGTTGTTTCTTGCCCGGAACATCTTGCAGTATTCTATACCTCCCTTGTCAATGTTCAAAAATATTTCAAAGGATCTGCACCCAGTCAAAAAATTCAGACGTTAGTCAACCTATTTAGATTGCCAATTTACATTATTCTAAAATATACTTCAGTCCCTGGAAGAAGAGAAACAGATTAAAATGCTAGAGGCTACAAACCCTTGGGGCAAGAGGAATTTATTTTGTTTCTTAGGTGGCTAGCTTTTAAATTCTTGAAATATCTCTTTTTGAGAACGTAAGAAGGTGTAGGAGTGATTTGGGAAATGAATTGTATAATGGGTCAAGCCTTCATGTGACAATGAAATTCCTCTCTTAGTAGAGTGGCTTCATGGTCGCCCAGCATAAGACAGGTCCTGGAATCAGTCTCCCCCATGGAGCAAACATGCTAGTCAAGGCATCATCTGGAAGGGCATCAAGATACAGGATTGAAATGTTAGTATTTGTTTCAATAAAATAAAAGATTTTTCTTATTTCATTCTCAACATTGACATTTACTTATTTGGTTTTTGAGGCAGAGTCTTCCTACATAGATACCCCTTGTTATCATGCAACGCACATGGATCAAGCTGGCAGAAACCTCAAACTCACAGAAATTCCGCTCTGCCAGACAAGAGCTGGAATTAAAGGTGTGTGCCACTGTACCCGCTGATATAGTCTTAAATTTTATTTTCGTTTGTGTGCATGTGAGTATGCGTGTGTGTTTGTGTGTGTGTGTGTGTGTGTGTGGATGTTTACATGTGCACATATGGAAGTCAGAGGACAGCTTGAGGGAATCACTCTCTGTTCATTCTGTATGCCTTCTCCTCTGTGGTCTAGAGCACTAATTTCTCTCTGTTCTTTGCAGAGGGAAAGCAATCTGGAGTTCTACACATATAGCCCTTCCTTCAGTTCCTCTGAAACAGTCCATTCTCCATCTTGGAAACAGAGACAAACAACTGGCAGGCTAAACTTTACCGCAGTTTCAATCCATGACCAAAGATGATCAATGAATTGTCTATAACAAATGAAATGTGATGAGGAGTCTGGGAAAAGCTAGAAACCAACGTCTCTGGGATTTCTTTTTTGTTCTTCTTGTTTTGTTTTGTTTCTTTATGAATTATTTTTTCATTTATTTCTTAAAAAGGAAAACAAACTATCTTTTTTTTCATTTTACTAATCAATCCCAGTTCCCACTCCCTCCCCCCCTCTCATTCCCTCCACTTTCTCCCCACCCCAACCCCATCTAATCCTCAGAGAGGGTAAGGCACATCGCTTTGGGGAAGGTCCAAGACCCTCCCCACCATATCTAGGCTGAGCAAGGTATCCATCCAAAGAGAATGGGTTCCAAAGAGCCAGTACAAGCAATAGAGATATATCCTGGTGCCTCTGGAGTGACTCTGTAGTCTGCCCCAGTCATACAACTGTTACCTACATTCAGAGGATCTAATTTAGTTGTACGCTGCTTTCTTCCCTGCCCAGCTACAGTTGGTGAGCTCCCATTAGCTCAGGTAAACTGTTTTAGTGGGTGTCCCCATCATGGTCTTGACCTCTTTGCTCATACTCTCACTCCTTCCACTCTTCAATTGAACTTTGGGAGTTCAGTCCAGGGCTCCGCTGTGTACCTTTGCCTCTGTTTCCATCAGTTGCTGGATGAAGGTTCTATGATGACATTTAAGATAGTCATCAATCTGACTACAGGGAAAGGTCAGTTTGGGCACCCTCTCCACTATTGCTTAGGGTCTTAGCTTGGATCATGCTTGTAAATTTCTAGGAATTTCTCTAGTGCCAGGTTTCTTGCAAGCCCCATAATGGCTCCCTCAATGAAAATATCTCTTTCCTTGCTCTCTGTCTCTGTCCTTCCCCCATCTCGACTATTCCATCTCCTCAAGTTCTCCTTCTCCCTCTCCTCCCTTCTTCTCCCCTTCTACAATCTCTTCTCCCCACACCCCCATGCTCCCAATTTTCTCAGGAAATCTTTTCTATTTCTCCTTCCCAGGGGGATCTATATATGCTTCTCTTAAGGTTCACCTTGTTACTTAGCTTCTCTAGGGTCATGAACTGTACACTCGTTTCCCTTGCTTACAGCTAGTATCCACTTATGAGTGAGCACATACTATGTTCATCTTTCTGGTTCTGGGTTACCTCACTCAGGATGGTTTTTTCTAGTTCCACCAATTTGCATGCAAATTTCAAGCTGTCTTTTTTTTTTTTTACCGCTGCATAGCTCTCCATTGTTTAAATGTACATTTTATTTTTCCACTCTTTGGTTGAGGGACAGAGGGACATAAAGGTTGTTTCCAGGCTATCATAAATAATGCTGTTATAAACATAGTTGAACAAATGTCCTTGTGGTATTTTTGAGTATCCTTTGTGTATATGCCCAAGAGTGGTATTACTGGGTCCTAAGGTGGGTTGATTCCCAATTTTCTGAGAAACCTCCATGATTTCCAGAGTGCTTATACGAGTTTGCAGTCCCACCAGCAATGGAAGAGTGTTACTCTTAATCCACATCCTCTTCATCCTCTCCATCATAAGTTATCATTGGTGGTTTTGATCTTAGCCATTCTGACTGGTGTAAGATGGTGTCTCAAAGTTGTTTTTATTTGCATTTCCTTGATGGCTAAGGGTCTCTGTAATTCCTTATAAACTGTACGTCACTGTGGGATTTGAATAGAAATAGCCCCCATAGATTCGTAGATGTAAATGCTAGGTCAACAGGGAGTAGCATTATTAGGAGATGTGGCCTCACTGGAGGATGTGTATCACTGGGGTGTGCTTTGGGGTTTCAAAGCTCCAGTCCAGGCCCAGTGGCTCTCTCTTCTTCCTGCTGCCTGTGGATCCAGATGTAGAACTCTCAGCTGCCGTGTCTGCCTGTGTGCTGCCACGCTACCTGTCATGCTGATCACGGATTAAACCTCTGACCCTGAAGCCATCCACCATTAAATGTTTTTCTTTATAAGAGTTGCTTTAGTCATGGTGTCTCTTCACAGCAATTGGACATTGACTAGGGCACTCAGAATAAAAAATACTAAGGTTTGAGAAGATGGGTTAAAAAAATGTTACTGAAAGTAAGGCAAGGTGATAAAAGACAAAGTGGGGTAATAAAGTAATGAGGTGGCCAAGTGTGGTGGTATACACCTTTTTCCATCACTCATGAGGCAGGCAGGCGCAATTCTATGAGCTCAAGATCAGCCTGTTTTACAAATCAAGTTCCACACCAGCTAGGGCTACACAGAGATCCTGTTTCATAAATAAAACAATCAAACAGAAAGAGGAAAAAGAGGGTGCAGTGAGGCAAAGGAGTCATGGCAGGGCCAGGAAAATGCAATGTTAAATTTAGGACTTTCCCTTTTCAAAAAAATATTTTTAATTAAAAGCTTATTCTTTCAAAATTCTATACATGTGTTCAGCAAAATATGATCAAATCTACCCCAATTTCTCTCCTCCAATTTTGCACAAGTCCAGTTAGTGCTGTCTGCATGTGCATACACACAGGTCCATCTACTAACACACAGGAAACATACCAGCGGCCGCAATCAACTGTCAACAGCTCTCAGTGAATGCCTCCCACATCCATGTTGGAGTCTGGCTGGTGTGAGTATGTGCAGATCTTCTGCAGAGAGCCACAGCTCCTACGAGCTCATGAGTGCAGCCATTTTTTCATGTCTAGAAGACAGCATTTCCTCTGAACCCTTAGTCTCTCATCATTCTTTAGCCTCCTTGGGGTGTCTTAAAAGAAAATGGCCCCCCAAAAATGTGACACTATTGGGAGGTGTGGCCTGGTTGGAGTAGCTGTGGTCTTGCTGGAGGAAGTGTGCCACTGTGGAAGTAAGATTTGAGGTCTCATCTATGCTCAAGCTACGTCCAGTGAAACAGATCACTTGCTATTGCCTGTGCAAGATGGAGAAATCTCAGCTACCTCTCCAGCACCGTGTCTGCCTGCATGCCAACCAACCATGTCCCACCATGATTATAATGGACTGAACCTCTGAACTGTAAGCCACTCCATTAAATACTTTCTTTTATAAGAGTTGCCTTGGTCACGGTGTCTCTTTACAGCAATAGAGATTAAGACACTTTGATGTTCCCTGTGCCTTGGTGGGGTGAAAGGGCAGATATCAAAATGTCCCATTTAAGGATGATCATGCACAGTTTCTAATTCTCAGCACTATGAACGGTTATGCATACCATTCATTTCTGCCCAATGCTAAAGGAAGCATCTCTAGCCAAGGCTGAGAGCAGCACCACTCTGTGGGTATAAACACACACTTTTAAAAGGCGCATTAACAACACAACCATTTTACAAATAAAAGTCATAGGTCCCACCCTTTCCCCTCCTTTTAAAATAACAGTGTGTGCTAATTGCATGGGAATAATGGGTTACCTGTACCCATTTCATCCGGGGATGTAATGTAATTTGAACAGGTTTGTTCTTCTCTTCCTCTGCCCTTTCCCTAATCTCCCCTCCTGCTAAGCCCTTTCCTCTTCTCAAAAGATGGCTGATTTTAGAGAAAAACAATGGAACCTAGAAAACAATATATCTGAAAAGTATGTGAGTTCTATGATTCCGATTCTTTAGTAGATACCCTTCAGAAAAGGAGGTGGTGTAAACTCATTTCCAGCGAGGCCCTGCCTTAAAAAGCTAAGAAATGTGTGCTGGCTCAGCTCACTGTGAGAATGGCTAATGATGTCCAGGACTGAAACAAGACCATGATAGATGGAGCGTACACCGTAGGAGAAAGGAGGAGACCAGGGATGTAAGTTGGTGTGAAACAGAAAAGAAAGGATTTAAGCAAGAATGATCATTACACCGAGGATGGATACTATTTCTCAGCAATACAAAAAGCATAGTTCTAAAATATCTTGTGACCTTTGAAGAAGTGACAAAACTCGACCTTTAAGGGACACAGAGTAAGTTAGGGGTACACATTTTAAGCTTCAGTGTAACCACAAAGATAGGAAAGACTTACTTACGCGTTTGTCAGAAGATGTGAACAGACAATATCATTAAGGACAGATGTTTCGAAAATAGTACAACCCACAGGATGTGAAGTGTACAGAATATAAGAAGTAAAGCACAGACATCATTCTCCACACATGACAGGACACTGAAAACAATGGATCAAAGTGTGCATGGTACACAGCTGGATGCACATTTCCATAGACGGGAGGGTTCGAATGTGCTCCCTGGCAACTCAATGTTAATTAAACATGAAAACATGGAACCAGGTAAAACCAGAAAATTTTCACACAGAAGAAAACTAAGTCACGTGCTTCTAAATAACACCAAATAGAGAGGAAGCCAAATTATTTTTTTCTTCATTTTCTCATTTAAATATGTTTAGCCTGCTTGATACGAAAAGCCCACAGGTCAGAATGTGTAGGATGCAGTTTACAAAACTCTTTAGATGTGAAGAACAGGGAAAGAGAAAAGGAAAACTGAGCAGCAAACTGCATTGCCTGAAATTTTTAAACAAAAATTAGTTATTTTAAAAAATGAAGGAATAATTGAGCATCTTTTACTGAGCATTCATTTAAAGAAGCCAGAAAGCCAACAGGGAGTGGAAAGAAATAGGTAACACCAACAGCAGCCAGGACAATGGGACATAACATCTCTCTGTCTCTACAGAAAACACTGACATTAATAAAAGACTCGAAAGAGAGCAAAGCAGATAAGCCGTTAGTCACTGTAAAGTGGCAAGTTTTCCTGAATTTACCTATAGATGAAAACAAGCTCAACTAAAATTCTGCTTTTGTCTTTATGGTTGCCGTGACTAATTACCCGGAAATGGGTAACCCAAACAGACTATGTTCTGGGAGTTCCCTGGTTTTCTCATGAGTGCCCTCCTTCTGGGGACTATAGCAGAAATGTGTATCTAGCTTCTTTTGTCTTTTTGTGACCATGAGAATTCCTTAACGTATGGTCACCTCTCTCCTCTAGTAACTTCTCCTGTCATTACATGTGGATACTCTTCTTCTGTTTCTCTCTTATAAGGATCTTCATGATTTGATTTAGGGAAACTTGGGATGATCTCCTTCCTCTTAAGCTGCTGAACTTCGTCATATCTGTGAAAACTAAGACAACATTTGCCAATTCTAAGGATTTGGAGGTGGACACAACTTTGAGGTCACCACTTGCTGCTTGATACCGCCAAGCTTGGCAGGATTTTGTCTTGCAAATGCCTAGGTTGACTGTAAAATGGCTTGGAGGAGTCATGACAGTCTTAACGAAGGAAAACAAGTAAGGAGAGCTACAACCACCTGCCATCAGGATCCACTGTAAGATACCATCAATAAGGCCGTGCATGGCAGTGCGAGGGACCTGTGATGCGGAGTCAAGCACCAGCCCACAACTTGCACATGGTTTACGAAAAACTATCATAATAATTCAGCAGGAAGAGGAGAGTTTTCAAACTAAAACTGTGCTGGGGCAGTTGGCTCTACAGGCACAAACAGGAAGACATTCTTCAACTCCTACCTGGCACTGTACAGAAATCCATCAACTGAGACTCAACAACATGGTTTTCTCAGGATAAACAGAAAACCAGGAGCTAAGTACAAGGGGGTGAAAAAATCTGAGCAAAGTGGGGATTTTGGCAGAACCAGCAGGAGATGAATACGTAGTAAACATCGCATCAACCGACTGCCTTTCCCTGCATGAAGCCACTGAACAGCTTGTACACATAGGTAAGTGGTCTTGGGCTGGTTCCGTGGCTCCAGGGAGTAGTATCTATCCACAAATGAGTCTTTGAGACATTAGCAACAGACGCAGCAGCCAGAGATGGATGGATGCTCACACCTGAAACACAATATGTGATCAGGACTTTGCAGTATTTATTGCAAGGTGAACCACAAAAGGAAGAACAATAGAAATAAAATAGGAAAATTGGTAGGTTATGCTTAATTAAAATCAAGAACTTCTGGAACATAAAAAAAGTCATTGAGGGGAAAATGGAAAGCAGCAGCAATTCCTGTATTTAACCATTTACTCAACTCCACATGGTTGTGTGGCAATTTTCTCCAAGTACAAAATCTTCTGTGTTGTAAGGAAGCTTGTTCAGACAAAGGATATCAAGAAAAGTGAAGCAATAGGGTATTTTAAGACAGCATGTTCACAAGGAGGTGAAGAGACAGATTGCTATATGGCAAGGTGAGAAGCCTTCCATCCTGCAAGGAAGGTCCTTAAGACATGAAGCCAACAACTCGCTTCAGAGAGTCCTCAAAACTAACAAGATACACTAGCCTGCCCCCACATCTGAAGAATGTATAATCAGTAAGACTATTGAGAATTGGTCTCAGACAAGCCCGGCCCCCTGGAAGAAGTAGAGACCAAACTAGCAGCCTAAAAGAAAGAGACCAGCCCAGCTGCCAAGAAGAAACAAAACCAGCCAAGCTACCAGGAATGGGCTCAGATCAGTAGGCCACCTGTTGAACTCTCCAACTTATTGAACTGCCTGCAGGCTGTGCCATGAGTTCCAGGTATCCAGCTTTTGTAAAGTGTCAGCTGATCTAGAGCAGGGTTTGGTGATATAACTGCCCTTGAGTCATTTCTGCTCCTGTAAATCACCTCTCACCCACATTCCTCTCATCAACCCCAATAAAACTCAATGATTCACCAAGTTGAAATTTGTTTTTATATTAGTCAAGGTTCTTTAGAGTAAAGGAATGAATTACAGAATGAAAATTTCTTTCTCTCTACATATATGTGTGTGTTTGTGTATGTGTGTTTATACACATATATGCACATGCATTATACATATATGTGATATATGCATATCTATACATGTATGTGTATATATATATACATATATATATATATATATATAGAGAGAGAGAGAGAGAGAGAGGGAGGGAGGGAGGGAGGGAGGGAGGGAGGGAGGGAGGAAGAGAGAGAGAGAGAGAGAGAGAGAGAGAGAGAGAGAGAGAGAGAGAGAGAGAGAGAAAGAGAAGGAATGTCTAAGAATCCAGTAGCTGTTCAGTGCATGAGGCTAGGTATCTCAGCTGCTCTTCAGTGTATTCCAGAATCCCAAAAATGTAGGCTCTAACGCCAATGAACAAATGGATTTGCTAGCTAGTCAAAAGCAAGCAGGTAAAGAGTAAAGCTTCCTTCTTCTATGTATTTATATGGGCTTCTAGCAGATGGTGTGGCCCAGATTAGAGGTGTGTCTCCCAACCTCAAAAGATCTGGATTAAAGGTGTTTCTTCTCATCTCAACAATCCAGATTTGAAGTAGATCTTCCCATTTAATCATTTAATTAAGAAAAAATTCCCTTACAGGTCTACCCAGCCATTTAGGGATTTTTAAATTAATTCCAGATGTAGCAACCTAGACAATAATAAATAGCTATCACAAGTCCACCCCTTGTCAACTGACACACAATCATATCTTCTAAATAAAAACAATAACCAGGTCATAATTACACCTAACATAATGTAACTATGCCTTGTACAACCACAAACACATTATAAATTTAGAGTAGGTGGCAATGCCCCTTGAGAAACATTCTTTTAGCATCCTAAACTTAAATATGAAAACTATTCTCCTAATTGATATTACATCACATGATAAAGAAATTGAGAGAAAAATACAAATATCTGTAAAATCACATTTTGTTAACAAAATGTGATAGAAACATGCATGTCAATTATAATCCTTATTTCTGCAACTGGTCATGTGGCCTTAGCTGGTTTTATAACTACCTTCTTCTACCACCTATTCTGTGTTTCCTTCACCCTCAGCAAGCACTCACCAGGTGACTCTTTTCCTGGAAGAGTGACCCAAATCTTCATTATTGATGGGTCTGTGCCATTTGCCATCCTGCCTGGATTAGGCTTCTATAGTTTCCCACTGACTTTAATCACAGGGCGCAGTAGCACTAGAAGATGCCCTAAAGGATCTCCTGCACTCCAGACATAAACTTTCTTACTTCCTTTATGGAGAAACAATCCAATTTATCCTTGGTAACCTGGATCAATCACCCCTTCTAATGCTATTATTCCTTTCTTAGCTTGTTGACTTAAGGACATCAGAAGCCCAAAGTGGCCACGGGGGGAGATGTCTGAAATTCTAGTTCAATGAAATGTTTGTTGTGGCTCCTGGTAGGAGGGCTCTGCCATCTGGAACCAAAACTTCTAGGCCAGAAGAACTTAAGGTCATGGGAACAGGAAGCAAAAATTTTCCTAATGGATCACTAGGGGAGACAGTGAGTGGAACAATTCCCTTTTCCACCCCTTAATTTCTGTACCCATGGACCCTATCTACAGGAGAAACCATATCGTATATTGGATGCTGATTTAAAGCATATACCACCTTATTAGAGAACCCAGTCATCCAATCTACTGCCACCTAAGTGGCACTGTAAGTTTTTCTTCAAAAGACTATTCCATCTTTCTGTCAAGCCAACTGTTCCAGAATTATGGAGAACATGGTAAGACCAATGGCTTCCAAGATTGTGAGCTCACTGTCATATTTCTCTAGCTGTAAAGTGAGTTACTTGGTCAGGACCAAAACAGTGGGGAGTACCATGACAGTGGTATTCTGTAAGTCCACAAATAGTGGCCTTGGCAGAAGCATTATGTACAAAAAAGGCAAATCCATTACCAGAATACTCCAGTAAGAGCAAAGCCAGGTCAGCCTTGGGGAATGGTAGTCCATGTCATCAAATCCATACATAAACCCCATCTCTGCCACCATGACCACAGCCACTTTGTTCATGAACCCATTGGGCAATAGGAAGAATGACTAGGGAAAGAAGCTGACAGTCCCCAGAATGGATCATCCTATCTACTTGCTTATTGAACTCCTCCTCATGATAGACAGGCAGCTTAGGTCATATGGTGAGGTCACCTTTTGATGAGCATTTCCATGGGGCACAGGTATCTTTACATCCTCCATCCATTTGGAGAGATCTAGCCACATAGTTCTTCTCCGTGAAGCTTTCTCTTCACTGATGTCTTTCAGGGTTGTCTTTCAGGGCTGTTGCCTACATAGCATGTAGAACCATCAATAAATCAGGCCCTAGTCTTCTTCATGTGGTCATAGCCACACCCCATGAAGCTATAGATACGTTCTTGGCAGCAGAAGGCATTATAATGGGAGCAGAAACAGGCACATGGACAGCTTCTTCATGTAACTCGATTGTCTTTTTAGGACTTGATGGAGCCTGATCACATATATACCACTTCTGTTTGAGAATGGGTCGCTGCTGTCCTGCTTCATAACTTCGTGGGTCAGATAACACCTATATCATGATAGGCAGTCAGCTCAGGTAATATGGTAACTTGGTGGCTCATTATAAATGTTCAGTTTCCAGTAAGGCAAATAGCAAGCTAATAGCTGTCTTTCAAAGGGAGAATAGATGATGGTAGAGCCTTGCTCTAAAATCCCAAAGGTATCTTCTATGATTCATCTATAGAGGCCTGCCTAAGGCTCCAAAAGGCATCCCTATTGGCCACTGACAGCTTAAGTACCATTGCATCTGCTGGATCATACGGTTCAAGTGGTAGAGCAGCCTAGACTTACTGAAGAGCCTTCTGGTTTTCCAGACCCCACACTAGGTTAACAGTTTTCTGAGACACTTGGTATATGGGCCAAAGCATCACACCTGAGTGAGGAATGTGCTTTCTCCAAAATTTAAATGTGCTTCTTTCTCAGTGGTGAGGGGAGGTCATATGCAATAACTTATCCTTCATCCTAAAACCAATACCTCTGTGTTCTCCACACCACTGGTGTGTGTGTACACACACACACACACACACACACACACACAAATGTATATATATGTAAACACACACACACACATACATAATCTTGAGCTAAAACCGTAAAGATATACTGCTGCCCTTACCAACTAAAAGCAGATTGCTTATGGTGGTCTTTATGGGCCAATACCAAGAAAAAGGCATTTTCTAGTTCAATATCTGCATACAGTGTACCAGAGATGTGTTAATCTGATCAAGCAAGAACTCCACACCTGTTTGGTCCAGTAGCAGCAATAAGATCACACTTGATTGGGTTTTCCATATAGGCAACTCTCATTCCCTACAATCCATCTGTCCTCTGCACCGGTCAGATAGGAGAGTTAAAGGGGATCTAGTGGGAACCACAACCCCTATATCTTTCAAGTCCTTGATGGTGGCACTAATTTCCACAGTTCTTCCAGGGCTGTGATACTGTTTCTGTTTCTCTATTTTCCTTGGCAGAGGCAACTCTACAGGCTTCCATTTGTCCTTTTCAACCATAATAGCCCTCACTCTGTAGGTCAAGGAATCAATGTGAGAATTATGTCAGCTTCTTAGTTTATCTATTCCAATTATACATTCTGGGACTGGGGAAATAACTACAGAATGAGTTCTGGAACTCACTGGACCTATTGTGAGTTGGATTCAGCCAAATTTCCATTAATCACCTGACTTCCATAAGCCCCTACTTTAACTGGAAGGCTACAGTGTAGGTTGGTATGTTCCAGAATCAGTGTCAATTCAGAACCAGTATCCAGTGACTCCAGAAAGGTCAGATTGTTACCTTTTTCCCTGTGTACAGTTACCCTTGTTAAAGACTGTAGGTTCCTCTGGGGGAGTGTCTGGAAAAGGCTAACAATAAAACTTTCAGGCATTTTATCAAGATCCCTCCTCAAAGGTCATCCCTTAATTCGAGGGATTCTGGGCTGCAATCTGGATCATCTGTAAATTGACTCATGGGCCAAGATTTCCTTTCGCTACAATCCAATGGAGTTTTTCTTGAATTTGTTTGAGAAGTTTTCCTCTTACACAGATCAAACTGAAATGCAGTAGGCTTCTTATCTGTTTCATGACTGGAACCACTATGATTGATTAGCCGGTATTAATGGTCCACAGGAGTCATGCCACCATCAAATTCATTTTGCCTGTGCTGACTATATTGGTCAAGCCATTATGAACATCATTTTGTTCATAATTATTACAATAACTAAGATCTCTTTTCCTTTGGCAATTCGGTGCTGCCACCTGGCCCCTGTTGCCTGAGAGCCCAATCAAAGCTTTGCACTTCATTCATCCAATCGAGCAACAACATCTCCAACTCTAAGGTCTGGCATAAGGATAAGGGCCCCAACAAAACTCTTCAGATGTGCTGGTACCCCCTCACCATTTTGTGTCATATGATTAGTGAAAGGTATGTCCTCCATGCCTTTGCATTGTTGGGGATTAGGTTTTCACTGCATACCAACTCTAGTACTGTGATTTCCCTGAGCCTTAAAATCTCCTCATTGACACTAAGCCAACTTAGTTATCAGACATCACCAACTTCTTATCACTTAGGCCATTTTTTGACAAATGCTTCAGCTAACCTTGCAAACTTTTAACCCCCCTTTTTGACTGTACAAGCTTTGATATTAAACCTAGAATCTCCACTCACTGTGCCCACATCAATAAACTCAGCCTGATCTAGTTTTGTATTTCCTTCCACAATTATCACCACCCATGCAGTCCATTCCCACGGATATTCTCAAGACTTCCATTTGAATGAATTAGCAAACTCATTCAGCTCCTTAGTAATGAGTACACCTCCTCATGGACTACACTTTCTACCATCCTTCTTGAGTTAGCTATTGGTGGACCCTAAGGGACATCAGTATTGCCTTGCCTGGCACCTTCTTCAGAGAAAATCACTGCTCGTTTAGCAGACTATGAAGGATTAATTTTCCTGGTCAAAGAAAGGTTAAAAAGATAATATTTCAGGTGGTGGGAGTATAAGTACATCTTCTGCTGGGGTGGAGAAGCTATTTCCTCAGGTGAGAGAAACCCTGAGAATCTAAGGGTTCAAAGTTCTCAGCTTCAATAGGGTCCTCCCACACATCCCCATCCCAAGAACAGGATCCCATCCTTTAAAAACTAAGACTCTTACTTTAACCGCTGACAATCTCTGAGGCCAGAAGTTGAATTATTTTCTAATTCTTTCACCCTTATAATGAGGATTTCAGTTTGACTTTTCCAAAATTTGAGCCCTGTGTCTGTATATGTACATTTGGAGCCTGCTGATTTAATCCCGAAGTTCATTGCTGTCCTTCTGAGATCTATTCTGAGATGTTAGAAGATGATTACTTTTATCTTGGAGCTCATTCATTTCCTTTGTCAATTTATCTAACTATCTAAACCAGCATCATAACTTTCCTCATTTATTCACAAATTATCAAAGGTTTTATATATTGAGTCACCAAATCTGTTGTTTTCACAGTTGGTGAATCAAGATAACCAAATATATTTGTCTCGTTAAGTTTCTACAGTACTCTTTGACCTCAAGAGGATGTTTCAGTTACTAGAGATACTTAAAATATTCATCTTTATACTTCTACTGCTCTGGAACCACTTCGGGATCGTAATTTGTATTGGTCAGAGTTCTCTATAATAACAGAATTTATAGAATTACTCATATATATATATATATATGAGAATACATATCTCTATATAATAAGATTTATTAGAATGACTTATCCCCTGTGGACCAGCTAATCCAACAGTAACTGTCCACAAGGCTGGATGTCTCAGCTACTCTTGAGTATATTCCCGAATCCCGAAAAGTAGACTCTAGTGCCAGTAAAGGAATGGACTTGCTGGTGAAGTGAGAGCAAGCAGGCAAAGAGTGAAGCTTCCTTCTTCCATGTCTTTATGTAATCTTCCAACAGAAGGTGTGACCCAAATTAGAAGTGTACCTTCCCACTTCAAATGATTTAATTAAGCAAAAGTCCCTCACAGGTGCGCCCAGCCATTTTTGGGTTTTAGTTAATTACAAATGTAGTCAAGTTGACAACCAAGAATAGCCATCACAGGTGCTTTGGTCTTTTTTGGGCTCCTTACCTGTGGTCAGTAGTTGTGTGTGTTATACATCTCTCCAGGAGAAGTATCTCACACAATACATGGTTTCTACACATATGCAAGTAAGTGGGCATACACACATAATGATAATTACAATAATAACAGTAGCAATAATAAAATAATTGAAATGACGCTGGAATGTTGTTAGAAGAGTTGTTCAACTGAATTGCTCAAAACTTTGGCAAAATTTAAAGCATTGCCTACATGCTTTAATTATCTGCTCATTAGGTAACACCTTCATCAAGAGTGCACATTATATATATTTATATACATAAATAAATACAGATATATACATATATATATACAGATATGTGTATATGTGTTTATATACAGGATCATATATACATGTATATGATTAAATTTTGTGATACGTTACAAAATAAAGAGTGTGAAGAAGCCTAATAATCACATGTACAGAAATCTAACTCAAGAAAACTTTAACACAAATATAATAAACCAGTAGAAAAGACACAAGGTTGATAACAGTAGATAGTAAGATCAAAATAACTTAAATATTCATAATTCAAATAGGCTAATATAATTACACTTAAAGAGGCTGATGCAGCCCAGAAATGCATGACTGTGCACAAAGGCCTGAGATGGTCTCATTAGTAGAATACTTGCACACTTGAGGCTCTGGGTTTGGGTCTCAGGACCATGAAAAAATTAAAAATATACAGAGCATCAAAATAAAAGACATGAATCCATTACTGTTCTCAAAAGCATGGAGAGGAGCCATTGAAGAGAATATGTGGGCCTGGAGAGATGGCTCAGCCATTAAAGGCTAGGCTCACAACCAAAAATATGAGACTATGTGACATAATTTAATATAAAATTGTATATATGGGTCTATATACTTCGGGTTATCTTTAAAATGCTCATAATGTATCAATGAATGGCATCTCTGGATAATGAAATTTTCAATATTTTTACCATATTCTACATTCATATAATCAAATATGTTCACATATCATAAATCTTACAATAAGAATGAATATGCTATATTTTTGTTATATTTTCCACAGCAAAAAAAAAAAATGCAACTTAAAAAAATTGTCAGCCCTGATGTCAAGAACTCATACCAGAGAGAAAGCTGTGCCTTTAAAACATTTGGGGAAAGTTTTCTTTTGCAGGAAGCAGTTGAGAGCCCACCTACACATCCTTATTTGAAAACAGATCATAGTATATGAACTATCCTTCAAACGCTCTGGAAGACAGTGTCCACTTGGCAGCTAACCAAACGCATTCTCCTGAAGCCAGTAAAACATGTTTAGGAAAAATAGCATCCTTTAAAATCTGGTTAGCAAGGGGAATTGGAGTCAATAGAGAAATATAAAATATGATACAAAATATAAAAATTAGTAGCCATAATGTAAAGCCAAGGACAACCCCACCAGTGACCAGGGCATCAGTAAAGATGTGCAAAGAGGATGCAAGCATCCTTGTGTCTTCTTGGGGAAACACAAGAACATAGCATCCTATGAGGGTTTCAGAAAGCTTCATGCTGGCAGGCAGGTCTGCATCCCAGTGGAGTTTCTTTTACGACATCCGACAACCTATATAGTTCAGTTAACAATTTTCCTTTGTGTTCTATTATTACTAATGTTCAGGAGGATGCCTCGGGCAAGCTTCCTTTCGGGCTACTCTGACTAAAATCTTCCAGAAGGCTCAGTCTATGGAGGGCACTGGAAGCAGGGAAGGAAAAGGCAACTGAAAGAACATTCCCCTTTTATGCACCACTGTACTCCCTGTTCTGGCTCTACCATGCTTGCAGGTGCTGTGCGCTTCCTGAATCTCAGTGTAGTACCTGCCTTGTTGCTTGGCGCCAGATTTTCTGTACTTCCTCTTCCTATCAGTCTACAGTGCAATCCCCTCTTCTCCCGTTTCCTCAGAGACCATAACAAACTTGTGTTGTTGTTGGTCTCTGGGTGTCTCCCTCTCTCTTCCTGGTTGCCTCAGCCAGCCCAGGGCTCTGGAAACAGACTTTAGGAAACACTTTCCATGTGCACTGTCCATGAGAAAATACATTTCCTATTGGAAGCCTCATTAATGTAAGAACATAAAAGTCAGATTTCTGTGAGTCTCTTATAAGGAAATTAATGTGCTGCCTACAGGGCTGAGCAAAGAACACTTAACAAACCTTATTTTAAACCAAGGCTTCATTCTGAAAGTTTACAAACATAGCTATTTGAGACCGCCAAGCTCGTTGCTATGAGGAAACTGCACTGCACATGGTATCAATGGCATTGTATCCTCTACTTCCTCAACTCACAGCATGGCCTTCTGATTTTCATTGTTTCTAATTTTAATTAGGAAAACAGATATTTGATGAGTAGCCCATTCCCTGTGATTCTTTCTCACTTCAGATTAACAAGCTTACTTTGATTTTAACATGACTCTTCAGCTCAACTGATAAATGGAAACAAAAATATTGACCTGGTTGTCTCAAATAAGTCTGTTCTCTTCAGTAATTATAATCCCCGTGGTAAGGGATAAATTGTTTTCTTGCTTTTATAAGCAAATCTGATGAGTGTGGATATTTCTATCCAAGAAATCAATAGCATTTATTTTCTTCTCTATGCCTGTATGGTCCTGTGGCCGGGCATGTATCAGCATTAGAAAAGGCCATTCCTTATACTTGTGGATCCACCACTCTTAGCAGGGATTAGCAGTAAATGTACATCTGGAAGGAAAGCGTACCTGATAGTGATGAGAATGGCCATGAGATGGTGGTTCTGTGGCTAGTCTAAACCGCTTGTAAGAGTCTAGAAATCCTATCCCAGATGTCAAGAGAAAGGTAATTACAACAACATTTGGAGAAAGAACAGTGCAAGCAGGAAGAGATAAATGCAAAAGTCATATGTTGTAAGGCGGTGAAAGACTATAATTTTGAAGAAAGATTGCTGCAAAGTTTAGTACTTCAGCCAAATCATGTCTCTCCATGTACTCACTCTGCGTGGCTTTCCTTAGATATGTGGTGTGGAATTTCTGTGGAATGTCTAGCCCATGCTTCCATTTTTTGGACAACTAACATTGATTTTCCCTAATTTTGTAGATTGTATATTACCCTGTGGTTGGTCTTGGTTGTCAACTTGATCAGACCTGGAATCACATGGGACAAGTACTCTGGATGAGTCTGTGCGGGCATTTCTTAGAACACAGAGTGAGCAGCACCTCTTGGCTGTGCTGAGATGCGAAAAGACCTGAGGGAAAAGGGCTGCCAGCCTACTTGTGTTCCTGTAGAAAAAAACAGCAACATTGCTACTGCTGCTGCTGCTACTGTCCTACACTAACTCTGGAGCCCAGCTTTCTTGGCTTCCCAACACAACTGAAGACCCACAACTCTGAGCAATCCCCCAGGCCTTCAGAGCCATATTGGGACTACCAAGGCATCCAGCCTTTTAGACTGGGCAACTTCGGTGCTCTCAGTCTCTCTATTGTGAATGCAGACTTTGTTGGACTGACTACCTGAACCATAACATGCTAGTCACGCTAATAAATCTTCTTTTAATATATATTCATTCTTCTCTAGAAAACACTGACACAATGGATCTAAGCACAATTCATAGTGCTGTGTGTATATTACCACTCTATATTTCCAAAGAGCTTTCAGTCTTATTAAATAGAAATTCTGTACAGTCCAACATTAATTCTCCACTACCTCCACCTTTACCCCAAAGGCCCTTCTCTCTCTCTCTGAGATTGGCAGATTTCCAGTGTATCTTGTGAGTTATTTATTTATCCTTTTTAATTGAGCTCTACATTTTCCTCTGCTCCTCTTCCTTCCTCTCCCCTCCCCTTCAGCCCTCTCCCATGGTCTCCATGCTCCCAATTTACTCAGGAGATCTTGTCTTTTTCTACTTTCCATGTAGATTAGATCCATGTATGTCACTTAGAGGGTCCTCATTGTTGCCTAGGTTCTCTGGGATTGTGAATTGTAGGCTGGTTTTCTTTGTTTTATGTCTAAACGCCACTAATGAGTGAGTACATATGATAATTGTCTTTCTGGGTCTGGATTACCTGACTCAATATGATATTTATCCTTTTGCGTCTGTCTTCTTTCATCTGGATAATTCCTTCAAAGTTCAAACAAGCAGTTTGTATTAGAATATCAATTGTTGATACCAGGGAGATGGCTCAGCAAGGAACAGTGCTGTTACACTGGCATAGGTACCTGAATTTGTGTGCCTGGTACTCACATGAAAAAGCCAGGCATAGCCACATGAGACTAGAACCCTAGTGCTGCCTGGGAATTAGAGACAGGAGGATCACTGAGGCTTGATAGACAATCTATCTAGAAAAACAGTGGACTCTGGATTCAGGGTTTCAAGGGAATAGAATGGAGAGGATAGAGCAAGAAACCCATCCTCCTCTGGTCTCTTTGACATATTCATGGGCAAGTGCACCCTCCTCCCACAAACATGCAATGCACATACATGCATATTCCACACATATTCAGACAAGAACACCAACACACATGCACACACACACATAGATATGCATAATATCTACTCATCCATAGGTATATACCACACATATACATACATGCACTCCTACACACATGCACACATGAGCATATAACATATGTATACAGACATGCATCACATTTACACATGCACACACGTGCATATATATGTCCTCCTACACACATGCACACACATACGTATACTATCCATATATACAAGGCACACACACACATTCAAATACACATAGATTTCCACCCCTTTCTGAGGCCGAACAATAAACCTCTGTGTACACAGCACTTGGTGTGTGCCATTCATCTGTTGACAGACATTGAGCTGTTCTCCCACTGTCTGTTGCTGGTAATACTCCTGCAGGTAAAAGTGGGACGCTGTTTGAGTCTTTTCTTTGAGTTCTGTTAGACATTTACCCAGGAGGGAAATGGATGAATCACATATTAGCTCTATTTTTAACATTTTGAGAAACTGCCAAGCTGCTTCCCTCAACAGCTGCACGCTCCCACATTCCAGCAACAGCGCAGAGAGCACCAGTTCTCCACATCTTTGTCAGCAGCCCTGACTTTCTAACTTTGGGTGCTAGCCTCTGAGTGGGTGTGGAGTGCTATGTCACTGTGAATTTCATTTGTGTTTTCACGAGGATGAATGAAGCTGGAGTCTTTCCTGTGACTCGCAGGTCACGCCTAAGGTTTCTTGGTGAAGATGTCTGCTTCAATCTTTTGTCCATGCTTGAATTAGGGTTATTGTTGTTGTTGGTGGTGGTGGGGGTGGGGGGTGATGGTGCTGGTGGTGATGGTGTGTGTGTGTTCTTGATATCCCTTGCTGTTGATATGATCTCTACATTGCCTCCCATTTTAGTAGCTTATCTTATACTTCCTTGATAGCGCACTTTGCCACATCAAATTCTTTTGAGCAACTCTGTTCCACCTGTTTTTCTTTGATTGTCTCTGTTTTCATCATCCCTCCAGGCCATCACCTTATAAAAACATAGCCATGTTTTCTCTGAAGAGTTTTATTGTTCCCACTTCTCAGTTTAGCTTGTTTATTACGTTGAGGATTCTCCTACAGTGGCTCCTTTTATTTTCATGAAGGGGGGTGTTTAAAAGTGAAAACATGGCTGCTATATCTCAGTTAGTCCTAATCTGCTTTTTTAAAATATACACTACCTTAATAATTCAATAGGAATTAATTTCAGAAATTATAATTTTGCAATATGCAATGTATTTTGATTTTCCATCCACTGCTTCTCCCTCTAATTCCTCTACGATACCCTCCCACCTCCCTAGACCCTCAGTTCCACACCCTATTTTCTCTCTCTGAACTCACCAACATTGTTTGTGTTACTCAGATACTCCCGGGTGTAGGGCCATTCACTGGAGCATGATGGATATCAGGGTGTCGCCTTTAGTGAAAACTTACTATTGCTCCCCTGGAAGCTATTAAGTGTCTTCAGCTCCTCAGTTATGGCAGGAAATTATAAGGCCACCCTCTTTCCTTGCTAGAACATTGACTGGCTTGCTCTTGTGCAGGTCTTGTGAAGACAACCACAGCTGCTGTGAGCTCCTTTATGTAGTGAACTTGTCACGTCCTGAAGACCCCATTTCACACCTGTCCTCCCAACTTCGCCCTCTTACACCCTTTCTAGCTCCTCTTCCACGATGATCTCTGGGTTCTGGGACGTGGGGATGGAGACTTCTCAATTGCGGCAGAGCAGTCCCCTGATATTCGTTTTCTAAACTTTGACCACATGTGACTTTTGTCATTGACACTGCACAAAACACGTCCCTCTGATGAAGTCTGAGAGCAGCATCAGTCTTTGAGCAGAAAGTAGGAATTTAGAAGGCAGTTTGATGCCACATCAATTAACTGTAACAGTAGTGGGGTCTACCCCTGAGGCTTATGAACTCCTGAGCCATGGGCTATTGGCCAGATTTATCGCACCAGAAGTGAGTTTCCTTCCGAAGAGTAGGCCTCCTTTCAAATCAGAAAGTGGTCTGCTAGTCTCATTGTGTTTAGGCCACAATTGCACCCACGGGCATATTTTGCTGTTCCATTTCTAACTGTAGTTACCCGGGTTTACAGCTGAATAAGGCTAATGGTCGCTTTTCCTTCTAGCAATCTGCACAGCACTTTCCAGTAATATTAAGGTTAGTCATCAAGGAGAAAGCTTCCTGGTCAGTACCAACTTGATTGCTCCATGTTCCATGGTCAGTGTGCAAGGTATCAGCAATAGGTTCTTTTTTTTTTCCTCTCTGT
This sequence comes from Chionomys nivalis, assembly GCF_950005125.1. Taxonomy (NCBI): domain Eukaryota; kingdom Metazoa; phylum Chordata; class Mammalia; order Rodentia; family Cricetidae; genus Chionomys; species Chionomys nivalis. Next base: position 81,427,060 of record NC_080090.1, read on the forward strand.
AGCTTTGGAGCCTGTTCTGGAACTAGCTCTTGTAGATCATGCTGGTTTCGAACTCACAGAGATCTGCCTGTCTCTGCCTCCCGAGTGTTGGGATTAAAGGAGTGTGCCACCACCACCAGACTAGCAATAGATTCTTATCATCAAGGTCTGTAGGGCACCCAAAAACAATGGCAATAAGTTGTATGGCTTTAAGGGTCTCTGGGATACCTCTGAACAACAGCTGAGGGAAGTTTTTCTTCTGCAAACTATGACTTCTGGAAGTACCATAATCTCTTGTGTGGGATAATTCTAATTAAATTCTTTCATATATATTTGTGTGTGTTACATATGTCTTGTGTGTTTCACATATGTGTTTTATAAGTTTCATATATACACATATATACACATATGCACATATGTGTATATATGAAACTTATAAAGTTCTTTGTTTCCATAGGATTTCTGTTACCTCTGGTATTAGTGACTGCTTATGCAACAGACCAAGTTTTATTTATAACAATACAGCTTTACAAGCCCATTTGTGTGAGAGAATGGAAATATGATAAAGAACTTGATATTTTGACTTGAACCAACAAGAAAATAAAACACTGCAGAACTCACCTAAATTCTCAGCTTTCTTGAATACTGAATGCAAGTATGGTTTTCAAATTCTGACCAGTGTTTTGCCGCCGGAGCGAAGCAGGAACTTTCCACCTGCTCCACGGTCTAGTGGCTGATTCGTATCCCAGTTTCTACTCTAGACTGCTTTAGTCATTGATGTCTAAACTGACAGTGACCAGAAGATGGCGATTTCCTGATATCATTGTAAAAGACTTATGTCAGAACTATAATTTTAAAAAGCAATCTTCAATGCAGATCCATGAAATACTCTTATTTCTTAAGTCCACACTCCAAACAGACAAAGGAGAAAAGTGTGGTGGCATACACAAAGACTGCATGCCCCCACTCGTCAAAGGTAGTGTTATTATGCTCTATGGGATGTGAGTAACAGGCCAACATTGCAGAGAAAGGGAGAACACAGAATCATGGGATGGACGCTTTCCAACAGTCATCAGCTGCACTATGGCAAGCTATTCACTAAGACTACTCTATGGCTTCTTAAATTCTCTAGAAAATGTGCTTATCTCAGTCAGCACATACTATGTCCTAAATTGTGGTGGATGCTTCCCATGGCACTGTGAGCCTCCAGACACTTCTAAATTGGGCCTTCTTTGTCATTATGGAAGCAAAACAGAAAAAGATATTTCCATGTATCAGTTAAAATACCTATGTGTGAAGATTAGGGTCTTTCTGTGAAGAGGAAACCTTGCCTGGTTTATGGGGCAGTAGTGGGATCAAGACTGAAGGGCATAAAAGCACAGTTGCATTATTAAAATTGTGCTTGTTGAGATCATTTGCTTCTTTTTTCTATTATTATTATTATTATTAATCACTATCATTATCATTTATCTGTACACATTGCTTTCATCTTCATTTTCTCTATCATTTCCCAAGAGGAATATTATTCATCTCCCTCTGCAAGTATGACATAAAAGGCACAACTGTAGTGATATTTCATTTACATTTTAATAAATAAAGGTTGCCTGAAGATCAGAGAGTAAAACAGCCCCACTGGTCAGTGTTATACACCAGGCAGTGGTGACACCTTTAATCCCAGTAGCCACTAGCTTGCCATAGAAACTGGGCAGTAGTGGTGCACGCCTTTAATCCCAGCACTAGAGAGGAATATAAGATGGGAGAAGACAGCTCTCCAACACAGTCTCATTCTGAGATTCCTGGAGGTAGGATTACCATTTAGAACTGAGGTAGAAGTAAGAGCCAGTGGCTGGATGTTTTTCTTTTCTGACCTTCAGGTTGAACCCAATTTCTGTCTCTGGGTTTTTATTGATCATGCTACACACAATATTTGCAGCATTCAGTATCTCCTCAGCATTAATGGAGTTTTTTTTATTTCTTTGTTGTTGTTGTTGTTGTTTTGTTCTAGGATCTCCCTATGTAGCCCATGCTGACCTGGAACTGATTATGCAGGCTTGGCTAACCTCAAATTTTTCATCGTTCTGCCTTAGCCTTCAGAGTTCTGATATTATATTCAATGCCACCATGCCTTTACATGACCTATTGCATACAGGGTGTGAATGGTTGAATACTTAGGACTGCTTATAATTGCTTGCTTTCCATATTATTAAGTAACTAATTTTCAAACATTTTCACATAATCAAAATAAACTGAGTAACTGTAGAATTTATGAACAAAATATCTGTAGCTCAGTAAATTTCAAAGAAAACTTAAAAGCAATGAGTTCACTTAAAGATAATATTCTTACTTCTCAATCTCATGACCTTCAAAAATGAATTGTTATTTACAAACCTAGCTTTTATTTACAATCTAAAACATTAATGGTATTAATTTTAATATTTAACATCCTAATGTTTTATAAATATTAAACAAAGAAATTTTAAAATTTAACAAAGTATAGGATATAGAAAATTGCTAAAAATAATGACTTGATTTTCTGTTTTATTATACGAACAATGTACTCACAGAGCCTAACTTTGAACATATCCTATACCACTTAATTTCCTTGTTGCAAAAAAAACAAAAAACAAAACGAAACAAAAAAACAAAACTAAATGTGCTCGTTAGATTTTCTTTTTTTTTCCAACTTGAAACAAACCAGAGTTATCTAGGGAAGAGGAAACCTCAACTGAGAAATTGCCTCTACCAGATAGGCCAGTGGAATATTTTTTTTAATTAATGATTGTTGTGAGAAAACCCAGCCAGTAGGTGGTGATGCCCCTAGATTGTATAAGGAAGTAAGCTGAGCAAGCCAATAGCAGCACTCCCCGATGGTCTGTGCATCATTTGCTGCATCACTTGAACTCCTCCTATGGGTTCCTTGTGTGGAGGTCTCTAAGCTTTAGAATGAAATAAGCCCTTTCTTCCTCACTTCTTTCTCCTCACAGTGTTTTCTCACACTAAGAAGGAGTGCCCAGTAACAGCTCAAAGTAACAAACACCTTTCCGTAGAATTTTAGGAAATTATGTGTTTCAGCCTTTTTCTTGATAATTTCTAGGGGAAATGCTGGATTTCATTAAATGAAGAAAGAAAGGTATGACACAATCTCTTTTAAGTGGTTAGATTTAGATCATACATAAAAAGAGAGACACAAACATAGGAAGAAGAAATATAGAAAGACAGAGCAACTGTTATTCCTAGTACCAACCCCAGGATAGCAGACATCATGGGGATTCAGCCTGATGGTCTCAAGTCTCTAGGGAAATCAGACCAGATACCAGGCTTCCAGCTGTGTTGATGACTCAGTCATGCACAAGGGACATTTACACCAGTCACAACATGAAGATATTCAGATTAGACTGAAAATTCCTGCAACAAAGCTGATGCCTCATGGAAATCAGTCACACCATTTATTGGTTTTCCTGGTCCACATACAAGTTGTATTCATAGAATACTCTAGTCTAGGATGTAGGTAATACCATTGTGTTGAATATATGTACTCATATGTATTCAATTATATATATATATATATATATTCTGACAACTCATAAAAACCACTGGTATACCTTTAGCATATATAGCTAATATATTATATTAGCAAACCTTTTATATATATATGTATATATATATATATATATATATAGCCACATGGTGATACACAGATTAATAGAAATGGATTAATTTAAGATATAAGATTAGACAGAAATACACTTAAGTTATTTGGCCAAACAGTATTGCAAATGATATGGTTTCTGTGTGATTATTTCAAGTCAGGGTGGTCGGGAAATGAAGTAGCAACCTCCCCCAACAAGAGAGAGAGATAGTACCATCATCCCGTGGTATAGTTGGAGAAATTTAGCTCATGAAGCCTCTTTGAATACGTATACCTATTTGTCTGTTATGTAAACTATTTAGTATGCAAAAACAGCCTATCCATAGACTCCGATATACCACTAGTCATCTCCAAATTATTTAAAATACCAAAATCAATATGAATGGCATGTGGATCACTGTCATTCTGTGTTGTTTAGAAAAAAAAATGTTTGCACTTATTAAGCTACACAGTACATTTCAAATATTTTATCTGTGTCAATTTGAATTTATGATTGCAGAACACATGAGCACAGGGGACGTCACCTATGATTATGAGCACAATTGAAGACAAACAAGTGAATATAATAAAGGAAGTCGATATTTTTACAACAGTTATAAGTGCTTATGTTAATGGAATTTTGAAGTGAAGGAAATCTTTACTTAATTTTTTTATTCAGAAAAAAATGGTGTAAAAATGGAGCTGAAAACATGCTATTATTGCTAATAAAATAGAAATACAGTAGTGTGCTAGCTTCACCTTCATAGTGCAAATAAGTAACAAAGAAGGGAGCATAGTGTGACATTTTTTCTTCTGGCTTAAATTTATCTAATGACTTGCCTAGATGGGGAGCCTTTGAAAGCCCTCCTCCTCATGTCTTATTCAACATTCTTTCTTAGGACAGCTGGAGAGGTTTATAACAAGCTACATTAATAACTGAAGATGAGCAATGCTGGGCATTCTTAAAGGTAGCAGGGAAGGGAACTGGAGAAAATGCAGATGTCTGTGTATGGCCAGGAATGAATTAGCAATGCATGTGGTGCCTCTAGGATCACAGATGAAAGCTCCATGAGAGAAGTGTGACTTTGAGCACACAGCAAAATCTGATGTAATCGAAGGCCACATCCTTGAAACCACAAGCACCGTAATCCAGTTGCTATACCTGAAGGAAAACAGGAGTAAGGGAAGGCTCTACTTTGAGGAGTTTATTTATTGTGACTTTTTCTTCCCCCTTGGGAGAGTTTTAGTCAATGAGAGGTCTCTTTTTACTTGCGAATATCAAGCAATCTGGAAGAGGCCAGAGCTTCTCTATTGAAGAGGACATGCTTTAAAAGAAAAGAATCTCGAATGGAAAACAAATTGAAATTTTTATGAAAATCAGAGTGTGGGAAGGAATATGACTCAAATTTTTCAATATAGCCAATATCCAGTAAGAAAATTATAACCACTTACTAAGTGATTTATTTTTAAAAAAATTACAAAGTTTTAAGAAACAAACTTTGGTTAAACCATGCTACTTTCCGGGTATTAACCATTCTGCTGTTGGGTGTGCATATTCATATATGAGAATGAGTGCACACAGATGTGGTTCCTCAGAAGTAATCCATGTATTTTTTTTTTTTTGAGACAAGGTCTCTCACTGGGTCCTGAGATTCACAATTAAAGCTACCTGGTTAGTCACTGAGTCCCAGTGATCTTTCTGTCTCCACCTAAGTAAGATTTTGAGACATGTCACCACTCAAGTAATTTTATATAAATCCTAGAGATTAAATTTGAGATTAAATTAAATTAAAATTGTATGCATGCTTGTACAGTCAAGCACCTTACTAACTGAAGCATCCCTTGGCCCCTGAAGTTAGACTCTCCATCAACAGAGAGCCCTGTTGCTGCATCAGCTCAGACTTACCTGTTAGGTATTTCTTAAGATGAGCCTCTTCACTGATGCAAATAATTCCAATCAGACCAAATTAAACCAAATTAAAAGACACCCATGTTAAATGCAATGCTCCCAGATAGCCCTGGGAAAGCATGGAGAGGGAAAGAGAAAAAAGGAGAGACCATGCAAAACCCAGAGACCACGTGTTCATTCTCTGGGGGGAGGGGGTTTAAGTAGCCTGTGGAAGTGATCTTGACCCTCCCTGGGGAGGAGTCACCATTTGGAGGCTTTTCTAGGAGGCAACTCCCAAGGGAGGGGGATTGAAATGGAGTTTCCTGCCCAGTATTCCAAAGATTGGTGCTAGGGGGCTGGGATGAGGCCCCCAACTATAATAAATAATACCTACACTATACCTTTAAGTGTTTAAGTGTTTTTCAGTGGTGAAGGTAGAAAAGAAAGAGGATAGTATGCAGAGGATATCCGTGCTGCAATATCCAAGAAACAAGCATTTAATCTCATCATGTAATGTACAGGCTCCTACCTGAATTAATCACTAATTATAGGCACCGCGATTCAAAAGGATGTATTTGCAATGAAAAACAGTGGCTAATAATCATTTGTTTGTGCTTATTAAGAGAAAATAATGCTGAAACCAAATGAAGCAATAACACAAGAGGAAACAAATAAGAAAAATCGTTATTAGTGTCTAAGGAATACATAAAAGAACGTGACTCTGTGGAGAATAAAAAGGGTACTGAAATGTTGGAATGGACCCAAGAATCCTATGGACAATTTTGGCTTTCAGAAGGGTCCCCTTCACCACTCAGAGGCAGTCAGCTCTTGAGTTGTAGCACACTCCATATAATGACCAAGAGACTCTTAGAGCACAACTTGACTTCAGCAAAGATGCTGTGTGATGCTCCCTTATCACCCAACATCCTCCAATAGCGTATCTTTTTCACAGCCCTGTCAGTCACATTGGGTGTTATGACATTCCTATTGAACTCTAATCTCTCCAGATAATGCACGAGTCATAAACTCTAGCAACAAGAGGGAAGAATTGTGCTATTTATCACAAAGAAGTAGGTCTGGTTGTTACGCAGCCATGACTAGATGAGCATTCTTCCTCAAAAGAGCAGCGGCTGCCTTGCTGAGATGTTTCCAGCACAATGGCTATTCCTCTTTGACTGTTCCATATGGAGACTGACTGGCAGCAGCTCTGAAATGCACAGTCTAAAATACACACTTATTTACAATTTTGATTGAAAATTAAGATGCGTGGTCACCTAAACAGTATGGCAGAACCATACACGATTTTCGAAATAAGCCATAGCGCAGTCTAAGTGCGGTTTTCGGGGAAGTCGCTGTGAGAGAGACTCAAAATCCACAAAGTTCTTTCACACACTGGTTTGATCAAACATATTTGAAAAGAACTGGTATGTGAGCAGGAAAGAACCAGAAAAGTGAAAGTGTAAACAATGGCCAGGGGTTTAGAAGAATGTCATTTGGTGAAGGAGAGTCTTAGAAACTTCTCACAAAAGTCAAGATGATGAAAGTGGGGGAGTTTTATTACAGGTATGTAGATAACGTTGAGGCCAGATGAAAACTGACATACCATAGAAAAGGACATGAAATGCCATTGCAGGGGTATAACAGAGAATAGGGTGTTATTAAGCACCTTTAGATAAAGACCATGATTCTCATTGCCATGAATAAGTGTACACACATGTAGAGAATGTTAGCAGAATTACTGTGTCTCTAAAATCAAATTTATCATCACTCTCAAGAACTTTTTCTCCTACAGTATTAGTGAATGACTTTTCCACCAACTCATTCAGTTGCATATACCAGAACTTATAAGCAATCCTCAATAGCACATAGGAACTATGAAATCTAATGTTCAATCTGTCAATATTATCCCTTAAATATGTTCTAAATCTCTCCAAGTCTCTCTGTAGCCACTATTGCTAATACTTCCATGGTTTAAAGTCTTTGAGGAAATGTCACAAAAGTTTGGGCAATAGAGTTAAATAATATATTTAAAATATAAAATATCTCATTAATTCACTTGTTATTTTATTTTAAAATGTCTTTAATGTGTATAAATATTTGCCAGAATGTGTATATATGGACTGTGTACATGTTTGGTGCCCTAGAGGCCAGAAGAGGGTCTCAGATCTTCTGGAACAGTTACTTGCAACTGTGAGTCGCCCTATAGATGCTAGGAACAAAGCAAAGTCCTCTGCAAGAACAGTAAGTTCCCTTAGCCACTGAGTCGGCTCCCCAGCCCTACTTGCTGTTTTCCTAATAACAATGATCATTGAAGACAGCTGGTGGAGTAGAGTTAACTTTAAATTGAAGGCATCCTAAAGGACACAGCACTGCTGAAGAACATATGAGAATCCATAATTCATTAGAACAGCCAAGACTCACTCCTATGCTTCAAAGTCTTCATAGTTTTTCAGTTCTCTTGATAGAACTGCAAGCAGGAATATCATTGGAACAAAAGCTAGAAAGTAGGAGGTATAGGTAAAGTTAAAATACATCAATATATTTTTTTTGTTTAAAAAGTAATTTATGACTATGTTCTATTGACAGTCCAAATGGTAAATGTATCTTAAACATAGATAGGGAAAATAAATATGTGGTCCATGGTGTAAGACAAGACTTCTTAAACATTTTCTGTTTGCATTGTTTGTCATAGCCAGAACCTGGAAACAACCTAAATGCCCCTCAACTGAAGAGTGGATAAGGAAAATGTGGTACATTTACACAATGGAGTACTATACAGCAGAAAAGAACAACAACATCATGAAAACTGCAGGCAAATGGAGCATTATATTGAGTGAGGTAACCCAGACCCAGAAAGACAATTATCATATGTATTCATAAGTGATTTTTAAACCATATGAGTTAAAAACTCATAAGTGTTTTTTAAACATAAAGCAAAGAAAACCAGCCTACAAAACACAATTCCAGAGATCCTGGACAACAATGAGGACCCGAAGAGAGACACACATGAATCTAATCTACATGGGAATCAAAAAAAAAAAAAAAAAAAAAAAAAAAAAAAAACAAAAAAACAAAAAAACAAAAAAAAAAACAAACAAACAACAAAAAAAGATCTCCTGAGCTCCTGAGTAAATTGGGAGCATGGGAACCATGGGAGAGGATTGAAGGGGAGGAAAGCAGAGAAAAATGTAGAACTCAATAAAATCAATTAAAAAAAAAAACATTTTTAGTCCAGAAAATTTTACATTATATAGTTATATAACTTAGAAATATAAATCAACCATTTACTGATAATAAATCATAATAGTATCTATTTGAAAACAATTGGCAACTCTTTTACACTTATCATTTTAGTATTTATTAATAGTGAGAAGAAATTACACACAAATGAAGTGGATATGATTTTTTTATTTTTAAATAAAGAATTAAACCAGACAGTGGTGGCACATACTTTTAATCCCAACACTCAGGAGGCAGAGGCAGGCTGATCCCTGTGAGTTCAAGGCCAGCCTGGTCTACAAGAGCTAGTTCCAAAATAGGCTCCAAAGCTACAGAGAAACCCTGTCTCAAAAATAAATAAATAAATAAATCTCAGCCAAAGAGTTGGTACCTGGTACCTTAGATGGTGTATCTTCAATGTATTTCAGAGTTGGTAGATATTCTAATTTTATATTCATCAATGCTGAGAATGCTACTATATATGTGTGTGTGTGTGTGTGCGTGTGTGTGTATATGTAATACAAAATGGCAGAAGAATGTTTAGGGGCATTTTATAAATGGTTGGAGTTTCTCCTAATCCCAAGACAAAATTCATTTAATGATTTCTTGTGAAACCCACATCAACAATTCATATGGCAACCTTGACGAAATCAAACATTCCAACACAATCCAAAGATAAAGTAATCTAATACTTACACACTGGAAAGTGAGAGTAGGAAAACATAAACAATCTTTGCTTGTCATAATTTGAGCCAATGTTTCCATAAGAAGAGAAAGCATTGTTTCTGGTTAAAAGTTATTCTGAACTGGAGTGTTTCGAGCTGGATCCATTAGCACTGAGTGATGTAACACCAACACAGGGCAAGGTGAGCACGTTGTGTGTCCAGAATCAAGTTCAGCGAAGTCGGCTGAGACGACACGCACTGTCACAGCCGGAAATATTTTGGGTTCATTATGAGTTGGATTTTGGAATAACTTTTGGTTATTGTGCATTCAGAAAACTCTCCCATTCCACTGAATCTCCTTAGTCTATGGAGTTTCTAATCCCACTCAATGCTTAGGGAAAAACTGAACACTCTTTCATGCTGGTTCAGAGCCAGCATGGTAGATATTTACTGACTTGGAAAGGTGAAATAGTACATTCAACCTATTATGCTATGTGACTGTTTGAAACCGGGAAAAGAAAGTACTCCCGAACCACACTGTTACTTGTGAAGTAAGATGCAGGACGTGTGTGGCATCTATTTGATGTGCTTGTGGAACACAAACATTGCTGTTCACTTGGCTTTTTCTTCTGTAATGAAAACAACTCCCTTTTTCCCATTTGGGATGCTGGGGCAAGTAACAAGTCAGAGGCTCTCCACACTAAAGAGAGAGACTCTGGTGAGAAAGGGGAACAATCTAGGATCTGTGTGTGACACAGCTCTTCATTTGGTACCGCAAGTATTATGTTATATCATTAAGAAATGAGTACTTGGCAGCATAGACCAAAAGGAGAACAATGTTTTGTTTTTCTCTCTAGATCTCTAGAAAGGGATTCGAAATTGACAATTTTCTCCAGTCCAGATATCCATGCAGCCCTTGTACCATTTGCCACAAGCTACCAAGTCAACCACAACCCACTTTAAGAAGTTTACTAAAGCTCTCTCCACGGGTATATCTGTATGTATCCCTTTGGATTGTTTATAGAACATTGAAGAAATCTTGTATAAAAGAAATCTTCATGGCTAGTATTTTCAGTTCTGTATTTTTTTGTTTCTTTTCTTTTTTTTCTTCCCCTCTCCTCCTCCCTTTCGTCTGTTTTGGATAGCAGTTTGCTCTGCAAGCAAGGCTATTCCACAACACAAACTCAGTCATTCACCTGCTATGGCTATCGCTCTGGCTTTGAAATTGCAATTCTCCCGCCTCAGCCTCCAGAGTGATGCCATTTCAGATATATAGCATCATGCCCAGGTTAAAGTTTCCAGTTTTCAATATTCATCACTAAAAAATGATCTGAACAAAAACAGATATGCCAAAAGGAAGGAAGGGAGGGAGGGAGGGAGGGAGGGAGGGAGGGAGGGAGGGAGGGAGGGAAGGAAGGAAGGAAGGAAGGAAGGAAGAAAGAAAGAAAGAAAGAAAGAAAGAAAGAAAGAAAGAAAGAAAGAGAAAGAAAGAAAAGAAGGAAGGACAATTCAGGATTATAGAAAAGGCAAGCATAGTTAGAGTTGAATTATGGTCCTAAAACATGAAATAAAATTCATTAAAACTCGGGATGTGAAATTTCAGTGTGTCTGCCATCAATGGCATCAGGGAAGACAGGTCAATGCTGAAACTCTTGTTTGAAAAGCCTGATAGAGATGTGGTGTCTTGAGGACAAAATGAGAGCTTCAAGGGGAATCTTGCAGGACAGGCTGCCTCTCTGCTGAGGCTACTGGCTATCATTCAGACAGGAACTTGGTAAAGGGCAGACCCCGGTGTCCAGTCCTTGTTTGGGGAATCACTCCATCCTACGCCCCCGACTTTCTTCTTCCCTCCTTTTTTCACCTAACTTTTACTGGGGCCCATTTCATTCCTAACGACACCTAATAAAATGTTTTTGAAAAAGAGTACTACGGTCTGTGCTCTTGGCTGCTCCTCTGGGCTGCCTGCACAGGCTCATTTTTAGATAGTCCAAGTTTTTTTCTGAAAGAAAAGTTTAATATCAGCAAACAGGCTCTCCTTGGCATTTTATTGTCTTCAGATTTGGCTACAAAGAAAAGGCTGTGATCCAAGCTCTCAAGTGGAGCCTTTGGAAGTCAGGTTCTGAGCTCGCAAGCATCATCGGTAATTGCTTTACCATATTCGAATATCCAACTCAAGTTCACATGACTGTGATTGCCAAGCATTTTTTTTTCACTAGCACTGTTTATGTCAACACAGCATTGGGACATGAACAGTGTTATTTCTTCCACTGTTTTGTACTTTCAAGGTCTGTCTCTTCAACACTGTCATCAATGTCAGGGACTGCAGGAGATGTAACTATGCCACACTCCTACAATGTTAGGGACATAGTAAGCCTTCTGTGGAGACATTCCTCCATCCAACTACTCTTCTGATATTTTAGTTCCGCCTACCAGCCCCATTTACAGGCTGCCGCTTTTAATTATATAATTATATCCATACTTACATTGGAGAGCCTTTGAAATTGGTGACGTATCCTGTCCGTGAACAAAGTTCTCACTTCACTGATAGATTTCAGAGTGGGCCCCAGAGAAAATACATTTTTTTAAGTTCCAATGTTGTTATTATGTTTCTTTTTATGTTTTCTCAAAATTGACCATAGCTTTGCCTTTAATAATTTGAATATGGCATAGACTTAACTTTGCACCTCATGTGATGAGCTCCAAATTAGCTGTCTACCTAGTTGTTTGCACTCAGAGTATGGAATAATATACAGACAGTGTTTTTACTGGAGCATATCATCAGGTGGAGGAAGAAATAACAGCAACTAGGGATGATGTCACTAGGTCAGGATACCATTTGTACAGGCTAAGTTTTGTGAGCTGTACACAATAGTTACCTGGAAAAACAGAACCTCAATTGATAATTGATCGAGGAGGGCACAGCCCACTATGGTACTACCCCTGGGCAGGATATATATATATATATATATATATATATATATATATATATCAAATAATTGAACACCTCAGAGAGCAAACTAGTAAACTACATTCCGCTCAGGTTTCTGTTTCTGCCCTTCCTCCGGATTTCTGTCATGAATTCTTGTCTTGGCTTCCTTTCATGATGAACTGTAAGCTGCAAATCAAGTAGGCTTTTCTCCTGAAGATGTTTTTGCTTAGTGTTTTGTCACAGTGAAATATAAACTAAACAAAAAACAAACAAACAAACAAAAAATGGGCCCCAGAAGCATGTATAGAAGCTCCTAATCCAGACCTTCTTCTCCCAGAATGCTCACACCATGCCTCGAAAATCCCCAGGCAGTGGTGACTAATAAGGAAGGCATTTCCTAGCAACTAGTGATGGACAGAGGAGAGCTAGCTCTTGACGCAAATCCAGCAGCCCTCAACCCAGCTGGCGAATGCATAAACCGGACATGCCAGGCCTCCCTCTGAGGTTACTGTGTATTTATTTATATACTGTTAGTATAGGAACAAGGGTGGAAAATCACGAAATGTTTAGGTGCTGTTGAGTTGAAAGTACCTGTAGGCATATTATGACACGTAAGCCATTACATTACTATAGTGATTACGTGTCAAAGATTGTTCTGTTATTATATGGTGCCTATGTATATGCATATATATATTTAGTATTTAGAATGCTGTATATTGAATGTAGCTTGTTTGGGGAGCATGCACAAGGTATAAAAGAAATAAAAATGACAACAGATGTGACGATAATAGCTTTGCTTAAGGAGCATTTATGCGGTGGTGAGTTCTATGAGAAGCACTTTTCATGTACTAATTAATTTAATCCAAATAGGAGATTTGCCGGGTTGGTACTTTGATTACATAGGAAGAAACTGGGGCAGAGAGAAGGGAAAGTAACTTTCCTTGAGTCCATAGCCAAAGGTAACAGCTTGGATTTAAGGCATGCAGCGCATCTCTAAGACAGGATGTTAACTGCTGAATTGCTACATTACAAACTCAACAACAGCAAAAGAAAACGAAATCACTTAAACCACTGCTGCAAACCTTCCAGAAATGTGACTCAAATTTAGTTTTCCCCTTTGTAACTTAGCCAGCCTTTAACAGTAACACAGAATGGACTAACACAACAGCCAACATGTGACAGAAAACACTTTTATAATTCATAAAGCAATTTACGGCTGAGCCTGTACCCAAGGTACATTAAAACTCTGAAATTTGCTTTTTTCCATTACAATAATAGGGTTAATACTAAGACTTGAATTTTTAGAATATAAATAAAGAGGAGTGAGACATGACAAAACAGCAAGGAAGTTTTGTTTTCCGTGCTCTCTTACTGTCTAAAAAATTATCTACTAACTGCCAATTTCCTCAAACTAACAAATCTCCATTATTGAAATGAAAGTGACCCTGGAGAGTCAAGGTAGTCCCTCATTAGTCAGTCACACTGAAGTACAAATTATTACAAACAATAATACTAAAACTTGCATGAAGCCACAGTGACTCCTGAATCAGCAAAGCAGTGTGGACCCAAAGAAAGCTGAAGGCTGTGTTTGTAAAGACCAGATTAAAGGGCTATAAAAATGAAGACAGCATGTCACTGGTACAAAGCCAGGCGAGTGGATTGACGGAACAGAATGAAGGACCCAGAATGAACCCGTATTATAATTTTCAGTGGGTAATTTAACAAGGTTACCAGAATCCTTAGTGGAAAGAAGAAAGTACTGTTGGAAAACTGGATAGATACAGATAGAAATGAAATCGGACATCTATCTCACACCTGGCAAAATCAACTCTAAATGCATTGAAGATTTAGCCCATGAAACTAAAATAGTAAAACAACTAGAAGAAAATATAGAGGAACCCCTCCCTGGTGTTGATCGTCACTGTGAATTTCTGATGTACACTCTGAACACAGTACCACAAGCACAGTAAATAAAAGCAAAATTAACTGGTTGGATGACGGCTTGGCTGGTAAAGCACTTGCTTTGCAAACTCAAAGATCCGTGTTTGATCTCCATAAGCTGCACAAAAAGACCAGGCATGGTGATGTGAGCTTGCAATCCCAGCACTAGGGAAGCAGAGACAGGCCAGTTCCTGCAGGCTTTCTGGGCAGCCAGTGTGGCTGGTGAATTCCAGGCCAGTGAGAGGCCCTTATCAAAGTAGACACTGCCTGAATAATAATGCCCAGTGTTGCCTTCTGTCTTCTGTATGTGTGCACGGTACCACACCTCTCTCTCTCTCTCTCTCTCTCTCTCTCTCTCTCTCTCTCTCTCTCTGTTTCCCTCTCCCCACCCATCCCTAAACACGCAAAAGCAAAACTGAGAGGTGATACCTAACAGTCAATGTGTTAATACATAGATTATGTTATGTGACAGTGATGTACTAGCCTTCATGAACCATTAAATCCATAGTGACTGAGTATATCAAGGCTAAGAATCAAGAAATAAGAACCCTGTAGCCTGGACATCAATGTCAAAGGACTGGTTTTCTTTATGATTAAATGCATCACCAAACTGAGGGTTCCAACTGTATGTGAATCAGATTTTGTGTCCCATAAGTTTAAAAACAGCATCCAGTGCCACAGCCATAGACTGCTCCAAACCAGTAAGAAGACCAGGATGATTTATGACATAGTAAAGAAACATAGTACAGCACTGAAAAACAGCAACACCTTCCTTAGGTGTTGGACGCAGCTGCCAACCACACTGGACCTTGAAAGCACTGGGCTGAGAACCCCTGAAGGCCTGCAGAAGCTGGCAAGTGGCAAAGGGCAGTGACTGTGGAGGGTCCTGGAAGGAACATGGCTCTAGGCTTTGGCTGAGCTCCAGCGAGGCTAGGTCAAGTGCCAGCAGACCTTGCCAGCCTATCACTGGCTCCCAGCGTTTAGTGTTGGTGACAGTGATAATCTGAAACCATGATATTTGCTTACGCAAATCTGACACCGTCCTCCCAATCTCCATTTTTTATCTCCCACTTCTTTTCTACTTCTTCCTTGAGGACTTTCAGCGGCATGGTCTCAAGACAGCAAACACGGCCCAGGTTTACTGCATGCATAGCTCAACAGGTCACACTCCATGCTAGCAGCCTCCTATAAACTGAATTATTCAGAACTGGACAGTTAGCTTGGTATGAGAGAAAGCTCAATAAAATAATAATCAGTGTTGGTAAGGAAAGGAACATGGACCCTTCTACAACACTATGGGGAATGGATTGATAACAGTATAGTGTGTGTGTGTGTGTGTGTGTTGTATATAACATATATATAGTAGTATAAAATCACACAGTCTTCTAGATGCTTATGAAATACCTATGTTTCCACAATTACTTCAGAATTAGCTAAGATACTGAAATGCCTATATGTTCAAGTGTTGAATAAAAGAATATATGTTATATCATATATATCTATACACATATACATGGGCATGTGTGTGTGTTCATATAGAATTCTATACTCACAAAGAAGGAATTTCTGCCATTGTGAAGAATATGAACAAAGACAGAGAATACTATCCTAAACTGGATAAACGAGACCTAGAAATACTCTGTGTTCTAATTTAAGCCTGGTATCTAAAAATAGTCCAACTTAAAGAAGCAGAATAGAATGATCGCTGGCAGGTACTGGGGAAGGAGCATGGGATGATTTTTCTCAATGAGTTCATTCAAGATAAACTAACCCTGCATTCCTAGTGCACAACAAGGATGTTTTATTGTAAGTAGTACAGTGTGTCCTTGGGATTTCCTGAGGACAGACTGTAAGTTAGTGTTTACCCACAAACAGAGTGACTGTGGAAATATTGAATATATCAGTTACCTCAAATTTAGTGATTATTTCACAGTGTATATATGCATTAGATGTTGATTGCAATTTTACATGTAAATGATATTGAAAGAAAGTTGATTTTAAAAATAAACAAACCAACTAGATCTGGTGGTACAAGCCTCTAATCCCGGCAGCAGGAGGTAGAAACAGGCAGGTCTCTGTGAATTCAAGGGCAGCTTGGTCAGCATAGTGAGTTCCAGGCAGCCAAAGCTACAGAGTAAGACAATGTCCAGAACTCAAACAAACCAAGCTGAGGCTAGAGAGCTGGGTCAGTAGTTAAGATAACTTGCTGTACTTGCAGAAGACTCAAGCTTGGCTCATTAACATGCACATGGCAATCTACAACTCTCTGTAACTCTAGTTCTACAGAACTAACTCCTCCACGTGGGCTACTGAACGTGTGTAGCACACACACACACACACGCACACACACACACACACTAAAATAAACAAATATGTTTTAACTTATTTCTAAACAGAAAAAACAAACAAAGAAAGGGAGCATGTTATTGGCAATGGGTGTTCGGATGCTGATAGTACATTCTGCTCTAGCTGATCAGAAAGGCTCTGGCTGGAGGCAGCTCCTTAGAAACCCTTTTGCAACATCATTCTTTTCTTTTATGAAAAAAATGCTGCACATGAGTAACTTATTGAATGAACTCCACGTTAACTATAACTTTGTGGGTTTTTGTACCCATGGTCATTTCTGAAGTGGCTATTATTACTATTTTATTGCTCACCATTTGAAATCACTGTACTATCAACTGGAAAAACTGTCATCAAATCTGTTGTAGATTACTTCTGTACAGCAAAAAAATAAATTAATCAAGAATTAATATTCAGTGCTTATTTCACAATGCATATTTCAAAACTTTGCCATTTATATGTTAATGATATCTCAAGAAGGATTTGTCTAAAGGAAAAGAACAAAAGAGAAAGGGGAGACACACAGAGAGAAAGACAGACAGAGAGAGAGAGAGAGAGAGAGAGACAGACAGACAGACAGAGAGAGACAGAGAAGACAGACACACATCCAGAGAAAGGCCAAATCTTTATATTAGAAATAAATCAGGTTTTGCTATGGGCTCCATCCTCCAGCTATATATAAAAATCTTCTGTCTAGAATATCAGAAAATAACTGTGTTTGGACACAAGGCCTATAAAGTGGTAGCTAAGGTGATATGAGGTCATATGGGCAGACTCTAATCCACTATGATGAGAATCCTTCTTTTTTTTCCAGAGAGAGAGAGAGAGAGAGAGAGAGACTTAGCATGTGCCCAGGAAAGAGCACATGGGCACACTGGGACAAGCCAAGTTCAAGTCCAGAAACCAGCAATGCCAATACCTTGATCTCAATCAGAACTGCGAAGAAATAGGTGCCTACTGTGCTCCCTGACCAGGAGACCATCCTAGTCACAGCTGCCCTGAAAACGGACATAACCATTGGATTTAAATGACAAATTAGCCCTTTGTGTACTTTGGCTAGGTTGCGTTAATGATTTAGTTAAATGATTTCTTTTTCTCTCTCTTGGTCTAAATGATCTCTTCTGTAAAATTTGATGAAGTTTGATCTCTGAGCTGCTTAAACCAAAACAACTTCATTTTTGTTAATATCTTATGTGACACTTTTACATTAAGATTCCACTTGAAAAAAGGTAACTTCAGTTGCTGGAGATGATTTTTTAAAACCATTGAACTAAGAATCCTTAAAACTGTAGCCAAATTCTACAATTCTACTTGCCAACCATCTGCTCCGGCTCCCTTGTCAGAGGATAACTGTCCATCATCCGCTTTGAGGCAGGCAATGCGGACTATGTGCATGTAGGACACCCTAATTTAAAGTTGCCTTGCCTACTTGAGTCTTATACCCTCTTATCCCTTAATTTTAGGTCTGTTAAGAAGCATTTTGTATGGGTAAATGAATGGATGCTGGATTTCATAAAAGTCCTTCTTATCCCCATGACTAATTCAAGACGAATCTATACGTGACTCTCTTGGGTGTACTTTTCACACTCAAAATATAAAATAGATAAGGCAAACTGAACAGAAAGCTGTATGTTTGTGAATATGTGTTTAGGTTTTGTGTGTTCTGATAATCATCCCCTACCCCCAGTAATCTCTCTGAAGTCTTAGGCTGTAAAAAAAGAAATCAAAGAATGTTGCTGGTGCACTTTTGAATCTTCTGAGTAAGTAAGTTGATGTGTGGGTTTTGTAACTGTTAACTGATTTTAATGCATTTACCAAGTGGTTCTCATGGAATAGGTTGTGGGGACGAGCTCTGATGTCTGTACAAAGCCAGTGGGGAGATAGGGGTGGATTAGCTCTGTGGAGAAGATGAACAAATGAACAGGAAAGTATCTATGGGTGGTGGGAGCTGTTATGGTTTTGGTCCCTGGTCCCTCTAAGAGACAAGCCACGCCCACTCCCTCCCCCATCCACTGAGGCAGGCTGATCTTCAGCTTCTGATCTGAGCTCGCTCTCTTTTCCATTTTCCTCTCGGAGAGGCAGCTTCACTTCTGCCTCTCTCCCCACTTCTCCACTTCTCCCCCTTCTCTCTCTCTCCTCTTCCTCTCTCTCTCTCTCTCTCTCTCTCTCTCTCTCTCTCTCTCTCTCCCCTCCTTTTCTCTTCCCCCTTCATAACCCCCTGAATAAATATTCAACCTCATCCATGTTTCTGTCTTCAGCCCACCCACCATGTGTCTCCCTGCCTGGAACCAGCCATTGCTCAGGGACTGGCAGCCATCTCTGCCTGGGACTGGCTGCTCCCAGAGCCCGCTGTCTGCCGCCACATGGCCCGCTACCACCATTTGGGACCTACAGCATTTCTGGTGTCTACTGCCGCCAGGGATCTTGCAGCATTTAAAAAAAAAATTATAAAAGGAGCAGTGGGCTGTGGAGAGGATACAATGGGGAGAAAAATTGGGTAACTTATTTTGACATCGCAATACAACATTCTCAACTACAAAGTCCACATTCAAGAACTGTTTGATCTTCTTATCAAAATAAAAAATAAATTAGGTCAAAGAGATGGCTCAGCAAGAAAAGACACTTTCCACAGAGCTTGGTTTCTATCCCTGAGACCCACATGGTGGAAGGAGGGAGCTGGCTCCTGCATGTTGTTCTACAGTCTCTCTAGGTGTCCCAGGACAGTTGCTGTCTGGAAGCAGAGAGTCTTTTAACTACCCTCCATTCAGGCTCTTTCATTTCAAAGAAGTTTGCATGTTCACGAGGTGAGGGCTGTGATGGGTAGGGCCTCTCACTCAGAGCACACTTGCCATGTCCCAGCACAGGTGAGGATTTTTCTCTTTAGCCTTTACACTTCACATTTTGGTTGCAAATTTTACCCTGCTTGTGCTCTTGTCCTTGGCCCAACTCTCATTTAATATTGTTGTGCTTCATGTTTCTCACCAGTTTCTCACCTGGATGGGAACAAAGAGAAGTCGGACCACAGCCTGGGTGCTCCCCTGCCTTGAAATTCCCTCTGCCAAAGAAATTGGGCCGTCACTCAACTTCTCAGGACAAGAGCAGAGTATGTCCTGATCTTTGCCAAGACATCCGGCAAATGGACCCTAATCCAGTTCCTGATAAAGTCCTTATCGCCCTGTGAACTCTCTTGAGCTAAGCCTCCACTGTGCACATTTCTTTTGGCTTTCTTATCTTCCAAACCTCCAGCGGAATGGCCACTGAGATCTGCTTTTGGCATTCGAGAGCTTTTCAGTCCAAAAATGGCGATCCTGCCTCCAGGAATCTCAGAATGAGACTGTGTCTGAGAGCTGTCTCTTCCCGTTTTATAATCCCTTCCAGAGCTGGGATTAAAGATGTGCACCACTACCACCTGGTTTCTATGGCAAACTAGTATGGCTACTGAGATTAAAGGTGTGTCTGTAAGGCTGGCCAGTGAGACTGTTTTACTTCCTGACCCCCAGGCAAGCTTTATTTATTGAAATACAAATGAAATGCCAATACATCTTTCCTTTATATTTCTATTTCCTTTAAATTTTCCCCTGATCTTTCAAAATGCTAGAGAATGGGCAACCTCAATATGAATCAAAAATTCTTTCAGAAGGAGGCAGCAGTTACTGATAGAGTTTGTGTCAAAAAAACAAAACAAACCAAAAACGTATCCCCTTTCCAACAAACACTCATACAGACCATTGTGTGTGGCACCCTGAGTCCCATGAAACTTCCTGTGTAGCACTACAAACATTCCTCTGGTACCTGGGTCAGCATCGAGACTAAAGTTTATCCCCATCATTATATGGGCTACAAAGTACATAAGAAAAAAACAAGACATGAAGATTCTTTTCTCCTCTTCACTAAAAATTCAAGTCTGATCACTATCAGTAGCAAACATTTTCATTTTCTCTCAGTTGTGTTCCTTTAGACTTTTCTCATCTATAAGCATAGTCTTCTACTGCTTTGGCTAGGAAGCTAAGCCAATAAATAAAGCTGCTTCTGTGGGGTTTTATGGTTTAGAATAAACTTTGGGGTTATCCTAAAAGTTGCACCATTTATCCCATCCGATGTCCTTCACAACCAACTTTTGTGACTATGAATGTGGGAAGTGGTTCTCACAGCCACCACCATGTCCGTGATCTGGTCTCGAAGCCAGTTTCTGAGTTAATAGAAAATGATAAGTCTCTGGGGAGAGAGATCAGTTCCCAACAAGTAGTCACAGTGAAAGGGAATTCTAATATTTATTTCCCATAGTACAAGAGTAAACTTTATGAGAGAAGACTCTTTTGTAATCGGTTTTAAACTCCAGATCAGGGTTCTGATGGTTAGTAGACTAACGTCTGCGTCATCTAAACACTGTGACATTTGTACTTATGTAAACAATTTCTTATGTCCCAATCCTTATATGAATGGGCCAAAATGTGATATTCCTGCCAGACTCTGAGAGAGCGGTGACCGCCTCACCCTAGAACCAGTGGAAGTATGAATGGGCTGCCAGTCCTTGTTTTCTTTTCACTGGTTTCTTCTTTCTCTTGGGCCAAGCTCTAAGGCTCTGTGTGTTCAGTTGCCTTTAACTTAGTGTTCTTTCTGATCCTTACTATTGTCAGATAAAAGAAGGGGTCATACTGCTCTGTCAGACTATGTTTGGAAGTAAGAGACCATCAGCGCTGAGAATATGCCTGTAACACTGCATTTTAGGATAACCTTGGAATTATTCAATTCCCTCTTCAGAACAGTGAGCTCGACTTCGAAGTCTGCTCAATGAACATTTTAGAAGTTCAATCAGAATGTAGGTCAGTGATTGCTTTGTACCCATAGCCTCCAAGTTTTGGAAATTTATTTTTATTTATGTATATGTGTGTATGTGGTGTGTGTGTGTGTGTGTGTGTGTGTGTGTGTGTATGCCCCAGGAGGCCAGAAGAGAGCCTCAGATCCTAACAACTTCTGGAATTGGAATTTCAGGTGCTTGTGAGCACCTGATACGGGTTTTGGAAACTGAGCCCAGGTCGTCTGGAAGAGCAGCAAGCACTCTTAACTGCTAGTCTTCCCCTGTACTCCATATTTTAATCTATAATTCAGACTGACTTCTCTAATTTTTAGCTATTTATAAGTATTACAAATAAATTAAACAGATGTAGAAGAAGGTATTTTGAGATGAATTACAGGCTCTATGTAGACTTCATTTTACTTGTATCCAACCATACATGGTCTTATTTAATGTCAAACATATCCAATACAATTATCAATGTGATAGTTTTTTATATATTAGGAAAATCATTAGTAGCTCAGAATATTGAACATTAAATTGAGCATATGTTATCTCAGTAAATGAAATCTTGAAACATTTTTTGATATTTAATTGTAAAGACAGTAGATAGTTCAATATTTGCAGTCACATAGTCAACACACTTATTTAACCATTCCCTGACTGTTTTTCCATGGTTTTGGCTGTGCGATGGGAGTGTCAAGAAAATTGTATTTTGAGCTATGCTCAGTAATACATGCCTGGAACACCAGTATTTTGGAGATAGAGGTAAGAAGATCAGGAATTTGAGGTCAGTCTCAGCTCTAAAAGGGAACTCAAGGCCATGCTAAGATACACTTTCAGACCCTGTCTCCAAAAAGAAGCAAATGTGTCGACAACCCATTAGTATAAACTTTGTTTAAAGTTAAGATTTTAGAAGTAGTGAAATATATTTCATTAAATGTATTCATCAATCTGTGTTTGTCCTTACAGACTATTGCCAGCATTCTAAATCAGTGTGATTTGATCCTAACTACAAATCAAGAAGAATTTACATATTAGGCTTGGAACCAGAGAATATTGTTCTGAAGCTAACCTTTCAAAAATAGCATATAGATTCTGAGCTGCAGAGTTCTTTTGTACATTTGTTTATTTATATATCTATCAAATATTTAATATTTCCATTGTGTGTACATTATGTTAATTTATGGAATTCTGCACAGAAAACCAATGCATAGATGTCCCGATAAATGGTACATAATTTAGTAGATTAGAAACACTCTTCTTTTATTTAAAAAAATTTTAATTTTACATACTAGCCCCAATTCCTCTTCTTCCCATCCCTCACCTCCCCCAATCCCAACGCCATCCACTCAGAGGAGGAGGTAAGACCTCTCTTGGGGAGTCATCAAAGTCTGGCATACCAAGTTGGAGCAGGAGCAAGACTGCCCACTGTATCAAGGCTGAACAAGGTATCCCACCATAGGGAATGGGCTCTAAAAAGCCAGTTCATGCTCTCAGGATAAGTCCTTGTCCAACTTCCAGGCCCCCACCAACAGATTAAGCCACATAGCTGTCACCCTCATTCAGGGGACTTAATTCAGTCCCATGCAGCATCCCTAGCTGTCAGTCCAGAGTCAGTGAACTCCCACTAGCTCGGGTCAGCTGTCTCTGTGGTTTTCCCACAGATCTTGACCCCTTTTGCTCATACAATCCTTTCTTCTTCTCTTCAACTATGTTCCAGGAGCTCAGCCCAGTGCTTGGCTGTAGATCACTGCATCTTCTTCCATCAGTTACTGGATGTAGGTCCTGTGACAGCAATCAGGGTAGCCACTAATCTGTTATAGGAGAAGGTCAGTTCAGGCCCCCTCTCTGCTATTGTGGATTCCTGGGAATTTCCCTAGCACCTGGTTTCTCTCTAACCCAATGGCTCCCTCTATCAAGATATCTCTTTCATTGTGTTCCCTCTCCCTCTCTGCCACTCTCCCAACTGAACCATTTTGAGCCCTCATGTTCTTACCTCCCATTCCCTCCCTTCTACTCCCCTTCCCAGTTTACTCTGGAGATCTTAACTATTTCCTGGAGCCCTTCATATGTGTCCCTCTTAGGGTCCTTCTTTTACGTGGCTTCTCTGGGATTGAGGATTGTAGCCTGGTTATCCTTTGCTTTACGTCTAATAGCCATTTATAAATGAGTACATACCATGGTTGTCTTCTTGATGGTGTCCTTTGCCTTATAGAAGCTTTGTCTTACAGAAGTTTTAGAAGGTACCATTTATTAATGTACCTCCTGTCAATGTCTGTGCTACTGGTGTTATATTTAGGAAGTGGTCCCCTGTGCCCACGAATCCAAGGCTACTTCCCACTTTCTCTTCTATCAGGTCCAGTGCAAACTGAATTTATGTTGAGGTCTTTGATACATTTGGAATTGAATTTTGTACATGGGGATAAATATGGATTTATTTGTATTCTTCTACATGTTGACATCCAGTTATGCCAGCACTATTTGTTGAAGATGCTTTCTTTTTTTCCTGTTGTACAATTTTGGCTTCTTTGTCAAAAATCATAGGTGGAGACACTTTCTTACGATATTACATTAGTCAGTCAGTCTTTGTATGAACTTGAATGAGCTCTTCAGATAGGGTCCGAGAAGAACATGAAGACAGGCATTGAGGTTGTGTCTGAAGTGGAACCTTCAATCCACACAAGAATATGCGGAGACAAAAAAATTCTAGACAGTCATCAACAAACTGAGAGAAGAAAACCTCCATGTCAAAAAAATAAAGAGTAAATGATTCAACCAGTTCACAAAGAGAGGTGTGGGGAATGCATAAGGGAGGTTAGGGAAAGGGAGTACAGGGTGTAACATACCAATCCAAGGTATTTGGCTATACTGACATGCAGTCAATGAGACACAAACTCCATCCTTGCCTCCAGAAATGTAGCCTTGCACATCAAAAGTGCCTATGCTTTATTAATGACTACAGGTTTGCTCTGGACTGTAGTCCCCTGCCACACTCTTCTGCCTCATTTCCTCTTAACAATAGACTACTTGCTCACCTTCTCCACAGCTAACTCCAACTTTGCCACTGCTTACACAGAACACCCTTCTTATGTCCTGCTCCCCACTTCAGTTGTTCACATGTTTGTTCATTTGCCTTAGGGTGGTTTGATTGAGAATGAACCCCATTAGTCCTGGCATTTCCATGCTTGGTTCCCATGAAGGGTGCTGGTTGAGGAGGTTCAGTGGGTATGACCTTGCTGGAGGAAGTACGACACTGAGGGCTGACTTTGAGAGTTTGAGGATTCTAGGCATATGTTCTCCTTGCTTCCTGTTAGTAGTTTCAGATATAAGTACTTAGCTCTCAACTTCCAGTTCTAGTAGCTGTGCCTGACTATTGCCACTCTTGTCCCTCATGACAACAGAGACCTACCCCTCTGGACTCCAAAGTCCTAAATAAATCCTTCTACAAATTGCTTTGCTCATAGTGTTTTATCATAGCGATAGAAAAGTAAAAGCCCTCTGTCTCCCTGAAATATGCTTTAATATGGTACAGTAATTAAAATATTTGTTGCATGTTTCAAGGATTACAGACTTTTAAAATACAAAAAGGAAGGAGGTTTTTTACCACTGTTTTGCTGAATTTTAATAACATTTCACCCACCATGATCAGTAGAACACCTGAATGTGTGAAAACTATGCAAGTATGGCTAGGTTTAGGTGATCATGACACGGAGGGGCAGCATGAGACAGAGTGTAAAGGACTCCCTAAGCGTTCAGGGACAATTCTCCAGCTTTGTTTAGACAAATGCAAGTCTGTGCCATAGAAACCTTAGAGTTTGGAGAATTATTCCAAAGCGATTATGTAGTTCTTCCTTCCAGAAACAACAAAAGTTATCAATAAAAAAATTAAACAAAATAATCAGGTCCAAGTAGAGATCTAGACAACTTAGTATCCAACTTTGACTGCCTCAGAACCCAAGAGGCTTGAGTGAACAGAGACTTGTATGCTCTGTGAACTCCCTTTACCATGCTATTCTTCATTGTCTGTGCCAGGAACCTGGGAAAGCGATTAAATTACAAGTGATTGATCCAGAAGCGCGGCAGTGGGCCGGCTCTCCAAAAACACCAGGTGAAATAGCAGCCTTCCAGACACACACAGCTGGACGTGTTTCACGTCTGAATCATCCGAGTCTACTGCATGCCCTTCCAGCAGCTGAGGGTGGACTGGAGCTAATCCAGTAGGAAGAAGAGCCGAACTGTGCCGGCTGCTGACTGTGGAACGTGCTTCCTTGGCCTCCCAGTCCATCTCCTTCTCAGATCTTTGTGGTTTGTTTGCCTTTTCAGCTGTGTTAGTGATTAATATGCTGATGGGAAAATAATGTGTCCAACATGGGCAAATCTTTCAGACTTGTAAGTCTACTGAGGGCTAATCCGCCGGTGCCCAAATATTAGCTGCTTGAATATCTATCGTGTCATCACCACCTAGACCAGGATTTGCAACCGTGGGAGATATCTGCAAGGTCTTTCTTCTGTTTTTTAATCCTTTTCTACCTGCTCAGAAAGGGTAAATTTAGAAGTATTCTACTATCTACTTCACTTATTTAAATAACTACAGCTACCAGGTGACCCATAAGATAAAGACTTATAAAAGTATGCTTCTTTATATCATACTAACTTAAAGATATGTCAGAAATGCAAGCATCTCAAGTGTTCTCAGTCAGATGACATCAAGGCTATAATTGAAAGAAATCTGTTCTCTTGCAACTGGCTAGGACTGGGATTATGAAAAAGAATCTACTTGCTTTCAGTTCCTCCCTTACAGTAGCAATCCATTTTACTAAATATTTTATTTCTTTTTATAGTTTAACTATCTACCATTTCTGTCCCCGTACTTGCTCACCCTCCCTAACACCCCTAAGACTTTCCGATGCTGCCTCTTTCTGATCTCTGCACCCAGGGTGGCAGCACCCCATGAGAGCTTGGTTCTAATTTTGAAGCTGAAGCTCAAGTGGCTGCCCTGCTGCTGTGAAACGAACAGTTATAGAAACCAAGCAGGGAGCGTTCAGTTTGTACGGTGACCTTGCTGCGTGCTGGGAGCCAACTATAAAGCCTTTCGGGATTGTTTCTTTCATTTGCATAGGGTTAAAATGATCTGAAATCTAACGGTTCTCCATCTCCAGAGATGCGGAGTTCATTTTCATGTTGGAAGCTTTCTATGTATGTATTTCTAATTTTGTATACATATAAATATATATAACATAAACTTTATATATGTAAAATAAACTGTGTATGTATATAAAGTTAAAAAATTATATCTAATTGGTACACAAATAAATAAAAAGCAAATATAAAAAATATAAAATTTGCAGACTTTAGCAATAGCACCATAAGTCTAGAAATGTAGGTTACTTATGAGTATGAGACCTGAGTCAATGGCTGTTCCCTCATGCCTCAGTTTGGGTTTTGCTTTCCATTGATCTATTTGTCTTTTTCTGGATCCTTCTGTTCTTTTTTTTTTTTTTTAACTCAACCACCTATCTCAAATGCTAATTCTACCCTTTAAAAATATATTTGCTAGTTCATTGAGAATTTCATACGGTATGTTTTAATCATACTCAATCACAACTCCCCACCTTTAATTTTCTCAAAATATAACCCTACCTCTGGAAACCTACTTATCATGTTTTTAACATATCTTTAACATAAGTGTTACTGATATCTTCCAATTTCTGTCCAGCAACACAACCACTTTTATTATGATATGATATAATATCTCATTCTATCTCAGAGCAGTTGACTTCTTGGCATAGACTTGGTTCTACCAGCTATTTCCTCTTATTTGATTGAGATTCCTGAGGCTGAGGGTAACAACATACTATTCCTGATGCTTCACATGTGGTAGTCTGTTTTCTGTTGCCAATAGTAAATACCACAGGCTGGAAAACTGGCAAAGAAAAAGGGTTATTTTTGTTCCTGATCTGTAGGTTCAAGGCTAGGAGATGTGATCTAGTGAAGTTTTTTTTCTGTTAAATACCCAAGATACTGCTGGCCATCTCAAGTATGAGGCGGGAACCCTATAAATACTTCTATTCTTATATTGACCCATGCTAAATCATGATTGTCTGTCTATATTCTTAGATACTATAAAATCTTTAAGGAGAAGAACTCTGATGCTCAGCCTCTCTTGCTTTCTGACACCCACAGAAGTATATTTAATGACTCCAGCAATTTTTAAACATTCCAATAATGCATTGCAAAACCCACCTCTAAGACAAAGAAGCTTAGAACTTCTATAGGATAGAAAATATGGAATAATTAAATGAACATTTGATTTCTGTTTGTTCCTCAGTCAAACTCCAGATCACCCACAGGTTTTAATTGCTGTGGTTCTCACCTTAAATACTATGTACAAAATTAAATATCATCTGCATTTCAATGCTTTATTATCATTCTACTTACATCTCTTTGGGGAAAGGAAAAAAGCTTTGTAGTCTGATTTTATGTATTACACACCCCATATAGTTATATATTTTACATTTTTATCATTGCAGAACTGGGCACTGTGTACAATGAGCAAACATTAGTCCATGGAAC
The DNA here is from genome assembly GCF_950005125.1 of Chionomys nivalis. Taxonomy (NCBI): domain Eukaryota; kingdom Metazoa; phylum Chordata; class Mammalia; order Rodentia; family Cricetidae; genus Chionomys; species Chionomys nivalis. The sequence goes on from NC_080090.1 coordinate 81,455,023, forward strand.
TGCATTTCCTGTGTCCCCGCCATTGGTTTCTATTTGTATTTGACACAGAGTCTTATTATGTAGTTCAGGCTGTCCTTGAACTTATCCTCCTGAATATCCTGCTCCACAACATACATACTTTTGATTAGCTTTTGTGCCTTCTGTTCCATAATAAAATGTCTTTGGTAGATTTATAGTGAACTAAGGAGAAGAGCAAATGCATTTGAATAACTATTTAGAATTTCACTAGCCAAATTGTTTACATTTTGTCCCATTTAAATGCATATTATTCTTCTTATGAACATTCATGAAAATGATTTGGTGACTAAGAAGGAAATGAATATGAAATAAATACATTAGGATAAAGCAGATGATTGTTGATAAATTAAATTCTCTAATGAAAATAATTTTGTTGACCCTCTGTTTTCCCTAAATCTGACTCAAGGAGAGTAATTTTTTGAATTCCTATATTACAGTAAGGTCATATACACTGGAAGGAGAGTTTTTTCCTGAAAATCAGAAATGCGTTCCAGGCAAAAGTAATTGAAAAATGACAGTGTGGATCCTTAGTGCTCCCCAAGGGAATTCATATTTCTTGGGCTTAGTGCTTTAAGCTAAACTTAAGAATCAAGGACAAAGGAGGAGAAATTTAAGGGTTAATGTCCAAAGAGAAAGTGTGTGTGTGTGTGTGTGTGTGTGTGTATGTGTGTGTGTGTGTGTGTGTGTGTGTGTAAGGGGTGTCATTCTTAGTGCCCTAAAGTCATCTGAGGAGTTTCTTGTTGCCCGTGAGTAATGATGGATTTGCTGGACTATTCCATCCTGACAAAGGACAACCAAAATCTTGAAAGTCCCTAGAGTAAATCTCACACATCTTTTAAATCCACCAATGTTAACTGGACACATCACAAACACTCAATTAAGCTATAGGATTACTTAATTATTTCTGCCTGTTGAGACAATGCTGGGGAGAGAAAAGGTTATGTTTTTCTGCCTCAAAAGATTTTCCTCAGAATTTAGAACTCCATTTTTATTCTTTTACTGAAAGAAAAAAAATCAAAGGCTAGAGATGGAGGAGCCAGCCGCAAGAATTCTTAAGGTTTCTTTGAACTGTTTTTATCAGTTCAGCAGTAAATTGGAGTAGCCCCCCCACTGTGATCTATCCATAACCTCAGCATTGACTCATCTTGGGATCTTCACAGCTCTGCTAACTTGCAGTGTCAGAGAACCCAGATCAAGGACTTTTAAAAGCCTCTCCATCAAATGTGAAGAGGGTAACTACCTTAGAGACTCTGGCTTTGATTTTGACGGTGAAGAAATTATTTTTGGCTACGGTTTCAAGGAAAACTAAAATGTTAAAAGTGACAGAGAGGGTGATAGGATATAAACATTTAAAAACATTTAGAAGTTACAAAATTGCCGCTTGGCAGGGCTGTCTTCTCTTTTACAATAGTGGGAGACATTCTGTAGGGTGCCAAGTGGGCTCTGAAACAATGTATTCTTACTATTAACGTGTCATCCTGGAATGTCGGCTCTGAAGCACCCCACATTGATTCTTCGTGTTGACCCAGGCTTCCATGCCTGCAAAGCAATCTAATATGCACAGCAAGGTTAGCATCGGGAACAAGATTTTCAGATATTCTATCCAAGATGGAAGAAAAAAAAGTCTCCCAAGACATGAGTGAAAAACAGCAGCAGCCTGGCGCTTCTCTACTGCAACTCCCTCAAACAGCAGAAGGGAGGCCATCCGGGAGCAACAGGAGCCAAGAGGGCGCAAAGGACTTGAGAGACTGAGGCAAATGCCAGGAAAAACAGAAGCTCAGGATACTGCTTTGTGTTTTATAGGGTCATAAAAAGCTTTATACTGGAAAGTTCAAAGCCTTTAACAGACATTTCATTAGTCCTCCCTTGGTCCCCTGAGGTAGACAGGTGGCAAGTATAATTATTGTCATTTTTATGAATGGAAAAAAATGAAACGTGGAAGATTAAGCAACACATTCAAAAGTCTATTTAATCACATGCACAGAAGATGCTGCTCGGCCCCCTCCTTTTGGCTTCCTTAGATGCCTTATGACCACTTATGGATCTTCTACCACGCTTTTCTTCAAAACAGCAGCCTCCAAAGATTTTGTTCATGCTTAGGATATGATGTTTCTGAGACATCACTAAAGATCAGACAGGAGCTAAGAAACAAAACAAAACAAGGTCCTGGCTTGCGATCCACACACCCAAATCATTCTTTTAATGCTACCTACATAAACCTGTATCAAATTCGTTCTATTTTTCAAAAATTGCTCAGTTGGCTTTTTTAGTGCCATACTTCCTCTAAAGGTCTTCTTGAGTTCACATCATGCAGGCACCTATAATCTATAGGTTGAAGCAGATTCCCCACAACATTGCTAAATGTCTCCAGAAAGATGATTCATATGACTCTGTGCAGTGCCAGAAAGGTCTGACGTCCCCTTCCCCTGACAGCTGGCAAGCCACCACCAAGCAGGAATGCTGGAACTACTTGCTGGCACGGCACCTCTCTGTCCTGAAAAGACATCTCTGCTTGGCATCTCTTCCAGTTGAAACATTAAAAAAAATATAAAAACAAAAAGCCAAATGGTAATAGCAAATGGGAAAAATGTTGAAAATTACTAGAGAAGGGGAAAGTTTTCAACTTCTAAGAAGATATTAGAAAGTGGAAACATTACAAAATCTGGTTTTTGCCAATGGTGTTGTCCAAAAAGCAACTGAATTTCTTTCAGAAATAATAATCAGCTAATCTGTGCATGAGTCAATGATGACATAAGACTATAGACCAAAGTAAGCATTGCTAAGGGTCCTTGACTATTTTTTATTTTATTTTAGGCTTTCCACTGCATGGCCTTATGTAATTCCACGCTCACTGGGTATATTCATTTGTGAGTATTATATGATTTGATTTGTTATTGTGAGACTAAAATGAAACATACCACTTTTCCGTGCCTCTTCTTTGTATAAGCATAACTGAATAGCCAATTTGAATATAAGAAGAGTGTTGAGAATTAAAAACTTTTGAGAAGTTTGTGATCTACCACATGAAGTATATTAGGGAAACAATATCATGCAGCCAAATGCCTTGCTCTCTATACGTGCTAAAATTTCAGAGCTGTAACCCAAATGCTTGATTCCACCATGAGTATAACTCAGTGGAGTTTTCACTACCCAGGAATATGGAGTTCATTTCCTTATCTGGCAATGCAAATGCACAGAATGGAAGACATTACACAGAAGGCTTGCTTTCAGTTTCATCCCATATGCTATTAGTTGCTCTCATATCAACATATAAACAGTTTTGCATGTAAAAGCCAGATTCTTCCTTTGTCTTTTGATATGGCAAAATAAATGCAGATTTCTAAACACTCGGACTTTACTGCTGGTTTTAGTCTGTTAGAAGTGCTGTATAATAGATGATATTGATTTATTAATAATTTCCACATGATAAAAAAAATCCTTCACATCTTTCAACTGTTACAACTAATTGTTGGATTGAAATACATTTTTACCATCGATGCCTAATTTCTCTGAATAAGAACACGCTCACATTTTATGGCTTGAGAATTCACAGTGCTTTGGAGTTCCCGTTTTCTTCAAGAAAATGTATTTCCCCTGTGAAAGAGAAATTCAGTACTTATATACAAAGCAGCAATGAAATAAATGGAAAAGTCTACTGTAAAAAGATGTATTAAAATTGAGTTTCCTGGTCTGATAGTGAATAGCACCCGCTTCTCTGCTTCATAATCTCCCTTAGTACTTTCTTTTTTCTAACCAACTGCCTGTTAGTGTTCTTACGCACTAGGAAACAGCATATTATCAGTTTTAACACGCGATTCATAGCATAATGTGAGTTAGATTTGTACCACCCCTTCTATTATTTATGATAAACGAGGTTTATTTTATGAAAGTCTCAACTGAGACACATCACAGAGGGATGACAGAGACGTTTCATTTTTAAGTCAAGCAAATATTGTGAAGGCGGCATTTTTATTTCCTTTTTTATGCTTTCCTTTCTTTCTGACCTTGCAAACCACACAGCCTTGGAAGTCATTATTGACGCCCCATGGGATCTTTCTTTATAAGAAAGGTTACTTTTTGTAATGTTATTCACCATGGAACTCGTCGTCAACGCCAGCGTGCTCAGTTCTTTAGCGTGCTTCTCCTGAGTCCTACCCTGCTCCCACCACAGGTTTGCTTTGCTCTTTAATTCCAGTGCTAACTTTGAGCCAACACTAAAAATGACCCAAAACAGAATGGGAAATATGTTATTTTTATTATATGTTATTGGCAAAATAATTCCTATAAAACTTTGTTGGGAGAATCATGATGTATTCAAATGTCTGTGGAAAATAAGTCAAAGGTTGAAGGAAATGGAAGAGACAGCTATTCAACGTCTTTGTCTACCTCAGTGCTTTTCAACTTGTGGGTTTTAACCCCTTTGGGGGTTAAAGGCCCCTTTCACGGGGTCAACTAAGACCTTCAGAAAACACAGATATTTATATTACAATTCATAACAGTAGCAAAATTACAGTTATGATGTAGCAACAAAAATAACTTTATGGTTGGGATCACCACAGCCCGAGGAACTACCTTAAAGGGTCACAGCATTAGAAAGGTTGACAACCACTGACCTGAATATATCTCCACTTCTTGGTTCAGAGGTGACATTCAGAAATGTCAGTATCACATGTTCATTCCTAGGTTACAGAGTCCATGCTGGTGTGCCTTGGATTCATTGTTTCCCATGGGCTGGCAGGGGAGCTTGAGTAGATAAAGGTACTTGCTGTCAATCCCAAAGATCTGAGTTCTATCTTGGAAGAAAGAGCGAATCAACTCTCAAAAGTTGTGCCTTAACATCCACAAATGCTCCATGGCATAGGAGGGCCACATCCCCATAATCAATAAGTAAATATAATATTGGTAAGGTGATCTCAAACCTCAGCGGAAGGTAAACGTGCCATCATATGCTGAACGGCAACAGAATTCGGCTTTCCAGATCAAGCTAGTTCGTACCAGCATATCTGCTGAGTCAGAATCTTTGTCTCTATTCGGTAACTTTTAGCTATAGATGATTGCTAAGGAAATATGTGGATCACTACTAATATGAAAAAATGTTAGGATAAAATTTCAATTCTGCTTCTGTACATTTACAGCGCACATTTTAGGCTTCATGACAAGCATGAAACACCAGCACATGCGTGTCATAAGCAGGTCTTCTAGGCCACCGACTGTTTACATTGGTGTGCCCTGCTTTCATTTGTACCTTGAGTGGGGGTGATAAATATTAATTATGTAATGCCAAGGGGTCCCAGCACTGAAAGGGGGAAGTAAACACTGAGACTCACCCTTAGCCAAGATGCTATTTGCAATTGATTTCTCTTGGCAAAGGGAAATTGTTGTTTTCCAAAAGAGTGGGACTGGGCATATCAGTTACACTCCAGTGTAGGCCCCATGCCTGGGAGTAGTCAGTCAACACAAAACAAACTCAGTGGTTTGCTGTGGCTTTGTTAGGTTCGGTGATTGTTTGCTTTGATTTCCATTTTTGTGTTTTGTTTCATTTTAAGAGAGAAAGATCACTCAGAGTTGGGTGGGTAGGGAGGTAAGGAAGGTTCTGGGAGAAGTTGGAATACAGAAAATACAGTCAAAATATATTGTATGAAAAAAATTAAATAAAATATATTAAAATCATATTTAATAATGTCATTTCTGTCAGGCTCAAAGGAAATTCCATTGACCCCAAGTTCTGGCAATTAGACTAAAGCCAGCATTCCTCAAGAAGTTGTGAAGCAAGTTAGTTCTCCTCTACCAAAGGAGCCTTTTCCTCCTTATCACAGAGAGAAAGGATAAATGGCTCCCTGCCATGCCTGTTAGCACACCACAGCCCACCAGGCTCCTTCAGCAGCACCAGCCTGTTCCTAGGTTTCAGAGTCCATGCTGGTGTGGATCTATTCAGTCTGCCTTTACCCTAAATGTCTCCAGCTCAAGGGCTTCCCCCTGTCCAGCTAGTCATTTCTTCTCCAAACCTTTGTCTCTTAGCTAAGCTCCCTCTCTTTTGTCTTCCTCTCTTAGTCCTCTCTCCTGCCCTCTCTTGGTTTCCTTTGCTTGGATTCTGTTTGTCTTCATTTCTTGCTCTCCCTCTCTCCTCTCATGGCCAAGCCCAGTCTACTGGCCCTGTTCTGTCTACTACTACCTCTCTCTCTCTCTCTCTCTCTCTCTCTCTCTCTCTCTCTCTCTCTCTCTGCTCTGGAGTCTTCCAGATGCCTCTGGCAGTTTTTGCCCTCATACCTTCCCCTCAACCATTCCTGAAGTGATCATGCCATCAGTTTAGACAATCTCAACATTTTTTTTTTTTAGAGAGCAGGAAATTTTAGAATGACACCCACTGATTTCTATGATGAAACTCTTTGAAAAATAAGTTCCCCACTACCTTAAAATTTTTAAAGGGTAGAGTCTTTTTTATCAAGTGACAGACAGTTTTATATGCTCTGCTTGCAGGGGAGAGGAACTTCATTTTTGATTTGATATTGAGAAGTACATATGTCAGCTGAGTGAGTTTTTTTTTTTTGTTTTTTTGTTTTTTTACCTTTTGACTGTATTACTAAAAGGTGCTGAAAAGGGCTTTCAAGTGGGTCCTGTGTGCCTGATATAGAACAGATTTTGATATAAAAGCAGGATTTGGTATCTGGATATCTTTGATCTAAGATTATCCCAAGGAATAATAATTGTGCTCATAAACAAGCAGCAGCTCAAAGATGGGCAAACCAATAGAAAAAATAATTCCTGCCGTCAAGTATCTAAGTCAGTTCCTAAAGAAAAATACATTATTTAAGTGTGAAAATATTCCACTTTTTCTCTTGTGCCAGTGTTTTCCTCACATCTGTCAGCACTAGAATCTTTAGCATACTAGAAAATTCTAGTCTGTCAGTCTGAAATCCCACGGGAAAGAATGCAGGGGACCTAATGAGCACTAAACGTATAACAGTAGATGTGTGAATTTTGATAGGCGTTCAAACATTTTGTTGATTGACCACATCAACACAGAGCTGTGAGTTTGGCCAATTGCAATTGAGTTCAAACAGCATGCATGAGATCATTGTATGCAAATCTCAGGGGAGATGGGAGTTAGGGCTTAACCCTAGAGGTAAAGCCCTTTTTGACTGGGTCTCTGGTTAGTTTTCTGTAATTATGGACAGACAGGCTCTGGGATTCTGTCCAGCATCCCTCCAAAAAGAGAATCAGATGCATTTTGCTTTGCAGCCAGCACTGCAGTTACCTTGGATCTGAAGTCAGTAGGTTTATGTTTATACAAAACACCTGGAAACTCTGAACCGCTTCTTGCTTCTTCCTCCACCATTAAGTGTTGGTCCTGAGGCTGCACAGTAAAGGGCTGGTGAGGGTATGGGCCCTCCGAGGAACGTCTCCTGGGAACTGCATTTATAAGCATGGGAGCTAAGCAAGCCTGAAGGGTAGAAATGCCTCAATCAGCTGCGAACAATTAGGGGTCTTGGACCTGAAGGTTGTCGACATTCTATAATTCCAGGCTTCAGGGAGCTTATAAAACTGTACTCCTAAGTGCTGCAAGCTCACACTTTCCTCATCAATTAGTTAGCAATCTTCAGAGGAAAACTTACGGGACCCTCAGCGCAAAGTTCTGATTTGTACGTGCAATGTTTCTTGGGTAAAACGCAAAGACGCTTGCTCTAGCTTTTAATCCTAATGCAAGCCCATAAAGATGAGGTGGTTACGAATGTACGGCGACCTGGCTCTCCTTTTATGGAGAGATCTCTGTGTGAGATAGGGAGCAGGTTTCTTGTGGCCATGTGCTCACTCTGTGTTGGAACTAATGACCAACATGCAAGTGTAGTTGTTCAGCAGGAACCATGGCAGCAGATTTTCTGATAACTTTGTATAATACTGAATTTTGCCTGCCTAAAATCAAAGAAGAAATTGGTATGGAAGAATTAATGAATGTAGTAAATCTCAATGATGGTTTGGATTAACCTACAGCGTTCTTGAAGAATTGGTTCTTAATGAAGTAGAAATCAAGAACCTAGGTGATGCAGATGAAAGGCTAAAGAAAGCAAGCTTTAGCGTCACAGACGGTCATTAACCCAGCACTTTTCAAAACGCCAAGATGACTCTAAAGCAAGCAGGGTCTGCTGGCAGTGCCCTTCATTTCTCAGGGTTTAAGAGTAATTACATGGTCTCCTTTGGAAGCAGTCTGCCTTCAAGAACATGAAAATCTCCACGCTCCCTCCCAGATATCTGGAAAGGCATAAATGTTTGGGGAACATTTTCATCAGAAATAAATCCCTGACTATCATAAAAATATCATGAGCTCAGTCAAGCCAGGATCAATAGCGGCTGCCTAGGGCCAAATAGATTAATCAAAACCACAGAGCCTTCCTCCTCCACTTCTGGAGTGAGCTGCTTCCATTTCGGTAGAATTTGAACAATTAGCCTGAACTGTAAAGACATCTACATGGTAGGTTTTCATATATATATATATATATATATATATATATATATATATATATTTAGTATATATATATATACTAAAAAATAATCTTTTTGTGCATCCTTTCAAGAGATGACCCACTTGTTTTGGCTTGGTTTTGCCCACGTGCTTACAGTTATTTTAATCCGTGTATTATTTCTCTCTGCCGTTCTTCAACTAAATTATTTAGTGGATGCACCGAGCTGAGCCTTTGTTTGCTCTCTAATGCTTTTCTGATGGGTTTTCTCTCCACAGACGACTTTTTAAAAGCCGTATTTTTTTGTGTATGTGCCTGTGCTCCTCTTTTAGATAGATCCTGATACAAGCAGGTGCGGGTACAGCTGGAGTCAGCTGGAGACATTCCTTGTTCACCTGCAGAAGAACCAACCTCAGTATTAACTCCGCACTTCCCAGTGTACATGCCCATGCTTAAGTGACAGCGGCATTGACACCAATGGTGTCTGTGATCCTTCTCTCCTGTCCCTTCTCTTTAATTAACTTTATAGAAAGTTGCCCAATGGGAGGCAAATCCCATAGTGGGCCAGGAGATGCGGGAGGCATCTTTGTGTGGCTCTTCTGGGTTCCCAGATGCTCCTCTGCTGAGGACCACTATGGGCTTGCAGTCATTGCTTGGGTGAGGATAACAATTCTCAGACCATTAATCGTGACTTGAAAGAGAACACCACCACTAGGGAGACGCTCCTATTCTTGGAGCTTGGTAGATCCGAAAATCTGATCTTTGCCACACCCGTACTGAACAATTGTAAAACCACCTTTAAAACTGATTTTACCACTCCACCCTAAAACTGTATCCTAGGATCCCATCCAATCAAAAATCCATAGATCTGGAAGCCACAAGCGTGCTCTCCTTGAACTGTCTACCTAACATCCTGTTCTATACTGCATAAGGCTGAATGGTAGATTGCTGTCTATCTCAAGTGTGTGCTGTCCTTTCGATGGTTCACTCCACTATTCTCCAAAGGGAAGAGCTAAACTTCTAGCTGTACCTCCCTAGGATTCCAGGAACTCTGGTGCTCTCTTGATGTCTCAGATGTGGCTCCTTTAATCTACATAGTCAGATCATGAGATTGCTTTTTTCAGGCTTACAGCCATTAGATAAATTTTGCTGTGGAATATAAATGCTGAGATTGTATTCAGGAAACTGTTCACAGAGTGGTGTTCTCGGCAGAGTCAAGTCTCTGGCTTCTTTGTGGGGAGTTGGTGTTTATTACAGAACCAGGTAATCCTATTCCCTGCCCTTCTGTTTGTTGCTCTCTGAGCTGTAGTTTTTAGATTATCTGTGCTCTGTTACTTTCTGATTTTACAATGTAACTGTAACCATTTTTATTTAAGGCACCTGGCATAAATTTAGGTCACCTTTAAAATTACTGCCGTTGTAGCAGAAAGGGAGAGGATATACAATCTACGGTGGGTTTCATGTGCCTTCCTTGTCTCCTCCACGAACACTTGATGGTTTCCTAATCCTCAGAACTTTGCATAACCTATTTTTGAATACTTACTTACAGGAATGCAAAAGAGAGAGAGCCTAAGATTTATGGCAGCACATTCTTCTGGATGTCTGTGTTAGACTAGTCATGAGTCTCCAAAACAATTGAGAAAATAAGTAAGTATGTGATATTCATAGAACCATTATCCACCAGTCAAATAACATACTGGTTGAGATCTTTTGATAAGTCAGACCTATACTGGGTGCTGAGGAGACTACAGACCTGGACTGGTATGGGTAGAGTCATCTGCCTGAAGGGTGGAAGGTTCCCTGGAATAAGACTAACCAGTTGAGTCAGAGAAATAGAAGGTGTGAGAAGGAGGGAGCTATGGAGAAAGGAAGAAAGTCTAGTCAGAGGAGGAAATGAAGAATCTCAATGAGTGGAATGAGCACAGCATGCCTCGGAATGAGCAAACTACAATGGAAATTCTATTTATTGATGGCTTATTATGGTCCAGGCCCTTCTGTAATCACATTGACATTGATATTCAATCACTTAAAATTCAGAATGCTGGTAATAGATAATACATAGAGAGAGAGAGATGTTGATAGACAATTCATATACTTCATGTAATGCTCTTACAATTATCTCATTTCACAAGTAATAAGGCTAGGAACTAAAGATCCTAAGAATGCTGCCTAGACCCACCTCACAGTCCGTGTGCATTTTCTTTTAACCTGAATCATATTCCTAACTCATCTGAAGGTAAAGGAACAGAGTTTCTTCAGAGGCAGTCACTCTAACTTAAAATTCCTCACTGTCCTCAGAGTGACTAAGATGAAACACATTCCATAGCAAAAAAAAAAAAAAAAAAAAAAAAAAACAACCTCAACAAATAATAGCTTTTTCATATATAACTTTTAGGTCTGGTTTGAAGCAAGTTAATCCTTAATTAAAGTAGGACTTTCCAAGTACGTTTAGCTTTGATCTGCCAATGGCCTCTTTCACATGCAGCCTGTACACAGAAACACCAAGGTCCACAGCTTTTATGGCACGCACCACATGGAGGAAAAAGATAAAAATAATTATAGTGACACTAAAGGAATATGGAAACGTGGTAAGTGAGTTTCCTAGGCAGAATTAGGAAATCAGGAGCTGAAATGATAGAGAATGCCTGAAATTCCAGGCTACAGAGGGAGACCCTGTATCAAAAACTAACAAAAAGTAACAACAAATTTTTATGTTTAGCAGAGGGTGAATTTAGAGATAGCTGGCATCCCTTATAGTCTGCCTCTTTTCTAGTTTACTGGGTCTGTTTTATAAGAACAAAATGTATGGACCTTGCCCCAAAACAAATGAAGAACACCTTTACTGCTGAGTGCCGCGTTTTTTAGACTTACGTGGGAGTTTCGTTTTAAATATATATTGCACCATTTATGTAGAACAAAAGTTCTGAGGTCATCCTTAACATCCCCTCTTTGTCCTACATCTGTAACAATTACTCTGTGACTAACTCTGGCTTTCTCCACTCTCCATTCCCTCTCTGGGCTGTTACTGCAGTGACTGCCTGATGACTGTTGCAAACCCTCGTCTTGCAGACCTGTGTCTGTTGCCTGCCCTCTGCACAGCTCTCAGCATGTAGGCCCCCTCTATCCACTGCTCTCAAACCTTCAGACTAATAAGTTAGTGGATATCATTCCTATATTGTGTCCTAAGCCTCCATCCTGCTTACCTGGTCCCTTCTGTGACACTAACCTCATTACATTCTTCTTTCTCGTTGAGGAAAATATTCCATGTGGACTCGCTCCTCCTAATCTCTGGCATGACCAAACCTCCAGGCTTCTGAGATTCCTCTTCCTGATGCTCAGTGCTTTCTCTAAGAGATCCCATAACTGACTACATTGCTTTTCCACAAATCTCTTCATGTCAGAGATATCTTCCTGACTTCATCTCTCATCTAACGGACTCTTATTCACTGATTTTGTTCTATCACCCTTTTGGTGTTGCTTGTATTCATTAATGAATAAAGAAGCTGCCTTGTCCTAATAGGGCAGAACTCAGGTACGCAGAGAAGACAGAACTGAATTCTGGGAGGAAGAAAGCAGAGAGAGAGAGAGAGACACCATGGAGCCGCCAGAATCAGACATACTGAATCTTTCCCGGTAAGCCACTGCCACATGGCGATATACAAAGATTAATAGAAATGGGTTAAATCAAGATGTGAGAGTTAGACAATAAGAGGCTAGAGCTAATGGGCCAAGCAGTGTTTTAATTAATACAATTTCTGTGTGGTTATTTCAGGGCTAAGTTAGCCGGGTGGCCAGGACAAATAAGCAAGCCCTCTCCCTTGCAACACCTTTCCTATTGATTTTTTTTCTTTAAAATTCTCATTACTACCATCACTTTATTTAATATTTATTTATGCTCTTCTCCCCTCAAGGGGATGCTGTCCATGAAGATAGAATTTCATACCTTTCGTTGTTTGATATCCACAATGGACTGGATATTTAATGTTAGTTGATTTTGCAAATTGTAGGTTTAACTTACAAATGTTTAATCTACAAAAGTGACCAAATGTTTTGTAGTCATTGGAAAATGCCAGCCTAAAGAATATGTGTATAATATCTTACATGAACTGATACAAATGTGTAAGATAATACTGAAATATAAAATGGAAAAATGAAAATTGTCCTTTAAGAATGGCACAGGTGATGGGGAAGCTTTGCTAACCAATTATCTTCAAAGGTGGGACCAAGTTAGGGTGTGGCTTTCTAGGACCTGGAGAAAAACTGGTGCGCAGTCCAGGTGCGCTCTCTCTCTCTCTCTCTCTCTCTCTCTCTCTCTCTCTCTCTCTCTCTTTCTCTCTCTGGTTCCCTTGCAACACAGCTGAGCTTGGACATCTCATTCCTGTTTTGTGAGGTTTTTTTTTTTCCCTTATAATAAATGCATATGCAATTGTTTATCTTTTAGTTATCCTGGTTATTTCCCGAATCAAGCTAACTTCTACAGTTGGCACCCAGAATCGTGAGGCTCAGGACTCCAGTGGCTCTAGACAGCTGTCATCAGGCTCCATGACATTCATTTGAGTATAGAATTCCGGCACAGCAGCCCTGAGTAGCCATTAGCAGTAGTCCTTCATGTTTTCTCCTTAAACATCTCAGCTACCCGTGACTGTGTGGCTGGCTTCTGGGTTCAGTATGGGATGCAGGCTTCCCTCCATTCTTGCTTTCTTTGTGCTCATGTGACTGTGGACCAATCAGGGACTTCCATGGAGTGCACAGTCTGTGATTTACACTAAATAACTGTTTTTAATCTGAGCATATCTTTCAGCATTTAATGCTAAAATCAGATTCAAAGTGACCACAAAGCTACAAGTGCACCACAACACCTATTGGCAGGTAGCTGTTATTGCACCTACTTCAGCTCAAACTCAGCCACAGGTAAGATTCATAATTTAAAATATAGATTATAAATTTATAATTTATATGGGCAAGATTATGGACAATTTAAATGCCACAGCCAGTGCAGCCTGGATAGCCAAGACTGGCGGAGGGTGCCAGGATTGAGACACTGAGGCTTCTTTTTAGGTGGAAGAACAGCAACCTTTATTTTGCCCAGCAACCTTTTATACCTCTACTCCTTCTGTGGAGACCCACCAACCAGAAAGAACACAAACATCCTTGTCAATTACAGACCACAGGAAGTTCCACAGTCAGTCAGGGGGAGTGAGGGCAGCTGGATCATAACATTAAAAATCCAGACGTTCAATAGCTTTTTTTACTTACACCATGTATAATGTTATGCAAGGTTTATATAAATTTTCCTTCTACATCACTCTATTTGATTCTAAGGAATAGTTTTGTCCTTCATATTTTCTCCTTCAAAACATGGTTTTATAATAGAGTCAAGAATGAGGCACTTTTAGAAATGATACAGTCTTTACAGACTGATAATGATCAACTAAAAAGGAAACTCAGCATTCTGAAGAGGATACAACCAATCTGACAAAGAAAACCCAGTCAGTGTCAGAGGGTGCTGAGACGTTGTCTGTGACAATTAGTACTGTTGAATGTATTAATCGGACTCTGTCAAAAGGTTATGATAGATTGACAGGAACGTCTATCCAGGAAGGTAGCATGCATGCTATAAAAATAATGTCCGAGGATGAGACATTATCTTTACTGGACAAACTTCACACCTTAGAATCATCAATGAGGGCAATAGAACACAACACTGGACAAGAGATGAAGACTTTACAAATGACAGTGGTAAAACAGATTTGCAAAGACTGAGGAATTTATTGATTTTGACCACCAGGGACAAAAAGTACAAAGACAAACTGTAACCTTATCATTATGTATCAAACTCCAGAATAGCTTATCCAGAGTTCTACCTGCCTTTCAGGTGATATCATTAGAAAGAACATCTGGCACCAAATACCAAAGGTAGTCAAAGAATATACATGGGAGCCCATACATATGACTGATCTAAAGGAAATTAAACAAATAATTGTATATTATGGAATACATTCGTCCTTCATTAAGGAAACGGTCAAAACATGGGCTTTAAGCAACAAAGCAATGCCACAAGACTAGAATCAGTTAATCTCAGTGGTCCTAGAAAATGGACCCCAGTTGCTTTGGAAAAAGTGAAAATTTTAGAGCAACAGGGAAACGCAAAAGGATTTGAGATTTCCCAAGATCAAATTCTGGGCAAGGGACTTTACTTTGATCCTCAGGATCAGGATCTTTACAATAAACACACCTTGTCCCTATGTATCACAGAAGCTTTAAATGCTTGGGACAGGATTCAGGGATTAGAAATAGAATTGAATCATATATTAGGGTTAAACAGGGTCAGAGAGAACCATTTAATTTACAAAGATTAAATCTTTGGCTTTTGAGAATGCTAACTTAGAATGCAAAAGGATTCTTGGACTTTTAAAGGTCAGATCAGCACTAAATGGATGAATGGCTCTTGCATACAATGAATGTTGAGACAATTGACTATAGTACCAAAGCTTGAATAGGAGAAGCAATTTCCAATGATATGAGGAGACATCAAAATACCAAATGTTTTAATTGTGGTAAAAATAGGACATCTGAGAAGTGATCATAGACAAGGCATTCCTAGGAATAATGGATCCTCTGGGAATGGCAAGAATAGAAGGACTCAGACTTCAGGTATATGTAGGAGGTGTGGAAAAGGCTGACATTGGACCAATAAATGTAGGTCAACAAAAGATGGGCAAGGCAACTCAATGCCATTGGGAAAATCCTTGGGGTGGTCCTTTTGCAGGCCCCCATGATGAACATGGTCCAATCATTCCCAGTTACTGTGGATAATGTGTTTCACCAGGAAAATTAAAAAATCCAGTGCCTACTGTAAAATACCATACTGGTCTGGATGATGCAATAGATGTGGAGGATGGATCAAACACTCCAGTAGGACACAGGAAACATATATTCTGGCAGACTTTTATAAAAGATCAAAGACCAAAGCTAAGAGTGTGTATAAATGGCATATTTATTGAAGGCAAACTAGACACAGGTGCGGATATAGGTATCATTACCACAAATTCTTGGCAACTGAATTGGCCTCTTCAAGAGGTAGATGGTCAGTACCTAGGAGTCGGAATCATATCTCAAGTGAAACAGAACACGAGATGGGTCAAATACATAGGGCTAGAAGGACAGAGAGGGAGGCTGAGACCATATATAGCTAATATTGCACTGAATTTGTGGATTCATGACCTATTGCAGCAATGGAATACCCAGATTAGCATTCCTGCAGCTGCCAAAACTTACTTTTCTGGGTAAGATATTAGAAGATATTATAAACAAAGGTCACCAGCCATTCAGGCTGTACAAGAACACAAAGCAACTGACAAACCTTCAGAGTTACTAACAGCCCTGCCTTTAAAATGGTTTACTGGAAAACAAATATGGGTTAAACAGTGGCCTCTAACAGAAGAAAAGCTGCAGGCTTTTGAACAGCTGGTACAAGAGCAACTAGATGCCCACCATATTGAAGAATCTACCAGCCCTTGGAATTCTCTTGTATTTCTTGTTAAAAAGAAATCTGGAAAATGAAAAATGGTAGCAGATCTTAGAGCTATCAACAAGGTTATTCAACCTATGGTCCCTCTACAATCTGGAATTTCTCTGCGATTTTTGTTACCAAAGGGATGGCCTCTTATAGTTATTGATTTAAAGGATTGTTTCTTCACTATATCTTTACAAGAAAAGGATAGAGAAAAATTTGTCTTCACAGTGCCTACTTATAATAATTCTCAGCCTACTCAGAGGTATCAATGGACCATTGAGTCAATACTTTCTTTATCAGTTAACCATTCGAAATCATATGGAAGCTATTTCCTAAGTCTATAACATACCTTTACATGGATGACATTTTGTTATTTGATTCAATTGCAGATACTTCAGAAAAAAAATGTTTGAAGAACTAAAGAAAGTTTTGCCTAAATGGGGATTACAAATTGCTGCTGAAAAAATTCAAAGAGGAGATTCTGTTAATTACTTAGGTTACAGAATAAGTTTACAGAAAATTAGAACACAAAAGGCACAAATTAGGAGACAACAATTGTGGACTCTTAATGAGTTTTAAATATTGTTAGGAGCCATTTCCAGTCTACGACCAGCTGTTAGGATAACATCTGATCTAATAATTCATTTAAACAGAACCTTAGATGCTGATAAAGACTTGAATAGTCCCAGAGAAATAACAGCTGAAGTTGGAAAGGAATTGACAGTTGCTGAGGAGAAATTACAAGAGGCACAAGTGAATACAATAAATTCAAACCTTAATTGTATTCTAGTCATATTGCCTTCCAGAATTTCTCTTATAGGAATTTTAATGTAGAGGGATGATATTATGTAGTAAGAGCTGTGGGCTGTGTTCCTGTCGCCCCAGCTCATGGTCACCTGGCTAGCTTATGCCCCAAAATAACGACACACAAATGGTGTTTTTTTAAGCACTGCTTGACCCAATTCTATTCATGTGTGTAGCACCCCAAGGAGCGCTTACCGGGAAGATTCTAGCCTACGTCATCCTGGGTCGGAGCTTCATCACGTCTGCCGGGGAGAGGAGAGCATGGCGTCTGCCTCTCAGAGGAGCTGCCCTGCATCTGAACTCACTTCCTCTTCCTCCCAGCATTCTATTCTGTTTACTCCACCCACCTATGTTTTAACCTATGAGGGCCAAGCAGTTTCTTTATTACTTAACCAATGAAATCAACAGATTGATATGACACTCCCATCACTTCTCTGTTGTAATAGGAGCGGCGGGGCTGCATCCCCGGCACCCAGCCACCCACGTGGCTAGCTTATGTCCCGAAATAATTACATGGAAACTGTATTTTTTTAAATACTGCCTGGCCCATTAGTTTTAGCCTCTTATTGGCCAGCTCTTACATTTTGATCTAACCCATTTTTAATATTTTGTGTAGTACCACGAACTGGCTTACCAGGAAAGATCTTAACCTGCTTCTGTCTGGAGTGAGAGAATCATGGCGACTCACTGACTAGGCTTTTTTTTTTTTTTAGCATTTTGTCTGTTTACTCCACCCACCTAAGGGCTGGCCTATAAATGGGCCAAGGCAGTTTCTTTATTAAATGAAAGTAACTCCTCCATCAATATTATCTTAGAATAGTTTGTTTTTAACCACATAAACCAAGTAAAAATTTAAAAACTTGTGAGAAAAGTCTCTGAATTAATTATAAAAGATAAATTGAGCTTGGTCAATTAGCAGGTTTAAACCCAGCAGATATTATAGTACCTTTTACTACTGTTGAAATAAAAAAGTTATGGGAAGACAATAAACCATGGCAAAGAGCTTGTGCTAATTTTTTGGTAGAAATTAATAGCAATTATCCCAAAAGCGATAGACTTAACCTTATAAAGAGAACTTCTTGGATTCTTCCATGAATTGTGTGTGATGCAACAATAACTGAGCAAGCCCATACATTTTATACTGATACTAATAAATCAGGGGAGGCAGGTTATAAATCAGAAGAATTAAGTAAGGTGGAATAAAGCTCTTATAATTCTGTTCACAAGACAGAATTATATGCTATTCTTATAGTACTAAGGGATTTTACAGAACCTCTCAATATAGTACTGATTCACAATATGCCCAAAGAGTTGTCTTTCATATTGAAACCACTGAATTTAATCCAGGTGGTACAAAATTCACTTCATTATTCATTCAGGTACAAGACATAATCAGGAATAGGCTTTGTCCTATATACATAACCCACATCCAATCCCATATGGGTCTGCCAGGTCTTCTAGCACAAGGTAATGAAGAAAGTGATCAATTACTGATTCAAAGTGTGTTGCAGACCTCAGAATTTCATAAAAAACATCATGTCAATACCAAAGGTTTAAAGAAAGAGCTTCCTATTACATGACAACAAGCTAAGAAGAATATAAAGAGATGTCCTACTTGTTTTTTCTATAACCAAACACTGTTGCCTGTAGGGAGTAACCCAAAGGGTACTCAAAGGAATGAGATCTGGACTTATTCATGTTTTCAATGGGCAACTGCCTTGGTCTCAGAAAAGGCTGACTCAGTAATCATGCATTTATTAGAAGTTATGGCCATCATGGGTATTGCTGCACAAATAAAGGCAGACAATGGTCCACCATATGTATCTAAGAAAATAAAATTTTTTTTTACTTATTATAATATAAAGCATATTATAGGTATACCACATAATCCTATGGGTTAGGCAGTTATAGAAAGGTCAAATCGAACTATAATGGATATGCTAAACAAACAGAAAGAGATGGAAAATACACCCAGAAATAGATTTCAATAATGCTTTATTAACCTTGAATTTTCTTAACATTAATAAGAAAGGAACAACGGCAGTATAGAGACATTGGATAATACAAAAAACATCTGAATTAAATCAGCCAGTGTATTTCTTTCTTTCTTTTTTTTTTTTTTTTTTTTTGGTTTTTCGAGACAGGGTTTCTCTGTAGCTTTAGTTCCTGTCCTGGAACTAGCTCTTGTAGACCAGACTGGCCTTGAACTCCCAGAGATCCACTTGCCTCTGCTTCCCGAGTGCTGGGATTAAAGGCGTGAGCCACCACACAGCCCGGCTCAGCCCGGCTCAGCCAGTGTATTTCAAAGATGTGTTGGCCTCACAATGGAAACCAGGAGATGTGCTATCTTGGGGAAGAGGTTTTGCTCTTATTTCCACAGGAAAAAAAGAAAAACTATGAATACTATCAAAATTAATAAAGACTTGCTTTGCAAAAGAAAAACCTCTTGAGAAAAATAAATGACAGCTCATCCACAATGGTAACAACCATACAGGTGGTAAGGAAATCATATAGGGTTGGAGCAGAGTTCTGCTCATGTCTTTACAGGAAAACACACATCTTCAAAAATTCAAGAAACCCTGGATGTTTGGATGATGACAGAGGGCAAAATAACTATCCAATAAGGATCATTAAGAAAAAGGAATATAACTTATGAGGACAGGTGATCAAAACACACACACACACACACACACACACACACACATATATATGGCTTTGGAGTTGGACAAAGGCTCTAAATACAAGCATGTTGTTAAAAGAAACATTCAAAGTTTCTGTCTCATGGAGGAGCGATCTGGTATGAGACAGAAGACTTTAGGAAAAATTTACATTCTCCATGTCTATTTTGTTTATATTGTATTCTTCATTGAATGTATGTCTATATGAATAATGTTTAAGTTTTCCACAATGAACAACAGAGTTTCCTACAGATCCTTTCCCTGCAGTAATCTTTGAAGTTTTCAGGAAGAAGATGGGGCACCACAGCAACAACTCCACCAGATTGATATGACATCGCAATGCTGATACCATTGCTATAAGACAAGTTTTTGGATACCAGCTGTTGACATGATGCACCTTCTTATGATATTCTGGCCAGAACTTTGGAAAAAACACTATCAACTGCTCAGAAATTGTTTGCAACTGTACTAGACAGTAATCTTGAAACTTAACCAACACTTTACATTTGCAGAATCCCATAAAGAGAACATCGCCTCCATGACAACAGGAAGCAATTCTAGAGGACAACATTCCCTCTCTCAAAAAAGTTTATCCTCAGGGTTACTAACACTGTTTAGGGGTTGTTGATTATTACTTGTATCAGGTAGAGGGTTGGGATGGAAACTATGTAGGTTCAGAGATAAAAAAGAAAAGGGATAATAATAGTGGGTAATAGAGTGAATACTTGAGAGTTATTATTTATGGATAATATACATTGGTATAATTTTTTGTATATTGTTACAAGTTCAAATTATATTTGTTATTTCTGTTTACAATATTTGTACAACTATGCAAAGTTATTCTGTCAGATTGTATACATGCATGTTTCTACCTCTGTTTAGGACATTTTGTGTATTGATACAACTTTTAGGATATATTTTCATATTGCATTGTATATTATTCTTACCTCTGATCAAGATACTTATACATTGTTTATATTTTTAGATCATTGTCCTAATTTGATGCACATTTGTTTACAGATTATTTAATATTCTGACATGAAGTCTTAGTCCTTAAGCTATACATATATTGAATATTATAGGTAAATAGTTGTTCATGTTTGTTATACATATAGTCAGATTAACTAGGTTCTTTAGATACAAAGAGATTATATTCTGCCCAAATCTTCAACCACTTCAAGGATCTATAGACCACGGTATTTAAATAACTTAGGGTTCTATTGACATGAGACATGATTGCTCCTGACAGCACCAATCTATTTTCAAGAGAATATTGAGCACCAAAGATACTCCACCCAGAGTTTGTTTTTTCTTGGCACAATTGGCCTTTAGGTAAAGAACTGCCCATGCCTCAATTACATGGTATCTAGACTGAATAAGCAGGACACAAGGGAAAGGATGGTCAAACCTTTCCAAGACAGGGTGACAGTCCTGAAATATTCTCTGCCTCTAAATATGGTCTGTCAGTTACACCAGGCCTTAGCCAAAGTAGGTTGCTTCAACATTGCATATGAGACTTTGGGTGATTGCTCAGGTAGCCAATTGCCTCTGTCATATACTGCTCAAGTCAAGTAATATTATCTCCCTTCTCAGGCCTTCGATGGGGTTGAAGATTAAATAGTCATAGTTTCCTTCCATTTATGATTTAACCAAGTCTATTTCCACTGCGTGATGTAGACTCTTTGGACTAGAATGTTTATTAAAACATTTATCATGTGTTCCTTGCTTAATATTGTTTATGATGTTTATAATTTTATACTTGATATCTGTTCCTATTGTTTATAATTTTGTATTGGGTTTCGGTCGCTCTTGTTTAGACAAAAGGGGGAGGTGATGGAGAAGCTTTGTTAGCCAATTATCTTCAAGAGGTGGGACCTAGTTAGGGTGTGGCTCTTTGGGACCCAGAGAAAAACAGGCACTCAGCCCAGGTGCTTTCTCTTTGTGGTTCCCTTGCAGCACACCTGAGCTTGGACATCCCGTTCCTGTTTTGTGAGTTTTTCCCCTTATAGCAAATACAAATATAGTTGTTTATCTTTTAGCTAGCCTGGTTATTCCTGAATTGAGCTAACTTCTACACACAAGTGTGCTGAGTCCTATATTTGATCCCCTGATTGCCTTCTGCTGTTACAGGGCGTTTTCTTGATGTCACCCCTGGTTGTTATAAAAGGAAATATCCATATCATGATTTCATATCTTTAAGCTCTTCAGCCTGGCTCTCCCCTCCTATATCTTTGGTATCAGATGTATGAGGCTATGGGAATGTCTAGAAAATGCTGAGTTTGTATAGGTTTAATTGTCTTATTTCTGTCTGTCTCTGTCTCATCGAGCCCTCCTAGGTCACAAGCACTCCTGATCCCACTGAAACAGCGTTGTGATAATACTGAAAATACATTTTGCCCTATACCCCACTGACAGTTTTACTTAAAGGATCCAAACACAAAGTAAAGGACCAACTTTTAAAAAAAGCTTTGAGATGTTTTGCTTACTTTATGAAGGGGGCACTGGTGGGGTTATACTTCAAGGCTGTCTGCACTACAACATGGGGTCACTTCTGTTTTGCTCATAGTTAATCCACTGGCTATAATTGGAATATAAATATGGGACTCAATTCACTTTTGTCTCAAGCCTAATTGAGAAAGAGCAAGCTGAGCACATTTGGTAGCCACAGAGAGGCTCCAAATTTGTGGTCCGCATGGAACTCACACTTCAAGCACGCAAGCACGTCAGGGTGTTTCATCTTTGACAAGCAATGCTTTCCAGAGAGATGCCTAGCTGTAGCAAGTCAGTGTGGTCATGAACCGTGGTGTCATTTCTGGCAAGAACTTTCAAGCCTGTTTAACATTACCATCAATTGCCATAATGCACTTTGACACTGTTTGGGATGTTACACGAGGTAATCCAACCTCTCTCATGTCAAAATTGAATCATGGAGTACTACCTTAGGAACCAAAAATTTCAACTACGATTTTGTTCTGCTTGACCCATGCTTTGGTCCTGTACTTTGGTCCTGTATGACAAAACAATCAGTGTTATCAGGAATGTTGCTTAGATATTTCCACACTCATCATATATTTTAAACGAATTTTGAGAGTGATACAAGCCATTGCTTTTAAATGGATTTTCTTACATTTCTTGTACGAGTGAAGTGCTTTATGTGTCAATGGTTCCTGTGGACACAGGTATCATTAGTGAAACTGAATATTTTAAAGGTTTACTTTTATTTTTTTTAAATTATGTGTATATGTGTGTCTGTATGTAGGCATGTGCACATGAGTACATGTGTCTGGAGGATCCAGAAGAGGGTGCCAGATCTCTTGAAGCTGGAGTTACAGACAGATGTGACCTGCCCTACATTTATCCCAGGAACTGAATTTTGATACCCTGCAAGAGCAGGATGTGCCCTCAACTAATAATCCATCTCTTTAGTCCCAAATAAAAGATTGTAGAAATGATTTTATACATGTATTCATTGTCTGTGTTTATTCATGTGGCTGTGCACATGCCCTAGGGCTCAGATGAGGGGCTCAGAAGATAACTTGCAAGCATCACTTCCCTCCTCCCATCATGGGGGTCCTGAGTTATCAAACTCCGATTTTCTAGCTTGGTGACAAATCTCATTAGTCAAGCAGGAAAAAAACAAGTTTAATTGAGTCTTGTCTTAGTGTCTTTTCCATTGCTGTGATAAAAATACCATGACCAAAGTCAAATATAAGAGAAACATTTAATTTGGGGCTTATAGTTTTAGAGGGGTAGAGTCTATGGTGATGGAGCAAAGACACAGCAGCAGGAACAACCGAGAGCTTACATCCTGATCCACAAATTTGAAGCAGAGCAGAGACCCTAAGACTAACACTAGTCTTTAGAAATCTCAAATCACCTCCCGCCTAGGCCGTGGCACACTTCCTTGGACAAATCCATCTACTCTTTCCCAAACAGTTCCAACTGGGGACATATAATCAAATATGAGCCTATAGGGGCCATACTTATTCAACCAAACATAAGCCTTTTATGCAGATGACAAGATAGCAAACAAGTAGATGAGATCATTAAGAATGAATTGTACACAGAAGTTTCTCTTTCTAGCAAGGCAATATTCAGGGAGGCTAGTATGTAAGTAAAATCAGTCTGATTTTATGGACTCTTCATTTTTTATGAAAAATTTCACTTGGGGTTGGGTATTTGCCTTGGTAGTAGAGGACTCACCTAACAAGTGCAAGATCTTGAGTTCAGTTCCAAACTCTGAGGGGAAAAAAAGCCTATTTTATTCTGTGAAGCCTGGGCCTGAATGCAATTTAACAATTCAGTTGTTTACTGTGCTATAAGCCATCTCCAGTGGGATTCAGGAAGACAATCTTACAGCATAAGGACCCCTCATCTCTGTGAATAAATAATTGTCGGACATAATGAGCATAGTTAGTGTCATTAAACTCAAAAGATGAAAGTGGACTTAACTGAGGGAGACTCGCTTCTGATTTCCATATTTACTATTTGAGTGAGTAAAAAGTGCTCCTACAAGTCTCCTCTCCTCTCCCTGTAGTGCAGCAAGCAGTGAATGCTCCTGCACAGCCTCCCCTCCTCTTCCTGCAGTGCAGCAGTGAGTGCTCATACACAGCCTCCCCTCCTCTTCCTGAAGTGCGCAAGCAGTGAGTGCTCCTACACAGCCTCCCCTCCTCTTCCTGCAGTGCAGCAAGCAGTGAGTGCTCATACACAGCCTCCCCTCCTCTTCCTGCAGTGCAGCAAGCAGTGAGTGCTCATACACAGCCTCCCCTCCTCTTCCTGCAGTACAGCAAGCAGTGAGTGCTCCTACACAGCCTCCCCTCCTCTCCCTGAAGTGCGCAAGCAGTGAGTGCTCCTACACAGCCTCCCCTCTTCTCCCTGCAGTGCAACAAGCAGTGAGTGCTCCTACACAGCCTCCCCTCCTCTCCCTGCAGTGCAACAAGCAGTGAGTGCTCCTGCACAGCTTCCCCTCTTCTCCTTGCAGTGCAGCAAGCAGTGAGTGCTTCTGCACAGCCTCCCCTTTTCTCCCTGTAGTGCAGCAAGCAGTGAGTGCTCCTGCAGAACCCTTCCCTCCTCTCCCTGCAGTACCTCTCCCTCCTCCCCCTACAGTAGAGGAAGTAGTGCTCATGTGCCTTTCTCCTCCTCCACCGAGGATGGTCAGTTTCTGAGCACACATACACGGTCAGTAGGATGTGGATGAACAAGTGCTGAGAGGCTGCAGATCAATTACACTGCAGATCCCGGTTTCTGATTGGCATTCCATTTTATTCTGAAGCGTAAGGAAATATATGTTGAGATTTAGAGGCTAGTTTTATGTCCGCATCTGGCCCTAATTCTGCGCATACAGTTGTACACCATGAATCTACAGCTTTGCTTTATGCCTCCGTGTTCCAGTTTGATTTGAAACTGAAATTTTACTCAGCACTAAATAAAGAAGTTGGCTGTGAATGGTTTTTATAGTATTTTAAAATGAAACAGATAAGATGTTAAATCTTTAAGATGATGTCTGAAATCAAGTAAGGTTGCCTTTGTTTCCAAATGAATGAATCGTATCTTTGCATGTGTATCTCCTACAGGGTTTGCACAGGGTTTTTCCTTTTCATTTATTATTAAACTTAGCAATATTAATATTTATTAAATACCTATGGGGTGCCAGTAACAACTCAGAGCACATTAAAGAGGTAGCTCCTAGTGTCAAAAATCTTAAAAAGCTGTTATATGCCATTGCACCACCACTCTGGTCAGGGAGAAAATGATTTTACTTTCAGATATGTGATTCATGTTTTCTTTGTTTAGAATGGATCCATCTGACGAATGGAGTTCTAGGTTGGCTTTGGTTGCAAAACCTGCAGCAAATGCTGTGGAGGATACATTTCTACATCCTAATACTTTCCCAAAATTTAATTCAATTAGAAAAGAAGATGAAGATGGATGGGAGAGAAAAAACACTGAAAAGAAGTAGATATAGGACCTAAGTGTGACAGACCTTTCCTGCTTTGGAAATGAACCGCAGAACCTAATGAGAGTGTGCACAGTTGCAGACAGGTAATTCAGATGGCTTTTCTTCATTCAAATGAAACAGGACAAAGAGCCCTTAATGAAA
This sequence comes from Chionomys nivalis, assembly GCF_950005125.1. Classification (NCBI taxonomy): domain Eukaryota; kingdom Metazoa; phylum Chordata; class Mammalia; order Rodentia; family Cricetidae; genus Chionomys; species Chionomys nivalis. The sequence goes on from NC_080090.1 coordinate 81,480,595, forward strand.
ATCAAAGGGAAATAAAGTCAGAGCAGTCATCAGGAATCACTTTTTCACTCTTCAGGCAGCAGGTTGGGAACGGTCCTTCAGGCAAAGCCTTTAATGTGAGGGACATAGGAGCCATTCAGCAAAGGAAGCTTTCCTGTAATAAATTCTTATCGCCTCAGTGATCTGTTCTCCTTAGTTCTCATTTTAAGACTGTTCAAACAATAATTTTCAGGCCCTAATTATAACCATAACAAAAACTGTATAAGTAATGTCCACAAGAAGTCTCCAGAAGCAAATGGCAGGAGCTAAAGGGAATTCTAAGTGCATGCATGGAGTCAAACCTGTGTCCTTCCAATCCTGTCAGTAAGAAAGAAAACACGCGAGCTCCTGAAGGCTACTTGAGAGGCACCTTGTCAAATGCACTTACTTTTCGCCACTCAGCCTGTGACTTTAATATGCTTTCTAAATACTTAAAATTTAGTTTAGTGGTCATTTTGATATCAAGTAAATATCAAGAAAATAAGTTTTATAAATATAAAAATGCTTTTAGTTTCTGAAAAAAAATGTATTTAAAGACATTAGATATATCTTAAAAGTACATGAGAAATCCAAAGTGTATAGCAAAAGCAATTTAAATATCTGAACAAAAAGAGTTAATGAAGCAAAAAACTTGGAAAAGGCCTTAAGAAGCCATGTGATATATTTTTATGATATTATTTATTATGAAAGTCTCCTAACCTTCTAAACGTACACACACAACAACAACACCATAGATATGGACTAAACTGCACAACTTTAACAGAGCTAATAAACTCATTGACTGAAAAAAAGGAACAAGAACATTGGCATTTTTCATGTCTCTGCTTTTAGTTTGCACTGTACACGGTAGCATGATATGCTCAGCTAATTTGCTTTGATGGTGCCTCTTAGTTTCATCTTTTTCTCAAATGTTCTAGATCCAGGTAGCTAATCTTTCATTTATTCTCCCCTTCTGCTTTCCAAGGATATATAATTACCATTTCCTGGCAAAGCAATTGGAAAAGGAAGATCAAAGCATCACCACTGACCTTTCGAAGTTTAGTTGGCACAATTACTAACATGATAGCAAGATAAATAAAAGGCATGAGGAATATTAAAAGATTGCTATATGTACTGTCCTAGTGGCATACAGATAAGTACAGCAATCATGTGGGAAATCAGAGAAGGATTTCTAGGAAAGAAGTTGCTTATCTCGGAACTTCAAGGACAAGCAGAGGTTAACTGAACAGAGGCAGTCACGATGGACATCTAAATTTGAGGGAACAGCGTGTGAAGAAATATCATGGTATATTAGACAAACTGACATTATTAAGAGCAGAAAGGAGGGTGCATCTGTATAAGACGCTGACAGAATTCTAGAGGACACATGACTAATGCAGGAGGGCATCATATGATAGTGTATTGCTGGCCTTCACTCTGGACCGAAGTGAGTCATGGAAAGACTCTATGTAGCCAAAGTAAGAAAACTAGTTTGGAGTCTGTTCAGAAGGCCGTATAACAAATTAAATATCCTAAACTTACATAGAAACAGGTATAGTTAGCAAGAAAAAGTTGAGTTCAAGATATATTTTGAATTTGTAAATTATTAGTTAACTGCCCAAACCCACTAAGTGTGAGGAAAAAATTAGAGAAGATATGAATGTGGTTTTTAATAAATTTTTGAATTATGCATCTCTTTTGGAACTTATGGCAGAGAAGGTGAACTTTGGAACACAAGAAATCATTCCTAGCATCACAAACATAAATAATAATTAGAAATTATCAGTAATCAATGAAGGTGAGTAAAAATATCTAATGGAATATAGAAATAATGTCCAGAAGAAAAAACTAGAACAAAATATAATTCTTTTTTTTATAGTAACAGAAGAAACTACAAAATATAATTTTTGTGAGGAGGAAGAAGAAAGCCTGAAGATGTAAGAATCAAATTTGTAATTTTTTTCTTTATCAATCTTTAAGTACTAGCTGATTTTAAAATGTCATATGTATGAATTCATTTAATAAAATAAGTGATTTTATTTCGTGTATAATATGACCTATTTCTGTGTATAAAATGAGCACAAAATCAATGAAGACAGCAGACACAGAAACACCAAAATAGTTGAATAAAATATACGTTGAATGTACAGAAGAATAGTATCTTCATACATATCATCTACACTTAGATCGTACAAGCCCGTGTCATTACCCTTCTGTCCTCCTCCTCCCCTGTTCATTTGCATCCTCTTCACAAGTAGTCTGTTTCCTACATTCATGTCTTCTTAAAAATTCTACATTCACTATGAAAAGAAAATATAACATTTGCTATTCTGAACTAATTCTGTTTTACTTTGCTTAACATAATGACCTCCAACATTCTGTTTGTTTTCATCATGTGACTCTACTCTTATAGCTGAATATAGCTGAATAGACTTATTATATCTGAATATAAATATAAGCTACAAATTCTGGGCTTGTTACCATTATACACACACACTCACACAAACACACACACAGATAAACACATTCACATGCACCCACATATATGTACACATGCATCACATTTTCTTTTTTCTTTCACCTACTTATAGCAAACTATGATGTGGGATGCCCCTCTATATGCTGTGAATATATTCTTATTACCATTGACTAATAAAGAAGCTGTTTTGACCTATGGAAGGACAGCACATAGCTAGGCTGGAAAGCCAAAGGGGGAAAGAAGATGGAGTCAGAGAGATGCAAACAGCCACCAGTGAAGCAAGATGTGAGGTAACACCACAGCCATATGATAATATATATAAAATAATAGAAATGAGTTAATTTAAGATGTAAAAAATAGTTAGTAATAAGCCTGAGCCATTAGTCAAACAGTTTGTAATTAATATTAAATCTTAGAATGGATATTCAGGTACTGGCAGGTGGGAGAGTAACCCGTAGTTACAAATGCTGCCCACCATCTGGCATGGATCCACATAAGACCTAAAAAAGCTTTTAAAAAAGAAAAGAGGGCTTCTAGACCCATAAAAATGAAAGTCAAGCACAGTTTCTTGGCAGCCACATTTTTTCCAGATAGGTTGCTTGCTGGTGACAAACAGATGCTTGGTTTCTTTAAGAGATGGCTTCCTGGTATGTACTGACAACATAGAAATCTTTTCCAAGTTCCTGCTATACCACACTTGAATGTGGTTTATAGGTAGCAAGCTATAACGTGCTGCATCCCTAGAGTTTGGGGCAGTGAACATGGCTCCCAGAGCTATTTGCAAATTTACGTCAGCCAGGATGGAAACCTAAACAGGACAGAGTCAACAGCCAAAGCTTTGGCTATGGTCCTAGACATGCCTTCTTAGCATTTTTTAAACTATCCTGGTCAGAAATGACTACAGAAGCACAATAAAGACAGATTCAAACAAAAGGGCTCTAAACAGGTCATAATGTATTTGATAAATTTGTATGGGATTGCGAAAAAGAGGATAAAGGACAGACAGACTCATAGATTAAAAGAATAATTTAAAAATAATAAACAGATTCTTAAAAAGGAAATAGAATAATAAAAAGTTATAATGAGACTTGTAAAAATGGAAATACAAATACACAGAAAGTTGGATTATAAATACTATCATGATTTCTTTGAATTTTGACTATTAATGCAGAGAGACATTTGGTTGTAGTGACTAATAAACTACACCAACATAAAGATAGTGTGACTTCAAAATTTGGGTCCAAGGATCTGCTACTTTGGAAGAGGTTCTGCTTTTGTTTTCACAGAAGATAAAAAGTTGTTGATTAATTCCAGACTAATATGGTTTGGCTAAGAAAGAACCCCTGGGAGGTCTCCAATGGGAACAATGACCTAGATGATCTAAGACCCAGAACAGCTTAAAGGCAACTGGCTGAGATGATATGGCCTCACAGACTACTATAGCCAAGATTTAACCATAATTCTAAATTTTCTCAGGAACCCCATAAGTGACCCCATTCAGTAGGAAATAGTATAAAAACCTATGCCAAAATTCTGAAAATATTGTTTATAAATGTTTGCTTTCACTTAAAGGGAGTTGGCTATAAATGATTAATGGTCATAGTCAATGTCTTTTTAAGAAAAAATGGGATATAATAGAGAAATGATGACAAAAGGTAGATTATTCAATCTACTTTAATCCAAAAAACAACTGTTAATCTCAAAATACTTTACACTGGTATGAATTTTGGTTTATTGATACAAATATATGGTTAATTTTGTTATAATAAATGTAAATGTATACTTCTACTCTTGTTTAAGGTATTATGTTTATGCAGCTCATTTAAAAATGTAATATGATGTGGAATTCCCCTCTGTATGCTATGAATATGTTTTATTGCCACTGGTTAATAAATAATCTGCTTCCAGCCAATGATGTAACAGAATATAGCAAGGTTTGAAAAGATATATATAGAGAGAGTAGGTGGAGTCAGTGAGATGCCATGTAGCTGCCATAGGAAACAGACACACTGGAACCTTGCCAGTAAACCACCAGCCTCATGGTAAAATATAAAATAATAGAAATGTGTTAATTTAAGATGTAAGAGCTACCTGGAAATATGCTTCAGCTATTGGCCAAACAGTATTGCAAATAATATAGTTTCAGTGTGATTATCATGGGTCTGGGAAGCCAGGAACAAATGAGCAGTCCCCAACAGTAATGTATAGTTAAGAAATACAAGTTAATAGCCATTTATAATAATCAAACTTATAGTCATGTTAGTTAGGTTTTCTAGATATGGAGAGATATATTTTCAAATAAGTAAGAAATCTTCAAACACTTCAAAGGCTTACAGAATATGGCATTTAAAATATTTTAAGAACTTAGGCTTTTCTCTACAGTGAGACACATTTGCTCCTGGAAGCACCAATTATTTTAAAACGATGATGGGTATAAAGAAACTTCTTATGGAGTTGGTTAGCCATTTGGGAAAGAAACTGCTCTTGCCTGGACTGCTTGACAATAGTCTGTATAAACTAGACATGCAGAACCCACACAAAAATAACTGTGGAACTTGCCAAAATAAGGTGGGACAGTCTTTCGGGTTTCTGCTTCATGGAAGAGTCTGCCAGACATTATACAGAACACAGAAGAAAACAACTGATAAATTTTGTCAAAATAGGTGGGACAGTCCTTCAAAATTTCTGATTCACAGAGAAATCTGCCAGATACTCTAGGCTTATAGGGTAAGGATGAACGTCCCAATGTTACGGAAGAACTTTGGGTGAGTGTCCAGGCAACCAGATATATCTTTCATTTCTAGAGCTTTGGAAGTTTCTTGCAATACATTTCCTGTTTACTCAGGTAATATTATATCCTTCTGAGGTCTTTAATAGAGTTGAAGACTAGATAGTTATAATTATAGGTTTCCTTTGTTATGATAAATTAGATATGAAACTTTAGATTCACAAAGATAGGACAGATGATAGAATATTTTCTTTAATTTTGTCAATACAAATAGACTAAATATTGTAACTGTAATTCTTGCTAATAACCATTTTATCATATGTGATTTTACTATGTTAAAGTTAAAACCTTCCTTTTTAATTAGACAGAAAAGGGAAATGATGTGGGATGCCCTTTTGTATGCTGTGAATATGTCTTATTACCATCGGTTAATAAAGAAACTAATTTGGCTAATAGCCAGGCAGAATATAGCCAGGTGGGAAATCCAAGGAGAGAGACAGATGGAAAGAAGCTGGTGTCAGAGAGACGCAAGCAGCCACCAGAGAAGCAAGATGTGAGGTAACACCACAAGTCTTGTAAAAAAAATATAAGGTAATAGTAATGGGTTAGTTTAAGTTGTAAGAGATAGTTAATAATAAGCCTGAAATAATAAGCCAAACAGTATGTAATTAATATTAAGCCACTAAATGATTATTTTAAAAGTGGCTGTGGGACCAGGCAAGAAGAGAAACCTCCAGTTCCACAACTAAGATGACTATACAATTTTTAACTATTGTGGATCATATGGTGATGAGCATGATGTGTATTTTTCTCTACTTTATGCTGATATGGATTCCTGACGCTTATCACCAAAACCATATAGCTTGATGATATGATAGCTCTAGTCTTAGTTTTGAGGAACTTCCTTACCAGTACCTAGAATGACTGCATTCATTTTCATTCCCACCAATGTATACAAGGATTCCTCCTACCCCATTTGCCACCAACATCCTCCCATTTATTATTTTTGGTGTCTTGGTGGTAGCTATTGTGACTAGATTGAGATGCAATCTCAATGTAGTTTTCATTTGCTTTTCTCTTGGTTAAAACTCTTGAGCATTTCTTATACATTTGCTGGTTATTTTCACTTCTTGGAGAACTATATGTTCAGTATTTATTTGAATACTTTTAATTGGACATTTTTTTTTGTTTTTTTGTTTTGCCATAGTCTAGATAAAACCCCCATCAAATTAATAGCTGATAAGTATTTTCCTCCATTCTCTATGCTGCCTCTTCATTCTGTTAATTATTTCTGTTGCTATGCAGAATCCAAAATTTTATGCAATCCTGTTCATTAATTTTTGCCATTCCTCTCTTAGTTATTAGAGGATTACTTAGAAAGTTGTTGCCTATGCCTAGAACATAAATATTTTTCCCTATGTTTTTCTATATCAATGCCAAAGTTTCAAGCCTTACCCTAAGACCTTTTATTCATTTGAATTGATCTTTGTGCCAAGTGCAGTTTCTGTTCTGTTGGCTATGATAAAACATTCTGTCAGAAACTGCTTAAGGGAGAAACGATGCATTTTGTCTTAGGGAAGTGAAATCCTTCATGGCAGAGAAGACATGGAAAAAAAGCAAGGAAGCCATAGAGGCAGGATTAAGAAAGCTGCCAGAGCACATTGCATCCACACTGTGGGAATGGAGAACAAGAAGTGGGACCAGGCTATGATCCCTCAATACACATCCCTAGTGACAGACCTTCCGCATCAAGGCTCCACCTCCTAAAGGCTGCATAACTTTCTCAAACATAATTAGCAGCTAAAAACTAAGTCTTCATACATGCAAGCCACTGAGAGAAATTGAAACCACAGTAGTAAGATAAAGTTCCAATCTTTGACATATGGAAGTTCCCAGTTTTCCAAGGACCATTTGTTTAAAAAGATGCTGTCTTCTCCAACATGTACTTTTGAAAACTTTGTCAAAACTTAGGTGACTGTGGTTATATGAGTTATTTTCTTTCATTCTATATCATTGCTTTGTGTCTGGTTTTGTTACTATGGATGCAGTGTGACTTAAAACTGGGTATCATGACACGTCCAGCATTGCTCTTACTGCTCAGAATTACCTTAGGCTATTTGGGGTCCTCCGTGTTTCCGTATTATTGTTTCTTTTGGTTCTGTAAATAATGTTGGTCAGAAACTTAAGAAATTTGTTAGAGACGAAAAAGAGAAAGAGAGGGAGAAAGAAGAGAAAGTAGGGGTTCATGAAGTGTGTTTCTTCAGAAAATGTGAACCACTGGAGCTTAAAGAGGATTCCAAACTCATGTCGTCACATTTTGAGTTTAGAATGAGGTTATGAGGGCACATGATGGAATTCAAAATGTCCACTTTACTATTGGTTGCAGTCAGATTATATCAGATACATCAGCAGGCAGGTCCCTATTGACAATCAACTCATGTCTACACCTTGGAAAACCCAACTGCTGCCCCAAGTCTGCTAAACTCCAGTGGAAGAGATGGAGATGGGGCATAGAGTCTCTTTCACAGGGCAAGTTAGTGCCCCTGAATCTTGCCTGCCACATTCTGGAAGCTGGAGCAAATCAAACAAACTTATGCTATAAACAAAAAAATGAGACTATTAAAACACACACACACACACAACACAACACAATACAAATGAGGGCAAGCATTACCAATTTTTTTTTTTTTGGTTTTTTGAGACAGGGTTTCTCTGTGGTTTTGCAGGCTGTCCTGGAACTAGCTCTGTAGACCAGGCTGGTCTCGAACTCACAGAGATCTGCCTGCCTCTGCCTCCCGAGTGCTGGGATTAAAGGCGTGCGCCACCATCGCCCGGCTGCATTACCACTTTTATTGTCTCAGTTTTCACAAAGTGAGTGAGTTACAAATATCAGTTGGAAGATGGAGTCTACTTGCAGGAATGGAAAAAGCAGCAATACTTTCCTCCATAGGAGAACGTTAGGAACATCTGAAAATACTAGATTACAAAGAGCTTAAGATGAAAAAAAAATATGAAAATTTGACCCCCAAGGTTATTGGGTCACAGGATTCAGGAGGTCACTGAATATGTCACTCAGGTACAGGTGACACTTTTCCTCTTGAGTCTCAAGAAGCAACTGATGAGGCAGTAAGAAGCTGAGGTAAAGTCTTGTCAGCAGCTCCTGAGCTATTCCCAGCAGTGAGGCACAGCCAAATGACTGCTCAGTCAGTGAGAAAGTGTGGGTGTGGCTTGAAGTGATAGTTTCCAGGGAGAAGCAGAGGGGAAGAGGGAGAGAGATTCATTAAACATTGTAAACAAGATGTAAATCAATTCTTTTTCTCATTGAATAAATTGGTGGTGACATTTTCAAAAAAAAATATGTGAATTATAAGACAATGAAAACAAAATGCACAACTAAGAAACCATCTAACATTCCTAATATTAGTATGCCTCTGTTCACATCTTCTGTGTCTAATTCTCACCGATAAACAAGGCAAAAATCAGTTCATACAGAAAATCAATTTTCAAAATACTTGCATGATTATGAACAGCTTGCTTTTATAAAACACGGCCTTGGCCTTCTAGCCCCAATGAGTGAGCTCATGGTTTCCATTAGACTGAGCTCTTGATGGTGCATTGTACTCCACAATGCATTGTTTAGTAAGTTTCATGGCTAGAAGGACCTGAAGGATGTCCTGATAAGTGACTTCAGTCCTCTCAAATGATCTGTATTCAGCATCTGAAGAGATGTATCATGTGAGCATCGTTTTAGGAAAAAAAAAACATAAAAAGCATACTTTGCATCCAATTGATTTCACAATCAAGTGTTCATTGAAGCTTGCCAAGGAATTATAAGTCCTAACTAACCTCAGATGGGAACTCTGAACTACCTTCTCAAAATTCTACCATATCTATAATTCCTTCCTGGCTTCAGCTTATTATACAAGATAGTACATGATATTCTGATGTATTAACCAGGTACGAGTTTAGTTGATTAAGTAGGTAATAGAAGCCAGCTTCAGTGGTATACATCTGTAGTCCCAACTACATTAGAGGCCAAGATGGGAACACCGTTTGCATTCGAGAGTTCAAACCCAATCTGAACAACTTAGAATTCATCTGCAAAACAAAGGCCAAAATAAGAAAACTAGTAAAGGAAAGCATGTTGGTTAATCTTCACAAAGTGCCCTGATCTAAGCAGCAGCAGAAGTGAGGTCCTGGGAGGGACACCCCGGGAAAGCTGTGTCATCAGTGAGAGAGAATGAGGATGGTGGAGTTGGGTCAGAAAGTGAAAGGGGAAAGAAAGCATCTGGCAGCACGCATGGGAGCTGCAGAACCGTATATGGTTTAAAACTCTCTTGGAAAAACATATGGAATCATCTATACATAAGAATCTGCATACAGACCCGTGGCCACGTGCTAAGAATGGTGTATTTATTTCAGAAAGTATATATTTAAAAAAAATATGAGCCCAGGTGTGTGGAAAAATTGGGTTTTAAAGGCTGTACCCAAGGATGTGAAGATGCATGTATATATGGGGGGGATATAGTCTCATCTCCTCAATGAAAGATGAACCTGAATGTGATGCTTCCAGACAAGTGGCTACAGGCTAAAATGATTTCCCACTTTTTTAAAAAAAAATTGAGCAAGTTATTTGAAAAAGCTCTGCCAAACCCAATCCATTTCCTTCACTTTCTCCCTCACTGCACAGGGGTTCCCTGAGGTGGTAAGAGTGCTCTGGATAAGCAAGTGAAACAGGAAGAAACCAGCTTGAGCAGTTTGGTATTCCTCCTGGTCACTGAGCAGAGCATTGCTGTGAAAGGTCCTTAGTCTCCCAATGACGTTAGAGAATCCTCACTATCAGCCCACAATGACTGGTTTTGAAGTTCATGAACAAAAATGATCATTTTTTTTTAAAAAAAGGAATGGCTGTAAATATGAGAGAATTTATGGTCCTCCTTTCAGGAATTGCTGATGCCTCTCTAGAATCTGACAGCTATCATATGCAAATTGGTAAAACCACTCCTTAGTAAATTTATGTGCATCTTATAAGAATATCGCACTTTGACTTTTACAGAGAGCTGTAGAACACGGAGGCAGAGGCAGTCTGTTCAGAAGCTGGTTGTCAAGGCAACTGTACCTTCATCCAATAAGAAAACCAAAGGAATTTTCTAACAGCATATTGGGGAGGAAATATTTAAGCATTTATTGCCCTCGTGTATGTTTCCCATTGATCTAAAGACAGTATCACCAGGAGTTTATTAGTTGCCACAGCAAAAGCTTCTCTCTATTGAATCCTCAGCAAGACACGAAATCGATGTGGTTACAGGTGTTAAGTACTTACTTTGGATCACATGGCATTTCGGCATATGTTAGAAAAAGTCTGGGAATTAACAGGAAAAAAAGAACTAAATCCTTCTCATCTTGCGTGGCAAGTGTTATGACTGTTCGATTTTCTATCAACTATGAAACCCAACACACTTTTGCAATGTGTGCTGCTCGTCTTTGATCACAGTTCTGAGACACAGAGACCAAGAAATGGAGGCAATGCAGAGTGATAACAAGTAAAAGATGGTTGAGAACAAGGATCTGGGTGGCATCTGCTTCTGTCCCTTCAAGAGGGTAGACCCCTTTGCTGCCATCTGTAAAAGTGGGGCATGGCGAATATTTCATCAAGGAAATACTGGGAATAAAGAAAGAAAGTTTGTGTTTGAACTCATGGGACATGAAGGTAGTTAAGGAGGGAGGTACATGGAAGGCTGTGCTATGCTGTGATTGAGATTGTTTTGGTATAAACCAAATGCAGCTGTGTTAAAAATGCGCATTCATGGAAGTGGAGCAACAGATTGGTTGTTAAAAGTACTTACCACTCTGGCCGGGACCTCAGGGAGGCTCACAGCTAACCTGAACTCTTGTTCTAGGTTATCCATTGCCGTGTCCTCTTCTGGACCCCTCAAACACCAGACACTCATGTGGTGCACATATACCAGCAAAAAGTCATTCACATAAGAGTAAATTAATCTTTAAAAAATAAAGAAGGATAGATTCGTTCTTTGGAGGCCATTCTCATAATAAAACATCAAGTGAGGAAAGGTTTAGTCCAGTGGCTCTCAGTCTCCCTAATTCTGCAACCCTTTAATGTAGTACCTCATGTTGTAGTGACCACCAACCTCCAAATTATTTTGTTGCTACTACATAACTGTAATTTTGCTACTGTTACAAATAGTAACGCAAATATCTGATATGCAGAACAGCTTTTGTGTGACCCCAAGAGGACGGTGACCCACACAGGTTGAGAACCACTGGTTTAGGCTAACTCATCGTATCTGCAAATGAGCACAGTGATATGTACTGTTACTCCACTGAAACCTCAGGAGGTCCTGATGAGGTACCATACATGAAGCCCACTTGGGGCACACAAAGGACCTCTTACTATTAGATGGCCAGCGTCCCTATATCTGAATGAGTTGTTGTGTGGGCAGTGGCACACCTTCTTAACAGCTTCCTCAGCATCCTTATCATCTGACACCCTCTAACCCCACAGCAGTCACCCCCCCTTCCTCTGCTATGTGGGCCAGTGCTGTTTCTTAGGTTTTCATGTCTCTGCCTAATCTCTTCAGCCAGAGACTATGGTGTATCAACCGTTTCATGAATTCTTTAATAATTATTAGATAGAGTACTCTTGTTGCAAATGGAACATCTGCCACTCAGCACACATCTGGAGTGTGTTCACAGGTGTACATGAATTCCAAAACCACAGCATCAGCATTATTTACTTTATAATTGTATTACAGTTTCAAATAAGCACCATTCTCCCTATGCCTACATTAAGACAAACTGACAGACTCTAAACTAACATCAACATGACAAGCTCCAGGCTTTCATAGTCGGCTGCTGACTTTTATTTTTGAGCGGCTAAATAAGAGAATCTGACATTTATAAAATTTGGATACAGCCAGGCGGTGGTGGCGCACGCCTTTAATCCCGGCACTCAGGAGGCAGAGGCAGGCGAATCTCTGGGAGTTCGAGGCCAGCCTGGTCTACAAGAGCTAGTTCCGGGACAGGCACCAAAGCTACAGAAAAACCCTGTCTCGAAAAAAAAAAAATGGATACATAGCTTCTTTTCCCCAGCACAAGGAAAGGTCTGTTTACCTATAATTCTAAGCTGTGAAATCCCCCTCTTTGTTTTTCAGCTAAATTTTCTTTGAATGAAATATTATCTTCTATACATATAACCTAAGAATAAAGCAGTAACCCAGAAGCAGGGCACGAGCTAGTCTTTTGATCAATGTGGTCAAAAGTCAAACTTAATATCTGTTGTAGATCTTAAGTTGGTTTACAATATAAATCTTAAGAGTTGAAAGCCCCAATTCCCATAATCAGACTTGTTTTATCTGTTTCTCACTTTTTGAACATAAAATGGTTGTGATAATGATGTTCAGTACTTCATTTGCCATTTTTCTCTTTTTTCTACTAGATGAACTCTGGAGGGAATCATTATAAACCTGCTTTCCTGTGCCCTCTAGAAAATTAGATATAAAACCAACATTTATTTATGTTCTGTTCTCTGAAATTTCTGAAACATATGGACCTCAAAGAGCTACCAGCCAGAAAGTAGCACAGCTTAGGTGAGACTGAGGAATATACTGGGTCAAAGAGAAGAGTAGGTAAACTTCTGTAGATCAAAACTCTGCTAATTCCATGCGATGGGTGCATACAATGCATGATCCACAGAGCACATTTATTCTTCAGGATCCTCATAAAGAATTCACACTGGGGACCTTGACTGTTTGCTTATTCTACTCCTCCATTTCTGCTCTCTTCAAGCATTTGAAGAAATGTGTGCTACAAAGAGGAAATTATTTTTCAGTTATGTTGATAATAGCAGCCGAGGCAGAACCTGTTTCTAGATATGAGCTCGGGGACTGGTCAAAATCCTGCTACTGAATTCATGAGCAAAGCTTTTAATACCTGCTCTGCAAGACAGAGGTGGCCTGCACTCCTTTCCCACCACCAAGAATTTACTGTTCACAAGAGGCTGATTGATTAACGCATCAGGCAGAAGTATTTCGGTAAGGCCCATCACCTTGAAACTCCCTGGAAGAGGAGGAAAAACAACCTATAAACCATGGCCATATATTCAAGGAAATGATCTGCTGTAGCAAAACATTTGCAGTTTTGTGGAGCCAGGTTGTGCTTCCAAAACAGAAGCACAGCAATAAAACAGGATGGAACTTTAATGGAGGTGGGGTGCGAAGGTTCTTCATAGATCAAGTCCTAGACCTGAAGACCTTCCATCACACCCTCCTCCTTTCTCGTTTTCCTCTATTGACAGCGCAGCAGTAACAGCAGAGAATGCTGGGAACTAACATGGCCTGTACTTTTAAATAGTAGGAGGGCTGTGTGCACAGGCTTCAGGGACTTTGCAAGGCTGTCAACAATTGAGAGGTTTATGTCCAATCTAGAAGCATCCAAAAACTAGATTGCTGCCTTTTGAATATGGTTGGAATTCATATTTACCTTTGGTAAAGCTTAGGAGTTCAAGATAGATAGATAGTAGGTAGATAGGTGATAGATATTAGATAGATAGATAGATAGATAGATAGATAGATAGATAGATGATAGATAGATACATAGATAGATAGATACATAGATAGATAGATATATTAGGTAGATAGATAGATAGATAGATAGATAGATAGATAGATAGATAGATAGATAGATAGGATGATGATGGATAGATAATATATTAGATAGATGATAGATAGATGGATGGCAGATAGATGACAGAAATATATAGATAGATATAGACATATAGATGTATCTTTCTCTTTCACTCTTTTGTTGTGGCACACAACACTGTGGAGTCAAAAGCAGTTGAAGTTCCATGAGTTCAAAGCCAACCTGGTTTATTTTATTTGGGGGGACCCTTTTATCTGAAAACAGATTATTCTTTCATAAAATACATCCCAACCACAGTTTCCCCTCCCTCCATGCACTCTACCTATATTTCTTCCCCAGAAAAGAGAAGGTCTCCAAAAGATGACAGCCAGAAAGAATATATATTTCTTGAGAAGTTCCTCTGGAACAGAACATAAGATTGGTCAGAGGAAGGATGGGAAGTGCTATTTGATGAACAGATACCAGGGCCATGTCCACAGCAGACACGCTCCCCTGAGGTATTGTTAGGTCATTCATCTTTACCAGGTAGCAAGGACAGAGTTACCAGGTGGTGGAGCAAGAATTCCTAAGCAGCACTGCCCAGCAGTTCTTGTCTCTGAAGAGGACACTCTCCCACCATGACCATGTTTCCATCAGCAAAATCTTACTACACACTTTTGTCTGCCCTAAATTTTTGCTGAGACTGTAGAAAAGTGAAAGAGCGGAAGAGAAAACCCGAGGGTGTGGCAGTAGCAGCTCCCTCCCACAAAACTGCACACCAAAGGCTAAGAAATTGAGCCGATGACATAGGAACCATTTGTGATTAGATGATGTCAAGTCAGTGTGTCTTGGTCAAGGAACAGAAACAAGAGCCAACAGATTGCCCTGCTCTTTACATACTTATTTTGTATTTTATAAGATGTCGAAAGGGTTTCTTCAGCTTTCTGTAATGTGCAAAGCGTTGTCGTACATTCTACAAGGCCCCTTCACTAGTCTCCTCTTCATGGTCAAGGCAAATGCTGCATTTTTTATAGGAAGGCCGCAACTGGAGTCTACCGTAAGTGTGTTTTGCAAAGTTGTTTTTTAACACAAGTACCTCAAAGTCATTAATTCACATTTCACTATGCTATGAACCTGAAAATTCTCATTAAAAATAGCATCCCCTCAAGCGCCACCAGGATATATTGACTGTCAAAAAGGCACTTCCTAATTGTCTACCGAAGCCCAAGAAAATTATTTATTACACTGTTGTCTTCAAGTCTTCCTTCTTCATGGTGTAATGAAAATGCATTTGTTTTCAGTAGCAATCTGGGTTTTCCCATTATACTTGTTCAGATAATCACTAATCTGACAAATGTAATAGTTTTCTAGTCACTACAAAAATGTATCCTGAATTTAAGTTGGAATATGGATAAATCAACTCTCTACGCTTCAGGAAAATCAATAGAAAAATGCATAACTTTGCAAGTGTTTGTGGCAGTTGCATGCTTTTGCAATTTGATTTTAAAATTTGCTACTTCTAGTATAACTTGATTTAAATGAGTGTCAAACCTACTGAGCACTCTCCTTGCACTGATGAAGTAGTTTATAAACATTAGTTTTTGAGCCTCACACACATTCTCTGTATAACTGGCATTATTGTCAGTACCCTCTTGTAGACACAAACTGAAAGCTACCCAAGAAGTATATTGTCTGGTATTCACACTCAGACAGTCTAAATGCAAGATGGCATTCATCAGTCTTGGCACTACCACCAATTTAGACCAGAACACTCTTTTCTTATCTCAAACAATTATTGGTTTCCATTGTACATGCACTGGCCTGCATAAAAATATATTCACATTGCTATATAACGTACTTTGACCTTAGTAGCTAATGTGCTCCCTACCTCCCCTTTTGTCACGTCTTATTATTCTTTTGTTCCCCTAGACAGTTTTTTTCCTCCCACTGTGTCATTGTGCATATATGATTGCATAGATCGACATAAAACTTAGGAGTAACGAATGAGAGAAACCATGCAATGTGTGTCAGTGTGAATCTGACTGATGATGACTATTTCCAGCTGCACTCATTTTCTTAAAAACAACATTGCTTTCTTCTCGCTCGTGGCCAGAAGGCCATCTCAACTTGGGGCTGTCTAGCACAATGTGGGATGCTTAGCTATCACTTCAATCAGATTGCCCTGAGACTTTGCCAGACCGATTACCTCGGGGGCATAAAGTGCCCGTGTGGAGAGCCATCACTCTAGGGCAAGCATTCACAGAAGGTGACGTCATCCTCAAGAGGGCAACATTTGGTTCTGAGCAATGAACACAAAAGCTGCTTCTTAATCAGCAGATCAGTGTGTGTACATAGATACACCATCTATTTGTGATAATGAAATTTCATGGAGAGGGAGTGGAAAAGTGAAACCACTTACAATGGCTCCTTAGGAGAAAATGAATGAAAACAGGGTTCAAAACCGCTGGGCCTCACTCTTGTACATATCACAGCTGAGCTTTGCAGCAGGAAACAGGCCAGATGGGAAAGTTTGAACTTTAGGATAAACCCTTATTGTAGTGACTCCCCCCCCCCAACTGCCTATATTACCTTCACCTTCCAGAAAGTTCCCTGTCCTTACCTAGGCCTCAGGGATTAGAAACTTCTCTGGGGGTTTTGGTTCAACAAAACACTTCAGACTATTTTTCAAACATTTCCATTCCAGCAAAAACTACAAAATTATATTTGCCAAGAGCAATGTTTCTTAAACTTTTTAATCCTGGGTGTATTTCAAAGGAAATTTATCCATATGGTTCTCATTCATTTACTCTTAATTCATCAAGATGTCGTTTTGTAAATGCCAGTTGACAACCAAGGAGCTGCATGCATGTTTTTCTAACTTGAACCAGGAAGTCGGGTTTTACTTGGGCTAAACAGAATGTAAAAACCTTTACTTGGTGTAATTTTCTCTGTACTGATCATTAATTTGGAGCTTACCTTTTTGATAGGAAATGTTTTGTGGTAGAAACAAAAGAATGAAAAAATACTACTAATGCATCGTCTTTAAAAAGGATAATACAAAGACAAAGAGGTGTGTCTGTAGGGCGTGTAGCTTCTGAAATCTGCCTGGTACTTGGCAATGCTTCACAGTATCAGAACTGTGAACCTCTTTGAGAAGGTGGAGTGGTAATTGTCAAGTCTTTCCTGTTTGGTATAACACTGGATATTTATAGAACGCTTGCTAGAATCTTCTCCCACTTTCTCCTTTATCCTTACTTCACCCCCAATAATCCTTCACCATTGCAGCCCTCCTCTCAGAACACAGCCCCCTAGTATCACTGAAAAATATCCGTGGGCCACATTAAGGGCACACATGTACAAAAGAGAATAAAGGGTAAACATGCATCGTGGAAAGGCTCTCTTATGCGTCACAGTGAATAAACTGTTCAGTATTCTGGCTCAAAAGATAAATTTTAAACTTTTGGTTATATTACTAAGTCAAAATAAAAGTTTTTAAAACCACTAAATAATTGTGCTTTCAATGACCCTTTTATGGGGCAGGCTATTTACACATGACAGGAAGCAGTTGTCTCCCTCTCCCTCTCAGCATCTCTATCGCTTATCTAGACACTCTGTAGTAAGCAAATAGAGTAGCAATAAGATAAACAACAAGCTCTCAAAATAGTCATGGTGCCCTGATATTTAAAATGTAATAGAAAATGTAGGGCTATACTAATATAATACTCATTTTCATAGTCTAAATCATTTTGTCACAGACTCACATCTAAGAAATAGATCTCCCATCCCACTCCAAATCTACCGCATCTAAGTATCTGTAAGAGAGATCCACAAATGGGCTTTTTATGGGCTTTGCATTCAATGTTTATGCATAGCAGGGTTTGATAGTCACTGGCTTAGTTCATAGCAATTTCTGATTAACATGAGGCAGAAATCTTACCCAGTATCAAACTGCCTGACCACAGAGAAGTCTACCAGACTGCCACTGATTTCCAGTTCCTTCCTTTGCATGTTAGGCATGCCTTTTGGTCCAGAACATGTAAGTTATGTGGGAGGACTCCTCCCATAATGACAGCAAGACAGATATAAGGATGTGCCTACCCTCAGAGAGCTGCAGAGTGATGCAGCATTGTCCAGAAGCTTCCATATCTGGGTCACATGACTCTTGGGGATCTTTAGCCAGAGCAGTTTGTAAGGCTGATTACAAGGTCTTATTCTAATAGAAAACACTATGGAACTGTTTGCCCAGAGTCCATTCAAAGAGGACCAGAGGCACCCCTCTAAATGCAGAGGGTAAGTAAGAGGCTGTAACCCAGGATAGGAGTGTGTGATCAAGCTTTATAAATACAGGGCATGGGAAGAGACTCACAAAAAGGATGGATTGGATCGTCCTATAGGGGTGTGTCCTCAGGTCTTAGAAGTAAACCTTCTACATTTTCAAACTCACCCAAAGTATGGAAGAACTAAAATTTAGGAGTGAGTCCTTTATCTGATGGCATTTCTAATTGTTCTCAGGTAGGGTTTCTCTCCTGAAGTCATCAATTCTAGTTGATCAGGGACTGCTCTCATTTATTAATACAGCATCTGAGTTGATAGTAGAAGTACATATGAATTAGATTAAGCTCCACTTTATGATTTGCTGATAAGAGATAAATATTATAGCACTTTTTAGGAATTTAAATTAACTCTAGACATGATAAAAGCTTTGGCACATTTGTAAGCTGCTAAAATGCAAATAAAATTTAAATTAATGTATTTACCCTTTTTGTTTGAACTGAAAGAACTTCTCTTTCTTTTCACTGAGTACATAAAATCAGGCTAATATAATTTTAATTTGTTCATTGTAAAACGTTTTATCTTGAGTTGTGAACAGTTATGCTTCAAAATTTATTATGTTCTTAAAAGTTCAAAGTGGTGGCGCTTACTACTTTTACAGTTGATAAAATATGTCTGTGGCTCAAGAGCCTGCAGAAGGTTGGTGGAAACCTGTGCCTTTACCATACAGGAAAACATCTGTGCATCCTGTCAATACAGGTAGCAGGTGCTTTATGTCAGTGTTTGCAGTAACATTAGCAACCACTGACCGCTTAGAAAACTATTCTAGCTGTAACTTAGAGTCATTCTCTAATGTGTGCTTCCTTAGAGCAGTTGGGTGTGAACCCTTGAATGGCCTAGCAATTAATGTCATACATGAAACTCACAGCT
Organism: Chionomys nivalis; assembly: GCF_950005125.1. Taxonomy (NCBI): domain Eukaryota; kingdom Metazoa; phylum Chordata; class Mammalia; order Rodentia; family Cricetidae; genus Chionomys; species Chionomys nivalis. The sequence goes on from NC_080090.1 coordinate 81,499,641, forward strand.
ATACTCCCTTGAGTTTAACATGACTCGGTACCTTAGATGAGCATTCAAGTACCATTGACAAAAACTTAAAGCAATTAACGGGGGATGTTTGCAATAGAAGCTGGGTTTGGTTCTTAGTTATTCTTCTATTGCCACAACAAAACACAATAACCAGGCAACTTATAAAAGAAAGCATTTAGTTGGGGGCCTGCTGACAGTCTCGGAAGGTGAGTCCATGACCATCATGGTAAGGAGGATGACAGCAGGCAGATAGGCAGACATGGAGCTGCAACAGTAGTTGAACACTTACGAATGAACTACAAGCATGAAGAAGAGAGAGAGATAACTGGAAATGGCTTGGACTTTGGGAACCTCAAATCCCACCCCCAGTAACACATCTCCTTCAACAAAACTGAATCTCCTAATCATTCCCAAACAGTTCCACCAACTGGAGACCAAGCGTTCTAATATGTGAGCCTATGGGGATCATTCTCGTTCAAACCACCATAGTAGGAAATGAGTAGGTTCTGGAGACATGGAGAAGAAAACTTGGAGCAGTTGGGCTTTACTAGGTGATGCTAGCATGTTATCTCATCTCCCTAGGAGGGGAGGCAGAAGGATCACATTCAGTCTGGACAATTTGGCGAGGTACTTCCTTAAATTAAAAATAAAATAAAAATAGGGGGAATGGGTCTTGGAATATGGCTCACTGGTGGAGGAATTGGCAAGCACATACAGGTCCTAGGTTCAATTTCCAGGGTTAAAGACAAAAAAGGTAAGTTGGTGTTGGATGTAGCCCTTTCCTTTTAGACTCTGCCACTGATAAAGAAATAAGGAAGTGTTTAGCTTCTTGTAGATATTTTGATGAAAGAACATGTAAACAAATAAAAATGAACGTGAAGAATAAGTTAATTGTGATGACCCAAATCATCCAGACTAAGAAGACTTGTCTTTTATCTATGCAGAAAGATTATTATGTGATGAAAACCAAAGCTGCTGAGAGTGACACCGACACCAGAGCAATGCATTCAAAGATGGGTCGACTCGGGCAAAGAAAGTCCCTTCGTGTCTTGAGCTCCCCACATTGTTCTGAACTCATTCTCTGTTTTGTGCCCTGATAACCAGAGATAACCACTCTGTCCTTACAGACTCAAGTGGCTCTCCACTCAGGTCTGAACTTCCTTCACAAAGTTGCAAGAGTGAACACTTTCTGGCTCACTCTAATTAATGCACTGACCCATACTAGCATCCTCAGCCCTCCTTCATATCTTGTTTCTAATATGCTCTAGGTGCGTGCTCTTTCATTCGTATACATTTGTAATTAGTGGGGCTTTTGTTTAAAAGAGTCTTCTCTCATCATTGCAGAATACATTTCAGAATCTCAGTGCATCCTTAAAACCTTAGATGTCACCAAACCCTATGTAAGCATTGCAGTCTAATGACAGTGTGTGTGATACCAGAGATAATTACTATATGATTAGTGGATTTGTAGCAAACATAGTATTAGATGCCCTGCACGGAAGGATCATCCACATGCTAGAGTACATCAAGTGAGGTGTCATGAGAGATTGAAGAGATGGCTCAGCAATTAAGATACTTACTGCTTCCCCCAGAGGAGCTGAGTACAATTCTCAGCATCCACACTGAGTGACTCCCAATTCTACCTGTAACTCCAGATTCAGAAAACCAGATGCCATCTTCTCTTCTGCCCCCCTTGGGCACCTGTGCAAATATCATGTGCACACACACATACAGAGAGAGAGAGAGAGAGAGAGAGAGAGAGAGAGAGAGAGAGAGAGAGAGAGAGAGATGAGTAACTGATTGAAGCAGATGTAGTGGGTGGTGGAGGACACCACAGGAACATGACCCACAGAGTCAACTAAGCAGGTTTCAAAGGGCCTCACAGAGACTGAAGTGACAATCAAGGAGCCTATATGGATCTGAGTTATATGCTTTGTGTACATGTTATGGTTGTGAGGCTTGGTGCTCCTAACAGTGGAAATGGAAATTGTCTCTAACTCTTTTACCTGCACTTGGGACACTTCTTATTGTGTTGCTTCATCAAGCCTTGGTATGTGTCTAGTCTTATTGTAGCTTATTTTGCTGTGTTTGGTTGATATCTCTGGGAGATCTGTTCTTTTCTGAAGGGAAAAGAAGGAAGAATGAATTTGGGGAAGTGGAGCCATGGTGGGAGGAACTGGGAGGAGTGGAGGAAGGGGAAACTATGGTTGGGATGTAATATATGAGAGAAAAATAAAAAGGTAAAGTAAAATAACATAACAATAGGATAAATATCAATGGCGTAAAGCAAATCCCTAGTGTTCATATTTAAGAGTTACGGTATCTATAATAAGTATTATGGCACTTTTCTGTGGTATATTTTATCAGCTATTAAAGATTTTTTGGTAACACTAAAAAATAAACCAAATAAAACTTATTGTTTATTTCTCTTTCTCAAATGTTTTGCTTCACATTTTTACACCATGGTTTGCCGATGGAACGCTAACTTCAGGAAACACAGATTCCATTAAGAGGAGGATTGATACATTTTGTTCATAGGTTGCTAATAGGTTCCAAGTGGTAATTGTGTGTGTGTGTGTGTGTGTGTGTGTGTTGATCAATATTACTAGCATAAGGATTATAATTCTATGCTTTAGTGAGCTTGGTATGTATCTCAGTTATAGACTACTGGCTAAGTATGCATGAAACACTGGGTTCAACTATCAGCACCTCATATACCAGTGATGTTTATGCATGCCTGAAATCCCAGCACTCAGGAGGCAGAGGCAGGAGCATCATAAGGCATAGCCTCCAGTGTAGAGTGACTTCAAGGCAAACCAGGGAGAAAAAAGAAATAAAGTTTCTATGTGTAAGCAGAAAATATCATTTATCAATACACTCCATTCTGAATGTCATTAGTAACTACTACATGTCAAATGCTTTGATGAAAAAAATAGCGAAAACAAATAAATAAGGAAAGAAAAAGAAGAAGGAAAAAACACAAAAACCAAGAACTAGTTTTATTTTGAAATAAATGTTGTCTTACTGCTTCCTGGTTCTGTGTACCAGGGTCATCCTCCCCTCTGTGGATTCCAATAGAGAACCCAAAGATGAAAACTTCTTGTGACTTTAGCTCTAATGATGACAGAATCTTTGATTTTTCAATGACTAAATTGGATTCTTTTATGAGATGCCCATATTCAAATTTCTAACTTTTAAATTTAAGCTGTATTTTACAAATTTGAGAAAGCACCTCTTTAATCATTGCTGAGTGATTACTGATGCTTGTATTGTTATTTATTATCATTTTAAATTTTCAGGCGTGCCACATCTCCTTTAAGGAAGGTTTTCCTGATTCAGCTGTAGCAGGGAAAAAAGCCACTCCTTTTAGAAATGCTGGCTCTCTGGGACTTGCTGCCAGCACAACCTCTGGCTCTTTCCAGAGGCAGAGCATTTGGATAGGGTTTGTGAGAAGCATGCTGTGGCTTTCTTGATGACAATGTGGACTGGCCGGCTGTGTGCCTGGAAGTGGGGCAGTGTCTGTGGCTCTAGAAAGTGGTAAGCAGCTTTGCCATGTTGGAATGGGCACTGCAAGCAGAAAGTACTGTATGTATCCTAGTAATGTCGCAGCTTAGATTCTTAACACTTGGCATTTTAAGAAGTGCTTCTGGTCAGAAAATAATTACAGATATGTAATCAAGACAAATCCAGATAAAAAAGACCTATAAATGTGTCACAGTGTTGGTTAAATATATGTAGGCTTGGGAGAGAGAAGGAAAAAAATATAGACAGTTATAAAAAGAAGTAAATGGTTTTAAAAAATAAAGTCTTTAAAGGGACAGAGTACAGAAAGAAAAATAAGCCATGTAAATATGGAACATTTACGAAGAGTCTGGATTATGTATACTATGTGTCTTTCTGACTGTGAAGGAGCTAAGCTCAGAGAGACATTTCATTGTATAGACTGCTAAGTTAAACCAGCATAAAGGTATCTTTATTCCAAAATTTGAGTCTAAGGATATGTTGCTTTGGAAAAGAAGTTTTGCTTTTGTTTTCAAAGAAGATGAGAACCTATATGGATTGCTTCCAGACCAATATGGTTTGATGGAACAAGATACCCAGAAAGGTTGCTGTGAACACCCCAAAAGAAAATTCTTCACCAAATAAACAGCATGAAGCAGTTTGGAGAAACTATGCCCATATTCCCAAATATTGTTTATAAATGTTTGTTTACAATTAATGGGGATATGCTCTAGAGATCTGCATTATGGATCTTGGTTTATTGATACAAATTTAAGGTCAATTTGTTTTATGTATGTTTCTCCTCCTGATTAAGGTATTGTGTTTATGCAGCTCATTTAAAAAATGTAATGTATAATTAAGAAATATAGGTTAATAGATAGTCATCTATAATAGTCAAGCTTGTAATCATGTTAATTAGGTTTTCTAGATATATAGAGATATATTTCAGTTAGGTATTCTTCAAATATTTCAAAGACCTTCAGAATATTGCATTAAAAATGTTTAATAACTTAGGACTTTTCATGACAGTGAGACACATCTGCTTCTAGCAGCAACAATTACCTTGAGAGGAAGATGGGCATTGAAGAGGCTCCTTAGTCATTTGGGCAAGAAATTGCTCTTGCATTGACTGCTTAACTGGACATGCAGGACCCACAGAGAAATGACTACTGAATTTGCCTAAAGGTGAGATAGTCCTTTGGGGTTCATGCTTCATGAAAAAGTCTGCTAGATATTCTGCAGGACACAGAAGAAAGTGACTGACAAACTGTCAATATAGGTGGAACTGTCTTTGAAATTTCCTGCTTTAAGGAAAAGTCTGCTAAATACTATGGGCCTGTGCACTGAAGATTGGATGCCTCAATGATACAGAAGAACTTTGGGTAACTGCCCAGGCAGTGAGATATCTCTGTAAATTCTAGAGTTTTGGAAGTTGCTTACAATGCACTTCCTATTTACTTAGGTAATATATCTTTCTGGAGTCTTTGATGGAGTTGAAGAATTTATAGCTATTATTAAAGTTTTCCTTTGTTATGATAAAAGATAAAGTAGATATAAATATTGTAACTGTACTTCTTGCTTGGTAACTTTTTGTTATATATAATTTTACTATGTTAAAATTAAAACTTTCCTTTTTGCTTAAACAGAAGAGGGGAAATGGTATGGGAGGTCCTTCTGTAGTTGCTTTTATTGGTTAATGAATAAAGAAACTGCTTTGGGCCAACAGCAAATCTATAGAAGAACAGAGTTAGTCATGGAAAACTAAAGAGAATGCTGGGATGAAGAAGGCAGAGTCAGAGAGATGCCATGGAGCTGCCAGAGTCAGGCATGCCGAAACTTTGACAGTAAGTTACTGCCACATGGCGATACACAGATTAATGGAGATGGGTTAAATTAATATGTAAGAGTTTGCCAATAAGAAGCTAGAGCTAATGGGCCAAGCAGAGATTCAATTAATACAGTTTCTGTGTGATTATTTTTGGTCTAAGCTAGTCAGGTAGTGGGAACAAACAAGCGACCCTTCCCCCAACAAACTTCTTGTGACTTTAGTTCTAATGATGACAGAATCTTCATCCTTTGATTTTTTAATGACTGAACTGAATACTTTTATGAGATTCCCACATTTAAATTTCTAATTTATAAATATATTTAAGTAGTATTTTACAAATTTGAGAAAGTGCCTCTTTAATTATTGCTGAGTGATTACCAATGCTTGTGTCATTATTTATTATCATTTTAAATTTCCAGGCATTTATTTCAAATGTGTTCTGTTGTTTCTGACCTTCATAGCTTTCTATGCTATCAAATATATTTATATTTATTTGATAAATTTCAAGACATCTATGGTCAATTTAAAACAAAAGAGTCCATGTGAGTGAAAAATTCATGTTTTGTGTTTATTTTTATTGTATGTATTTGTAAATTTCATTCTTCATTATTCTATATGACTTTGATTTTTATTTAAATTTGTAATTTTATAACATAATTTCATAAAAATAAAACTTTAGGGGCCTACAGAGATGGTTCTGCAGTGAGGAACATTTACTATTATTCCAGAGGACCTACGTTCAGTTCCCAGCACCCACATCAGGTGGTTCACACACCTGTAACTCGAGCCCTAGAAGATCATATGCTCTCCTCTGCCCTACATAGGGACACTCCCATATGACATACACACAGACACAAACATGGAAATAATAGAAATCTTTTTAAAGGTGTATATATTGCAAAATCTTCTTGTATAATTGTCAATATTTTAATTTTTTAAAGCTTTCTTGATGATTCAATAAAAGAAAATGATAGCTTTTTAAAATTACATAAATAGAAGAGGCAGTACATTTGATACAATACAAGAAGACCAAATCTGCAAATTAAGGATGTAAAAGGGGGAGATGATTTTCCTGTCAAAGGAATATAAAATATTTTTATTAAAATAATAGAGGAAGCTGGGTGGTGGTGGCGCACGCCTTTAATCACAGCACTCGGGAGGCAGAGGCAGGTGGATCTCTGTGAGTTCGAGACCAGCCTGGTCTACAAGAGCTAGTTCCAGGACAGGCTCCAAAACCACAGAGAAACCCTGTCTCGAAAAACCAAAAAATAAATAAATAAATAAATAAATAAATAAATAAATAAATAAATAAAATAATAAAGGAAAACTTTCCACATCTAGAGAAAGAGTACATAGCCCAGGAAAATATAAATACAACATCTTAAAGAGACAGGATGAATAAAGAAGCTCTTCATGTTAAAACGACAGACTAAAGGAACAACTGGAGCAGCAAGAAGAAGAATCATGTCACATATAAGGGCAGGCCCATAAGAAAAACAACCAATGTTATAGCAATATATTACTGCACACCTCTTAAGATGACCATAAAAGAATAAAACAGAATAGAAGCAAGACTCAGTGAAGGTGTAGTAAAATTGGAAACTTTGTGCGAGCTGTAAGCACTGTGTCCACTTAGAAAATGGTATGAAGGTCAGCTTTAAAATATTATCATTTGACCCAATATTCCCACTCCTGAGTGTATATTTGAAGGAGTTAAAAAAACAAGCTCTGGGCCAGCCTGGTCTACAAGAGCTAGTTCCAGGACAGGAACCAAAAGCTACGGAGAAACCCTATCTCGAAAAATCAAAAAAAAAAAAAAAGCTCTGAAAGATGCATCTAAATACCTACATTCAATGCAGCATGGTTTACAATACCGAAAGTTAGAAGAAACCAGTCTTTGCTTCCAGTGTTAAAAATGGGATGTGTGCAGATAATGCAGTATTATTCTGCTCTGTACAGGAAGAGAATCCCCTTATGTTACTACGTGGATGAACTTTGAAAATTTTATGCTAATCAAATAATTCAGTCACACTAAAGCAAATGTGAAATTTGCTCTAAAATGCTCACCCTCTACGACAGCAGGATGCTGGTACCAGAAGATGATGAGGGTGATTGCTCAGAGGAGACAGGATTATAACTTGTCATGGTGGAAAAGTTATAAAGTCTGTGTGATAGTTGCACAACGATAGGGTGCAAGTAGTTACTTATCCCTTGGAAAACATTTCCAAATGGTGAAGATGGTCAATTTTATGGTTTATGGTATTGATCAAAATAAAAATAAATTTTACTTAATAGATTCCCACTATATATAGATAAAAATTTGTAAAGACCACCCAGAATGCATCTTGGCCTCATCTGAAGACTGTGGCTATCTTTGGCATATAAACAATTCTTAACTATTATTCCTTCAAATATGGCTTCCTCTAAAACCCTTTTACCACTCTTTCTGAAGTTCCCTTAGAAAGCATAACTTCTCACTCCGTGTCATTATCAGGCTTCACTTGTATTTTCATGACCTTCCTGTGCCATGTTCTAGGAAATTCTCTCTCTTGCATATTTTTTCAATTCAGTAATATTTTAAGCTATTCTTAATCTCCCTTTAAGTCCAACTAGGAGCCTGCTTGTTCATTCCTGGCTGCCCAGACTTAAAGTAACCACACAGAAACTATATTAATTAAATCACTGCTTGGCCTATTAGTTCTAGCTTCTTATTGGCTAACTCTTACATTCTAATTTAATCCATTTTATTAATCTGTGTATCGCCATGTGACTGTGGCTTACCAGCAAGGTTCTAGCTCTTCTGTCCCTGGCAGTGGCTAAATGGTATCTCCTTGGCTCCGCCTCCTTTCTCCCAGCATTCAGTTTAGTTTTCCCCACCTTCCTTTATTCTACCCTGTGCAGTCCCGAGAGAGTTTATTTATTCATTAATGAATAAAACAACACATATACAGAAGAACTTTCCACACCAGTATGCTGTAAAGTTCACTGTGCTTGATAATTTTTTCTTTCCAAATGCTTTATTTGTTTTCTTATTTACATGCAGTCCAAGTTTGCAGTTCTATTTTCAGGCCACTGTGTAACCTCATCAATCACTTGAGTTTTCATTTTAAAATGTATCTAAATCTGTTTTGTTATCTTAGGTTATGGGAACATATCTGTTGACTCTCTTATGTGTGATTCATTCCCAGAGGTCAGAATAAAGAACTCTTTCCTGTGTGTTTATACTGGACAGCATTTTTACATTTTTTGGAAGGAAGGGCCCTGTTTCTTTTGTTTTATTTTGTCTTTTCTATTGAAGTGCCTTGTGCACAGGGTTCACGCACATTGCTTCTTTTGTCAGATATTTTTTAAAAGCCCTGAATGAGTTTGGATTTGTTTTTTTTTTTGACTTTTTCACAAAAGTCCCATAATTAAGGAACAGGAGAACTGAGAGTTTTAAGCATGTGTATGTGTTTCTGAGACTGATTTTTCTCACAGTTAACTCTGCCCTCCTGCCTCAGATTTAGAACGGTTTCCTAGCTGTTCCAACAGAGGAGAGAACATTTCTCAATCCCTTTTCGATAGTTTTGCTTCCTATGCTATACAGTGACATCAGTTACAAATTGCTATCAGCTGAGCTTTGGTGCCCTGCCTCCTGCTCAGCTCTCAGCCCAGAGCTAGCATCCCATCTCATATCCGTAATTACTGCAGTGCCAGCTTCTGCTCACTATCACTGTGGTCTTGACTTACATCCAATGAGAAGCAATCTTTCCGCTTAATGAACTTATTGTATGACTGAAAAATGCATCCTACCTCTTGATCTTCTTTATCTTAATTTTTCTCCACAGACTCAAGAAAGTACATGAAACAAGACAGGAGAAGCTTCCCCGATGACAAAAAGATTGGTGGCGGTCTCATTCGGTTGTTTGAATTTTGTGAGTATAGAAGGTAATGAGGAATACACGTGTGTGTGTGTGTGTGTGTGTGTGTGTGTGTGTGTGTGTGTGTGTGGTGCATACATATGAGTGTTTAGGCACATATGCCCATGTCTAGCTTTCCATGTGGATTCTGGTAATGCACATTCAAGTCATCATGCTTACACATCAAGCACTTTTGTTCACTGAGACATCTGTCCAACCACAGTCCATTTGGTTTTAATGCTAATAATAGTTTTACCCATGGGTATGTCTTTTCATATGAAGAGTATCTATTTATGGGTATAAAAATGCAAGACTTTTGATGACTGAAATTTAGTTCTAACCACACATTTGAGACTTTCTAATCATTTGGTCTCTATAACTTCAAACAGTTCCTATTGGTTTTGATAACTGCTTCTACACATGAGTTGAAAGTAAAACAATATAATTGTGTAATGACATAGAACCTAACCTTATCCCCCAGTTTAGGCTTTGTTGGTACATTAAAGTTACCCTATATCATTATCAAATGTCAAATAAGACAATAAAGCCAAATGAAAAAATCAGTCTTTGCAATGGCCATACTGCTTTGACCTTTGTTAGAAAAGGTGACAAAGTTTGCTCTGACTTCTGTGTGGTTATGGCTTCTTTTCATCAGGCCAACAGAAAACCATTAACATTTTGAATTAATACACATTTTCTCATAACTAGGGGTTTTCTTAAAGCTTAAATTTTCTTAAAAATAACTCTGATCATCTAAACAGTGATGCTCATGTTCTCTCAGCCCCTGCTAACATTTATAGTACATTTTTAAAATCACTTAAATATTTAACTAACAGGAAAACATGGTCTCACATATTATTTTCATTAAACCAAATTCTTAAGGTTAAGGACTATACTGCTTGGTGTTAATGGAAAGCTTAGGGAAGCAACCTAGATTTTATGAGTGTGTTTATGCAATGGAAGAATGTTCCTCATTATACAGCTCAGAGAGAGATAATAACTTACATATTAACACTACCACTACTATTCTTAGGTATCCAAACTACAATCATGTAACAAAGTATAGGGCCTAGGGTCTGGGAAAGAGGTTCGGTAGTTAGACACTTGTGGCTCTTGCAGAGAACCTGGGTTCAGTCTCCAGCACCCACATCTTGTTTCCAACAAAATATAACTTAGTTCCAGGGGATCTGACACCCTTTTCTGGTCTCTGTAGGGACCAGGCATGCAAGGGTATAAATTATTGCATATAGACAAAGCCTTCATGTATATAAATTAAAATTAAATGTTCAAATCCTTTTCTAAAACGCTTAAGATGCTATACAAGAAAAACAGTAGAAGATTATGAATTGGTAGTTATTAAGCACATAAAAAATCTGATAGCTTTCAGTAAAAGATTTAAAAACAACAGTCACTCTTATTACCACTTAACTACATGTTTATTTCTCAGGAGTTTACTATAAGCCAGGTACTTTTAAAAATATATGCTTTTATTAATTTTTTGAGAATTTCATAAACATACCTTGATCATACTCTTTCCTACCCCCAAGTTCTCTCAGATCCCCACCTCTCCATCTACCCTACTTCGTGCTCTTTCTCTCTTTAAAACAAAAGAAAGAAAAGAAAAATCACAGTATAAACATGGAGTCTGATTGGTGTTGGCCAACCTTTCTGAGCAGGACACCCTTTCTAAAGCATGTTCAACGTTCTCAGTATCACTCTATTGAAGAAAACTGACTTCTCCCTCCCCTAGCGGGAATAGAATCAAATAGTTTTGAGGACTTCGATGGCTATTAAGACAGAAACTCACAACCCGACAATGTGCAGAGAGTTAGAGACTTTGGAGCACTCAGTCATAAATGGCATGACCTCTTTCCTCAAGAATCTATGCAGAAGATAGAAAGAGTGTAAGAGCCAGAGGTCATGGACAGCCTAGAAAAAATAGCATTTTCCAGACATACCAGGACCAATTCACCTATGAACTCATAGCGACCATGACAGAATGTACAAAACCCCAGCACAGAGTAGAGGCAGTGGGTACCACATTATATACTTTAAAAATGCTCTCCAACTCTATGAAGCTGGATTATCGAGTTTTCTACATTACAAATTAGCAAATCATTATCCCCAAATTAAAATTTTAGAGTCTCACACCAGACCACAGAAGATAGAATCTAGGTTTGAACCTAACATTTTGGTTTTGAAGTCTCATAATGATATACAACTTTAACCAGATAGATTAATTACATACATTTTAATATTTCATAAAGATATTTGCCGTAATACTTTGTGGGAATCCTAAAGCTTATGATATCAGTAGCACAACTCTGCAGAGTGAGAATCTTATGGACACTAGTGTCCAAGGTTCTGATCATCTATTTTACATTCAGTATATGTCTTTCAACAGCTCTGGCCTATGTACCAGAAATGTGTATATCAGTGGGCACTACCCCTGAAAACTTAATTTAATTCTAAAACCATATGGCACTTAATTCAGAAGTATTTAACTTTGATACATATAAGAATATGGATTTGGGAGGAAAGCTATATATAATGCCATCCTATAGCACTGATGAACATTCATGCTTCAAAACCTGTTCTGCTCCCCACTTCATCAAAATGACAGAGCTAAATGTGGTCATTGCAGCATCCCCTGGGAGAACGATATGCATCTCATGTGTCCCACTGAGAATGGGAGCAAATTATCATGCTATTATGCTACCTTAAACTTACTATTTACTACCGTAAATGACAAAGTGAACTATGGAAATAAAATTAACGTAATGAATTAGAATGAAAAACATAATCAAAATAAAATCTAAGAGTGCTCTAAATCCTATTTTTCTCATGTAATCTTAGTCCATACATCTGTCTTTCTATCTCCATTTCTTCACCTTCACAGAGAAAATAAAAGTTATGCTTACAATGGGGGACTGATCTAAGGACTTAAGATAATCCATCAGATTCGCCAAGATTAATAACTTGCAAAGAAAAAAAGATCAATAAATATCAATGGTCGTTTCTACTGTTAAGATTTAAATGGTGTCAGGGAGATAGCTCAGTCAGTACAATGCTTCCCGTGAAGCATAAGGACCAGAGTTTAACCCCCAAGAACCCACACAAACACTGCGGTATGTATCTGGTGTCCCAGTACTGGGGGTGCACACACATGGAAGTCCCTGGTGCTTCTTGGTCTGCTAACATAGCCAATTCAGTGAACTCCAGGTTCAGTGAGAAACCCTTTTGCAAAAACAAAGGTGGAGATTGGTTGAAGAAGACATCTGTATGTGCTCCCATAGGAATAATAAACACACACACAGGAGAGAGAAAGAAAGAGATATACACATGAACATGCACACACAAAGGTTAAAAATATTTAAAACCCCATATCATTGGAAAAATAAGCCTGAAATATCATGACTGGATAAATAGAAGATAAATATACAGGAGAAAACAAAAAGAAAAACAGCCTTTATCTTTTATTTACTTTTATAGTCAAACTAAAGAACTCTGCTAGGGTGGCCACTGGTTAAAGATCTGTGCTTCCCTGGTGAGAGCTGGTACTTCAACTGAAGAGGCTAAGGGAAATTAATAAAGAAACAAGAACATTTAGAGTTAAGTTAAACCATGGGAATCATTTATTAAAGAGTTATTTATTTTCATTTTATGTCTATACATATTTTGTTTGCATGCATGTGTGTGCAGCACATGTATGCTTAGTGTCCACAGAAAGCAGAATCAGATCCCCTAGAACTGGAGTTACAAACAATTTTGAGTCACCATATGGGAGCTGAGAATGAAACTTGGGTCCTCTACATTGTAGCAAGTGTCGTTAACTACTGAGCCATCTCTTCAACCCTTGTAGGACATAAATAGCAATGAGCTAAGAGGAGTTTGCATTAAACGGATGTAGGTGTCTCGTAGTTTTTCTTCAGAATTCCTTAAGCTGAAATAGCTGCCACTGGCTGAAGTTTGTATTGTGACAGCAGTGACAATCCACATGTCTGAAAATCCTTCACGTCATTAACTGTAGCAGCGGTTAGCACTTAGGAAATTCCTGCTGGGTGACAGACATCATCAGTGGTGTTTGTTCAGCACGATGAAGTATGAAGTATTGTCTCTATCAGGTACAGAAACTGAGCGAGCTAAAGAATTTCCCCTAGAAAATTCTCCCCATGAGGAACCAGGGTTTCAGAAGTTGAAGCTAACTGTGGGGGTGAAGGATACACAGAATATGGAGGTGCTAAAAACTAGAAGGTTGCTGGGAAATTGGATTAAAGAGAAATTGTTATATCTGTATGACTTGTCGAAAGCCCAGCTTTGACTCTATCATAAAGACCAATATTATGTTCAAGGGCTCAGCAGAAATGTTTGGTTTCATGCACTTAGGATAAATGAGAAGGTTCGGATGTCATTCGTAAATAACAGTGGGAGTCCCTAAGACATATTCCATGGAGTCATGCAAGATTAACAAAGCTTGTCGGAGCATAGCTCCTCATTAAAACTAAAATTTATTCACGTGATTTCTGAAAGATCTTTTTAATTTACCTCCTCCTTGGGTTCATTAAATGATACAGGTAAACATATGTCACAGTGCAACATTTTGCCATGTGTTACTCTCTAACAAAGACAGACAGAAGGCCAAGAAGAGAAGTCACAGAATTTCTTTCACTCATTTTGCCCCATTTATTGAAAATAGATTTTTTTCTCATGTAATATATCCTGATTATGGATTCCCCTTCTTCTACTCTTTCCAGTTCCTCCCTGCCTCCCCTCCCATCCAGATCCAACTACTTTCTGTCTCTCATTGGAAAACAAGCAGACTTCTAAGGGAGAATTGCATAATAAAATAAAATATGATAAACAAAAACTAACTCATTAGAATAGGATAAAACGAACAAAGAGAAGGAAAAGAGCCTCAGAACGGGCACAAGAAATAAATTTAAATGCAACTTGGGAATCCCATGAAAACACTGAACTGGAAGTCATAAAATATACAGAAAAGACCTATAAAAAAAAAAGAAAACTAAAAACATAAATTAAATTTTAAAAAGAGTTATTTTTTTTAATAAAAAGCCCTGACACAATATTATGAGTCAGAAAACCTTCAAAGGTATCTTTGAGTGTATTTTCTGTTGGCTATCTACAGCTGGGCATGCAGTCTACCCTTAAGAGTAATTTATTTACCTGGTGAGACTCCCTCTGAGAAAACATTTGCAAATGGTTAGCAATTAGAGAGAGTTTCTGGGCTAGGGGTCAGGGCATGTGTCAATGTCTTCTTTCAGCTCTAGGTGCTGACCTGTGCAGGTCCTGTGCATGCTGCCTTAGTGTCTGTGAATTTATATGTGCCTCCATTCTGTTGTGTTGGAGGGTCTGCTTTCCTTGTTTTCTTGAGTGAATTATAATAAGAACTAGAAATACAGGTGAAAAGAGTCTTGTGATGTCATTATTATGGCTTCAGCTTCCTGTCATCCTCGATGGGACAGTGAAGAGGAGTGACTAGGGCAATTATCTTCACAGTCGATGAGCAAGGTGAAGCATCACTTTCCCATTGCAAAACATGTCCTTCTAAGAGCAAATCTGGGAGCTACTTGCATTTTGTATCTTCATGAAATCAGAATGATTTTACAGGAAATTGTATCCTCGGACAAGACTGTGTGTCTGTAACAGACAGGGGGCTAAACTTTAGGAGTATGATTTGCCTTAATCAATATGCAGCATGCAACTGTTAATAAAAATATAACTGTTTTCTCTGCTTGGACGCCTTCATAATTGCTTATTTCTTTTTTGAAGTCAATACTTAAAGTGAAAAAAAGAGATGGAAAGAACATTTGATTCTTGGATCTGGCATGGAAATGAACCTTATCCAAATTTGCAAAGGAATGCCTATTGTTGTAATTAGGGCTTGAAAGCTAATTCAGAGAACAAAATCAAACTTGACCTTTTCTTGAACTGAACTGAACTTTGGAGGTTCAGAGGAATTCAGTTTGCTTCTTGGAGCCTTGAAATAATATGCTGTTTTTAATTATAATGACTGTCATAAATAGTTCATTGTCATAATTCCATATTAACAAGGCGTGCATCAACTTTGCCCTGCTCAGCGCAGTATTTCATGTCTCTTGCCTTTTACCCTCCTTCACTTCGCTCCTGCTTTGTGTCTTTAAATGGTTCAGCCATTCAACAACAGGGCCAGTAAATATAAATAGCAGCAATAAGATACAAAGGGTAGGAACTTGAGGGAAAAAAATCTTACTTTAGGAAAAAATAGCGTAGACAACCAAAGAGAGGTCAAGAATCCTCAAAGTATTTGACATGCTCCTTCCCCATGGGATGACCGAGTAGGTGGGGGAATGCTCATTCATGAGCATTCATTTTTACTCTGTGGTTCTCTTTGCTTCTATTGCAGTTTGAGAATTAATCCTATGACCATATTCTAAATTCTTAAAAGTTTACACTGGTACACATGTCATTTGCCCACTAACTTTAACTTTGTCTTTTCAACTTCTCTCACAGTCTCTCTTACATAGTACTTGGTCTCTACTCCTACTGAATTTACAGTTATGCAATTGGTTCCATTTGTTTATAATGACTATGATTATGAACTAAATATTTCTCTTTGGATATTCCTAGATATCTTCCCAGTGAGAAATGGGGTGACTTAGACCTAGAAAAGGCAATGATCACCATCCCTCTTCTGATGCATTAGGTCTGCCAACGTATAAAGCTCTACATATAATTACCACCAGGCATGCCCTCCATTTTTTTTTACTTTATTTCTTACTGTTTCCAGTCACAATTAATCAATTCAACACATCAATTCCTAATCTTTTTCAGGATTTTCTTTCTCTTGGTATTTTGTATATCCAGTATTTTACTACTTTGAAATTTATATCAATTCATGCACTTTCTTTTATATGTCTTCCATCAGAGAAATACTAGATACAATTAATTTTATAGGATTAAAAGCTATATTAAAAAGCATTAATTCCAGCTTCAGTTGAGGCATCATGCATGTTAAGCAATGCTTTCATAAATTTGATGTTACCTCCCATTCTTTTTTATTTTTACTATGTGTGTGTGTATGGGTTTGTGCATGTTAGTGTTGTGCCCAAAGAGGCCAGAGGGATGCATCAGGCCCTCCGGAATTAGAATTAGGGATGGTTGTCAGCCTCATGGTGTGGGTACTGAAAGGCAGTATGTGCTCTTAACTAACGTAGCCATCTCTCCAGACTCAGCAAGTCTTAATTGTAAGAGAACTTTGAGGTGGGATTTCCCTCTGTATGCTGTGATTACCATTCATTAATAAAGAAACTGCTTTGTACATATAGCAGGACAGAACAGAGGTAGGTGGAGAAAACTAAACTGAATGCTGGGAGGAAGAAACCAGAGACAGAAGATGCCATTTAGCCCTGCCAGAGATAGATGCTCAGGTAGAACTTTACCTGGTAAGTCACAGGCATGTGGCAATACACAGATTAATGGAGATGGGCTAGCATAATATATAAGAGTTAGCCAAAAATATGCTTAAACTATTAGCAAAATAGTATTGCAAATAATATAGTTTCTGTGTGATTATTTTGGGGTTGAATAGCCGGGAACTAACAGAACATTGCTCTTAACTTTGACAAGAAAGAAAAAAAGAAGGAAGGAAGGAAGGAAGGAAGGAAGGAAGGAAGGAAGGAAGGAAGAAAGAAGAAAGAAAGAAAGAAAGAAAGAAAGAAAGAAAGAAAGAAAGAAAGAAAGAAAGAAAGAAAGAAAGAAAGAAAGAAAGACACATAGAAGATCCAGGCTTCAGAGCCAAGACAACCCACAAGTACCTACATGGTAGGACAGTCTAGTAACAAGCTACCTCCTATAGAATTAGGTTCCAGGTGCCTTCTTGCAGGTTTTGGACTCCAGGCCTGCCCTCAGTGGACTCTAGTGCCAGATGGTGCCCATCATCCCAGATGGCAGGCTCATGTTAATCAGATGAGCCTTTATGAACTCAGGCTGCAGGCATGCTTATGCAGATTCCAATATTTACATACAAACACAGAGAGTAGGCCCAATCCTATCAGAACCCAATGCCAGATGCACACCCTGGACCCAGTTTCCAGGCCTGCAGAATCTGTGCAGCAAGCCTATTTGAAGTCAGTTTCTTCTACTCTTTTACCTTCAAATCATTAGCTAGACACGCTGGGGGTAGAGGTAGGGCAGGGAAAGCTTTCCCTAGTTACACTAGTAAGTAAAGAATAAAAAACATGCCTAATCTGTAAATACCAGACCAGATGAAGTGGTGTACAAATGCAGAAACACCAATAAAAAGCT
The DNA here is from genome assembly GCF_950005125.1 of Chionomys nivalis. NCBI lineage: Eukaryota > Metazoa > Chordata > Mammalia > Rodentia > Cricetidae > Chionomys > Chionomys nivalis. The sequence goes on from NC_080090.1 coordinate 81,517,173, forward strand.
AGAAAGAAGCCCAAAGCCTAGAAAAGCATATCGCTGCCAATGGAATAAAATGAGTCACCAGAGAAAAATGAGAAATTTATGAATTGATTTACAAATGATTCAAAATTATCTCTAAGACATTCACCAGGCTGGAGAAGAACACACTAAGAAAATTCAAAAAAAATCAACTATATAAAAAAAATAATCTCTGACAAAAGTAGTCCAAGAGAGAGCACAAAAACTCAAATCACCTTATAGAAATTCTTGAACTTAACAGCGCATTAACAGGGCAAAATATAAAACAGGGATTGTGTTCATTCCTTTGCCTTTCTGTGATGAACTCTTTGACATTAGCAGTTTAAGAGATAAGGGATTCATTCCAATTCATGGTTGTAGAGCAATCTTCCCATGGATGGGAGACCACTTGGATGAGGTTAAACAGCATGGCAGTAAGGATGTGTGGAGAAACACCCATCTATATGGCACACAGGGAGCAGAGAGAGAGAAAAGTGCCAAGGAAAGTTATGCCTTTCAAATGCATGGCTCAAATGAGCTAATTACTCCACTCAAGTCTGACACTCTACAGTTCTACCCTGTTCCAACAAAATTCAAATTTTGTATCTGGTGGTGGAATCATTTATTAAGACAATCATTTTTGGAGACACTCTATTGAGCATAAGTAGTTTATGAGTCTTCTATCTACTTCTCAGTCCAATGTTAACCACCACAGAGATCTTTGTATTGTTCCAGTGGATAAAATAAACAAATCATTTCATGTTTCCAAGGAAATCTCTTAAAAGACTCTTCTCCTGTGTTGAGTATCAAGACAAGGATGCTCACTCTTACCACCTCCTTGAAATGCAATACTAGCGTGGGAGTTAGAAGCATAGACCTCCACATCCAGATTTTTATATGGGTTCTGAGGACCCAAAATCTGGTCCCCATGCTTATACAGCAAGCACTTAATCCACCAAGAAATTTTCCCAGACCCTCTTTTTATCTTAAAAAAATTATATTTACTTATTTGATGTGTTTGTTTTGCCTGCATGCATGTATGGGCATTGTACGCTTGCCTAGTGCCTACAGACCTCACTCTTACCACCTCCTTTTAATGTACTACTGAAATCCTAGACTAAGATTCAAGCAAGAAGAACCAATATGAGCTATTCAAATCAGAACAGAAATTATGCAGTCATCTTTGTTCGAATTTAATATATATTATATGTACAAAACCATAAAGACTCCACAAAAAGAGGCTATTAGAACTAGGAAACAGGAAGACTCAGAAGATCAGGTAAATATACATATGACAGGTTCATTTCTATACAGTAGCAACAAATAAGATAAAAACTAAATTAGGACATTAATTCCATTTATAATGAAATAAAAGTAATAAAATACTGAGTATAAAATTAACTGGGTAGGTGAGGGACTTACATGTTGGAAAATTTTAAATTCTGCTTAAGAAGTTAAAGAAGCATTATGAAAAGACCAAACCTAAGAGCAATAGGAACAAGAGAAGGAGAAAAATACTAGCTCAAAATCCCAGAAAATATAGTTTACAGACACAGAGAGGATAAATAACAAGGAGGGCTAAAGATGTCATGTGCTCAGAACAGGGTTTACTGTGGGCGATTGAAACAAAGGAGACTGAGGGGTGCTGATGAGGAAGAGTAATATGTGTTGACTAGTGCTAAGTGTCCTGATTGAAGCAGGTGGGTCAAATGTACTTATTTCCAATATGAACAAGTATTTACATAAAGACAGATCACATACACATCCATCAAGTAAGGCACTGTGGTACAACTAGTCAGTGGGCTTATAACAGTGGATCTAATTATGGAATTTATAATCGTAAAGAGGTAAACAGGTTTTATATATAGAAAATATCTGACTATATTATAAGATAGCAAGTAACAAGGCCATAGCACAAGGCACTGGCTTTGGAGCAGGCAACTAGTATGGCCAGAGAAACCTTCCCAGTAAATGTAGCACTTACTTTTCTGTTGCTGTGATAGATCATCACCACCCAGATTGACTTATGGAAGAGATAACTTATTCTTGCTTCTATTTCAAGAAGCATAATATTATATGGTGGTAGGAGGCATGGCAGTAGATGGCAGGCATGAAGGCATGAGCAGGAGGCTCACATCTTCATTCAGAAGAACTCTTTTCCAATCCAACCAGTGAGCAATTGATCTAAGGAAGGCAGAACAGGCCATGGGCACAAACACTTAAGGGGTTGTCTTCTTAAAATTTTCAAAGATCATGGGTTAAAGGTAATAAAGTCCTCTTCCATTGCTCCATTCATTAACTGAGTGATTAAGATAGCTTGACTTTGAATCCAAACTTAGCATGACCTTGGCGAATGAAGTTTGCAGACAGAAATAAGAATTGAAACCAGAAGTAGATTTTGTATTCCAAATGAAATCCAGGGCTTTGTTTGCGCTTTTCCTTTTCTTTTTTTTTTTTGAAGCTGTTTTTAAATAAATTATTTTAAAATAAATATTAAGGCTAGAAACTTAAATGAAGTGGTAGTTATGAAGCACAGTAGCCCTTCTCCCAGATGTAAAGATGGCTGAACCGAGGGCAGGCTTCTGGGAGTCCTGGTGTGCACAACTTCCCTCCTTGCACAGTAAGCCATCAAAATCTTCTCCATGCCAGCTCACCTCAGGACAACTCTGTGGTGCTGCAAACCCTAGATATGCTTTCAAAGCCAAAGCAAAGGCATGGCCTACATTAGAGTTTAAATAAAATTAAACAGAGTAAAATTCCCTTCTGAGAATTTACCCAAACTGCCTTGCCCAGATGTTTCTCCTGAGGTCAGGGAACAGTGGTTTGGCTCTCCACTTGTCTTCACGCTAGTGATCACCCTTAAGGACCACAGCTACCCCATCCCATCACCTTTGCCCTATGCCTCCCCACCTTTGGCTTTCTGGAACTTTTCTACAGGAAGCCTTATACAGAGAAGAGAGAGAGTTTTGTGTGGAATCCTTAGTTACCAACTCACTCTAAACCTGGCTTCTCATAAAACCTGCTCTGAAGTTCATGGCTCAACAGTAGCAGGTTAACCTACAGTTTCTAATTTTTCTGCATCTCAAAAACCATGTGTGTGTTGGTTCAGAAAGGTAGTTTACATGTTTCCTGTAATCTTTGGCATAAGCTGCTTTTCCAACTACTGCTGAAGAGCTGGATTTTGAAATTTAGTGTTGTAGTATATGGTCATTCTATTATTCAAGGTTAACCTATTATCTTTGACACTTTTAAAGGTTTTTTTGTTTAAATTTAGTCTCTCTCTCTTATTCTCTCTCTCTCTCTCTCTCTCTCTCTCTCTCTCTCTCTCTCTCTCTGTGTGTGTGTGTGTGTGTGCATGTGTGTACTATGTGGTTCAAGTACATATGACAGGGCACACATGTGGAGGTAAGAGGACACCATGTGGGTCCATTCTCTCCTTCTGTCTTTAAGTAGGTCTTGGGAATCACACTCAGATGGTCATGTTTTCCCAGGATACATCTCCACATGGTGATCCATATCACTTGCCCTATTGTTGCAAATTTTTAAAAAGATTTATGTATGTATATATGTAGGTAGGTATGTAGCACATGTCTGCATGAGTTTACGCTGCACATTCATGAAAATCAAAGAGGGTGATGAATCCTCTTGGAGGTAGAGGTACAGGTGGAGGTGGGTCCCCCAACATGAGTGCTGGGAACTAAGCTCTGGTCCCCTACAAGAGCAGAACGTGCTTTGCTTTAAAAAGCTGAGCCATCTCTCCAGCACATTTTTTTCCAATTTTTTTATGCTTTGAGAATGCCGTAAAAATAGCCTCAGCTAAAATGTTTAAGGACACCAGTTTTAACTTCCAGCACTTTCATTTCTTATTAGAAGTGAGATATTTCTCTTTGAAAACTACATAAAATAGTACTATAAAATGAAACCACGCAACTTTCAGGGCCTCTTCTGCAGGACTGAGTTTCTCTCATTTGCAGTGAGTTTGTGCCTACTTAGACCATACTGAGAACCTGGTTAGCCCCCCAGCTGCTCATAAATCACATACTGTACCAATGTTGTGAATCAAAACTTCTTCGGCTAGTGGATAAAGAGCAGGGTTTTGTAACACCGTGACGTGTAAAAAACAACGAATTTTTAAACACGGGGCAGCCAGCTGACAAACACGCAAAGAAAGCCAACAAGTCAGGTTTCTCCCTAAGAGGTTTCTCAGGCCCCAAAGGAACTCTTTGGTTCTGAAGTTGGGTGTTGTAGTGAGGGACAAGTGGTTTCATTTTGAAGATGCAAAAAGAGTTTAACTTTGTGAGAGAAGCTAAAGCTAGATGCACTTGATCCAAGAAAGATATAAAATAGTAACATCTGGATAATACTCTACACCATGTTTAATGTATACAATAATGTAAACAATAGTTTAATTTTTAAATAGTGTAAATTTGCTAGAGATATACTGTGTGTTTGGCATGAGAAAATAAAACAATAGAGGTTTTGGCTTGGCTTTAGCTGCTACCGCATCAAGGAATAAATGTTATTATTATTTTGACTTTAGTAATAAGGAACACGTGAGATTTTATTTTGCCTACTCCTGCCCCTGCGGTATTTACAAAGTTATGTATTTAGCCCTGTTTAAACTCATAAGTCTGGACATGAGGCTAGAACACTACCCAGTCTTTATGTTACCAAATTTCTTGACTCAGAGAATTGTGTCAGATTTTCTTTTCCTCAAGATCTAAGGGAGTTTAGTTTACAAAATTCAAAATGAATCCAACAAAAATAAGTCAGAAACAGATGAGTTGTCCTCATGTGTCCTTCTGCCCTCTTCCCAGGCTATTTTTTCCCCTTTACTGGTAACGTTGTTGCTCTGAGGTTTTTAAAATGTCTTCCCTGGCTGCTATTTGCCTTCTGAATACCTTGTCATGTGGAAGTTTTAATTCTCCGTTGACTCGGTTTTGAATGCCATGTCTTTGAGAACCATTCAAGCAGAATGTTCTAGATTCACAAGTAGGTGATGCCATCCCTTGTGTACACAATGAAAGAAGAAATAACCAGCGACATTGTTGCTGGAATAACGAGCGTGGCTAAAGTCCTGATGTTAGAGCACTTTACTGCGCAGATGTCCAACAGCAGGACAGTCTTGTCATCATGAAGGGAAAGGAGGTTAGGGAGATGGCTCAGCAGGTGAAGGATCTGGAGACCAGAGTTCAATACCCTGAACCCCGTAAAGGTAGAATAAAAAAAACTGACTCAATAAGATCACCCCTTAAAGTTCACACAGGCTCCACGGCACATGTCCTCACACATACACATCATGCACATGAGCACACACACATACACTAATTTTAAAGACGGTGGTGATGAGAGTTCTACAGGATAGCTTTTCCTAGGAAGAATGTCTACCTCTGGTCAGTAGAAGTGATTTTAGTCCTAAGAGCAAATGTAAAATAAGATCTATCCAAAAAAGCAAAATACCACTTGGAATGCAAGGGTTCCCAATGATCTCGTGGGGTTGCTCTCATTCTGGAGAGTGTATATAGAAGCAGGACTGGAGTCACTGCTTCCGGGACAAGATCCCCCTCTGACAACTGGGCCCAAATTACGCTGGAAAGCTTTCTACTCAAGAGTTTGGTCAGTCAGAGACTAAGGGTTCACTGACTGTGAGAGGGATGAGGGATGAGTCCTCGTCCCTGAGGCTGACCCCAGCCTTAGAGAAGTCCTGGCCCTGTTCTGCCTTGTCCAGAACAAACTGGCAGTCAGGGTCTACCCACAGTTGCTCTGGCTCCATCAGGGAAAGAAATGCAGAAAGCCTCCCTCCTTTTGTTTTAGCTGAATTTTGAATTAGTTCATTAGTGTAAAAATTTTAGTCATTTTGTGTAAATAATAAGAATTCTTGTATTTTTGAACCTGTAACATTTCAATATTGAAAAAACACCTCAGAACACCCAACACTAATTTGATTTTCCCCAAACTACCTCTGAATATAATCTTTTCCATATGGGAAGATGCCTCTAGGAACACCTCAATTGGACAGCCTTGATAATTAACTTGCCATCATGCTCGCTATATCATTCCTCGGCAATTCTTATTTTACTCCCAAGTACATCTTGAGTCCTTTCCCTCTAATACATATATACATACTTATATATACATATATATTATTTTTCAAGACAGGGTTTCTCTGTGTAACAGCCCTGGCTGTCCAAAAACAATCACTCTGTGGACCAGGCTGGCCTCAAACTCAGATTCACCTGCCTCTGCCTCCTAAATGCTGGGATTAAAGGCATACACCACCACCACCCAGCTTGATATTTCTTTGATTGAGCCAATCAGTGCAGACCAATGTAGTCAAGTACTCTTTGGCATCTCTGCTTCCTCCAGGCCCCACTCACCTCACAGAATTCAGAATGTGCTCAGATTTAATTATGTACTCACCCTTGTTGGCTTAGAGCTATTCCCGTGCTCTTGGTGTGCATCTACAAATCTGCACACAAACCTTCTCCTGATTCCCCTCTCTTCTCCCTCTGTACTATATTCCTTGTTGTTCATTTTGTTAGAGTAACCATGGACATGTTAGTTTTTCAATGTGCCAAGCCCCTTGCTTCTTTTCAGCCCATTCATTTACAAGAATTGAAAACAACCACACGACCAAGTCAACTGCATCCAGCTAGCGGGCTTTTATCTTCTTACCCTGAGTACAATTTTCTCAAGTACTCTAATGTCGTAACTAGTGTATATATTATCATCAAAGCCAAGGACTTCATAACAGTCATCAGCCTTCTCTGGCCTAGTGGAAACAGTGGACATTCTTGTGTAGTTCCATCATGGGTTTTAGAGGAATCTGATGGTTGTGTGCATGATAGGAAACCACACTGCTGGCAAGGCTCAGTTTATTCCTAGTTCTGTTGCTTACTCACTGTGTAACCTTGAGGAAGTACTTAAACCCGCTAAGACTTAGTTCTAAATGAAACATCAGTGTTCTAGACTACTGTGCATAAAGTGCTTTGCATGGTGCCTGGAACACAGATCAAAGGAATATAGCCTGCAATTATTATTTAGCTCAACAGGCCACATTTAAAAAAGCACGATTGTATATAATGACATAAAATTGAAACTATTTGGAAAAAATAAAAACAATCTTTCCAATGCACTCAAACAATTTTTTAAGCGATTTTTATTTGATTATCTTTTGTGCTTGAACTCTGGGTTGAGCACATCTTGATCTCAAAATAATGATTTAAACTAGTGGAGGGAAAAACAGGCAAATTGTCCCCAGGCTGTAATTGTGATAAATTTAAAATGTGTTCTGAGTGATACATTGACCCAAATTCACTCAAGTCGTTCTAATTATGCTGTTGTTTATTACTATGACAAATGTTTTGACCACAAGATTGACACTAAAAACAAGCGGAGGTTTTGTTAACTTGCTGTAAATTTAAAAAGTGTGTGGGCTGTGTTTTGAGCAGCTCTAATAATAGTAAAATCATTTTTAAGCCCTAAGACATGCACGGGGAGACAGTTATTTTTGTTTAAAAATGTATCTTGTAATTGGATAAAGATATTTTAGGTTTTTGTTTCTCATAATGAATAGAGACAGTGTGTGAAGCAGCATGTGTCTAAAGGGATGCAGAGACCTTCGGGGAATGGAGACAAACCTTCTTCTGCAAGCATATAGCAGAATATTGGCACATGGGAAAGATGGGAAGGGGCCTCGGGAGAGGAAGCACAAAAGGCGCCTGCCGATGTTTCTTTGTGTCAGCTGCCATTTTGGAGACAAGACCGGCGTCTCTCAGACATTAGGCCTGTAATTAATAACCAAAACAAACAGAAAATGATGCTTTAAAATAAAATTCCTTGTGACTCTTGAAGGTAGGAAGGAGAAAGTGTTGATAGCCACCTTGTTTCCCACCGTAGGGTGGGGAATGCCAGTGGAGGTTTGTAAAGGACTCATATGCCCCATTTTCAGAGTTTTCCTAAAACAGCAAGCACTCCCCCAGAGTAGCCAAGCTGAGGCCATGGTGACCGACAGGACACACAGCCCTGTTTCATCCTGGATATAGACTTGTCTCTTTGGTTCTAAGTTCAGAAACCACATTTAATCAATAACCTACCTGATTTATAAGGTAACATTTTCCCTCTGATTTTCCTCCCATGAGCACTTGCCATCAAATAGTCGTTCATAAGTGCTAGACAGGGGTTTCCCAAGCTAAAAGGCAGTACCAGGAACTCTTGATGGAAGGCTAAAGCATACACAGCCTTGGACCCACCCTACACCTAGTGTTCCTGTTTAGTCCTTCCTCCAATTTGTGAGCTACTGCTTTGTTGTTGTTGTTGTTCTGTTGTGATCTTTTTTTAAGAGATGCCTAAATCTGAAATCCCAGCACAGAGGAATATAACAGCTATGTGTCTATTCATTTTTAAGTCCTAGAAATGATAAAGTCTCAAGCATATAAAACTTGATCGGTAACATCTGCCAGATAGAAGGAATGAATGAACAGAAGGCAAAATTCCGACACAGCGCTGACCAGGCAATGCTCTGCCTGTCACACTCCACAGCCAGCCTTTCTAGATGGGAGTGTGAGGGACACACAGAGGGAACTGGAGACAACTCCTTTGCAGGAGTGGTTCAGGGTCCAAGTTGGCTGAAGAGGAGGAAGCCATGCTTTCTTTGGATTAGAACACTGTGAAGGACCCAGCCATTCCTTAAGCACAGTCCTACAGAAAGGGAGTGTGCTGTTGGAAAGGCAGGGCATTCAGTTCCAGCCTTGAACAGTTGACTGGAGAGTTCTTATTGATTCCAAAGGAATAGTTCAGCTACTTAGTAGCCCTGTTCCACCAACTCCTACATCCTACGGGAGGACTTCTTTACAGCCTGCCTTTTAAATTTTTTTTTAACTAAGAATTGTCTCAGTTAGCTTTAGTGCCCACACATGCAGCTTAAGTAAGTGGGGCAGGATTACTTCAGTAGAACATGTTTCTGTTAGCAACCTGGCTTACTCCTTAAAATGCTAGAACAAACCCAGTGGCTGATCTCAGCTGTGTGTAGCTCCTGCTGGGTATTTTTAAGAATGTGCATTAGCTGCCGTCTTGAAGAACAGAGGTGGAAAAGCAGCGAGTGCAACTGAGCACAGACACAGAACTGGTCCTCTCCCATTACCCTTCCATTGTCTGCTCCCCTCCACTCTCCCTCTATTCCTACTGGCTTACCTGGCGGTGTGAAGAAAGTCCTCGCTCTGCTTTGACCCACCTACCAATACAGCAATGTCTTTCTGTAGTGACAAACACAGGGCATAGGTAACTCACCTTCCCCACTGGGATGCCATATTCTGGCTCTGGAGTTTTTAAAGCTGACTCTCCTGGCAAGCTCCAGGATGTTCACTGGTTTTCCTTTCTACACTGTGGAGCATATATACCACCAAGACCACCAGCATAATCCTTTCTTCCTGCCATATCCATAGGATATCACTGACTTAATGGATCAGGGAGACTTTCTCTGCGAGATACAGATGATTCGAATATGTGAGACTATAAGGCAGGACTCAAGGATAATCCGCACCACTGGTCTGTGCAGTGTGAATGTCAGTTCTGTCTATCGGATCTGCTTTGCTAAGTCAGAGAAAGAGCACGTTTGTCCAGCCACTGTTAGCCCACTATGTAAATGAGGCTGTATTGATCTGCTCTGGCAAACATACTTCTTGTTGCATGGCAGGATTCTTCTACCAAACATCTACATGCTTAGCAAAATTTGTGGTCACGTGTGCTTTCCCTGAACATTATCATTACAATCTTCGGTAACAGCTTCTTGGCTCCACTTGGTTCATAGCCAACCTATGTCCTCAAGGAAATGGATCTAGCGGTTACTTCCCTTCTATCCCTGCACCAACATTTCTTGATCTTCATCATTCGTAACATTAACATATATAACACAGATCTATGCTCTTCTTCATTGCAAAGAAATCCTTTGGCCAAACTTTCTCTGCCATTTCTCTTTTCCTGTTTGCGCCAAAGCTCCCTGCCATACCAGGACTTATTTCTTTCAGGCAGCTCTCTCTCAAACACATGCCAGTCTTGTGCTGCCCCCACCTTGATAAACAGTTTTGCAAAGAGACTAGTCTCTAGACCGGGTCTAACAATCAGATTTCAACCTTTGTCTTAATTGCCCTAAGGAAACATCTGATGCAAATGACCCCTCTGTCCTTCCTAATATATTTTATTCATCAATTTTTTTTGTTCCCATACATGGGCTTACAGTTTGAGATTTGTGTAAATCTGTTCCCTTCTCTGTGATCTCTGGGCTTTTTTTCTCTATATATGCGCTTCCTCCATCTTGTTCATAAATACAGTCTTATGGCTTCAATACTATATGTATGCTGATTTACATCTACAGACCAGTACTTGTCTTTAAATTCCAGATCTGCATATCAAATCTTTATGAACTATATTTAAAGGGATGCTTGATATTAATGTAAAATTCAACAACAACAAAAATACTGATTCTTCTCCAAGATCACCCAATCTCAGTTACAACTTTCCATACATACATATTAAATAAGCCAATACTTTAAAATTCTTCATCTTAAAACAATATAGACAAATGTCAGTTTTTAAAAAGTATTTTAAGCTTATGTTTCTACAAAAGAAGAAATCCACAAAGAAAAATATGAACAAATGGCCCATTCAATTATGAAACGACACAAATTATAAGAAATAGGTTTTTGTAACCTTATGTTGAATAAAAATTAAGAAGTCAGACAACACTGTAAGATAGTAAGATATTGCAAGAAAGTTGTTGCTTCTATTTTGGACAACAATAGACAATTCTTAATGAAAGTATAAAGTGCACAGCTCATGGCTGAGCAGCCCCGCTAGCGCAGCCACTTGAGAGGGTACTGCCCTTTGGCCTCAGGAGACGGAAGAAAGTGGAACTGCTATCAGTAGCAGCTGCCGACAGAGCAGGAATTTTGAACTGGAGAAGTACTCTGAGAGACTAAGCGAAGACGTTTTGAGATGTAGTAGAAAACATGCAGAAGAGGTGGAATATAGTTTATTAAGATAAACGGAATCAAGGAATTGAAAAAGCCACATATGAGAAGCATCATTAATTATTGAGAAATACGATGATATTGTCTGTGGGGAAAAGCTTATCCGCAAAGCAGTGCCATGAACGTTGCCCCTGTGAGTCATGGCAGGAAGGAGAAGATCATCTACAGATCTCAAAATAATATATAGCACGCCAGGGAGAAAGCCATGTTGATGCTAAAGGAAGAAGGGATGACTCCCATGCCACTCACGGGCAGCTCCTCAGCCCATGTGTTTTAAAATTTTGGTTATAAAGATGAAGATTTCATAATTTAATACCGAGAATCATGCTGTCAATCTTTACCAATTCCTTTATTAGCCATCTCAAAGTCATCAGGAACGATTCACAGAGAAAATGTAAAGCCTGACAGGGAGGCTGGCCTGTGGCCTCTCCATCACTTCTGAGAGTCAGGCGGGTCTGTGGTCCCCACATCACTCACACGTGACCACTTGAAGAGGAAGGTGTGACGTTATTGCTCTCTTTATGTTGAATTTGAGGGCATGATAAGATAAAACCAAAGCCATGTTGAGAGGAACTAATAAAAATTCATCTTTCTTCTTTGAGTTTAAATTTGTTGTCCTTACTGTATATCATACCTGGAAACCTCCAGCATGCTGAAGGGAAGGACTGAAGAGGAAAAGCAGAAGAACTTCAAGAAGCGCATTAAATTTGTTTAGTTTGAAATCATCACTTAGAAGGGCTCCAGCCTTTGACATGAAGTGAGAACAAAGTGGTAGCACCTATTGCCAAAGGTTCACACTGAACACAGAAGCATCACATTGAGTAGCAGAACTAGTGATTGCTGCTCCGTAGGACACCTGGCTCCCATTTCACTCAGACCTCCTCAACTCGACCAGCTGTGCTATACTAACAAGATTGCTTTCTGCTTTTACTATTACTGGTAATTTATAGTCTGAAATATTTTTTAAGGAGCCAATACTGGGCCAAACATGCATGCGGTGTTAAAGGTAGATTAAAATATAATTAAATTAAATATATAAACTAAAGCTTCTTGGCATGTTTTTAAGAATGTGTTTGAAGCTACATTTTTTGAAGTTTGGAAAAAATATATTTTTGAGCTTAGGTGACTAATAGAAAAGATAGTTGTGGATGCACAGTTGTCTTCCCTGTAATCTATCTTACTCTTCCAGGAGCATTTACAGATCCCAGGGCAGCCACGTCGTTGTCATATGGCAGCACATCTGTATAGCAAAAGTGCACACCTGTAAAGTAGGCTAGGGCTTAGCTATAGCTTTGGTTTGAAAAGGAATCATCTATGATTGTCACAAGTGATATTATTAAAAATACAAAATTCTCAAATTTGTCTTGACAGTTGTAGCCCTTGATTACTAAAGAGGCGAGCAATACACATTGGAGAAAAGGTGGTATCAGAAACACATGGCACTGATCAACTAGATACCTACATGGAGAAGAATTCACCTAGATACTTGTCTCTGGCCATACACAAAACTCAAGTCCAGATGAATCAAAGGTCTCAACAAAGACATGACACCCTGAATCTGATAAAGGATGAAGTAGAGAATACACTTGAACTCATTAGCACAGGCAAGGACTTTCTGAACAGGACAGTCACAGCCCAGGAATTAACACCGATAATTAATAAATAGGACCTCACACAATTAAAAAGCTTTGCTACAGCAAAGGACAACATCATTAAGGGGTGTATACAGAATGAAAGTTAAGCCTTTGCCAGCTACACATCTGACAAAGGTTAATATCTAGACTATGTAAAGATTTCAAAAATAATATTAAGAAAAAAAACCCAGTCAAAATGTAGGACATGGAATTAAACAGAAAATCCTCCAGAGAAGAAACACAAGTGGCCAAGAAATAATTTTTAAATGTTCATTATCCTTATCTATCAGGGAATTCAAGTTGGAACAACTTTAAATTTTGATTTTATCCCAGATAGAAGGGTTGGCTAAGAAAAAATAATAGAATGGCAAATCCTGGCATAGATGGAGAAGGAACGCTTCTGCACTGCTGCTGGGAATGAAAACTGATACATGGAAATGTGTATGCAGTCTCCCCACAAATCTAACAAAGGTAGAAAGATAACTGCCCTATACCATTCCTGGGAATATGCCCAAAGGACCTTATATCTCACTATACAGATACCAGCCCATCCTTGTTCATTACTGTTCTATTTGCAATAGCCAGCAAATGGAAACAACCTAAATTTCTATCAACAGATTAATAGATAATGAAAACTTGGTACATTTAGACAATGGGATATTATTTATCTGTTAATTAAAATCTAATTATGAAATTTGCAGCTAAATAGGAGTGAAAAATAATCATCTCAAGAGAGGTAACCCAGACCCTAAAGAAACATGAAACCACTTCCTACCATCTCTAGATGCTGCCTTTGTATCTTCAGATATATTAACTCCATTTGGAGCAGCCATTGAGGTCAGGAAATTAATAAGCAGCTTTAGAGATGGAGGTTTCAAAACAGAGGAGGCAGAACACAGTGATATAATGGGTTGAGTGGGAACAATGGAATAGGAGAGAATAAATGGGATGGAGGATGGAAGGGCAGGGCAGAAGAGGAAATATTAACTAACACTAAAGACCTTGCAAAAAAAGTCATATGTGGAGCTGGAGAGAAGGCTCAGCAGTTATGAGTACTACCTGATTTTCCAAGGACGTAGATTCAGTTCCCAGCCCCTCCATGATAGCTTAAAACTGTCTGTAACTCCAGTTCCAGGGAACCCTTTGTCCTCTTCTGGCCTTTGTGGGCACCAGGCATGGTATACAGAAGTCATGCAGGCAAAATACCCATACATATAAAAAAATTTAAAATAATTATTTAAAAAATCATGTAGAAAGTTACTATTGTAGAAGCTTCCTAATATGTATCCGCACACATATGAAATAGAATAGAAATAGGATTACCCCATAACGGGGCAAGAATGCCCTTACTAGACACCATAGGCTAACAACTGAAACACCCAGTGTCTTTGGAGCTTCTGACCAGTGAAGTCAAACATGACAGGCTCTGGATTACCCTCCAGAGTTTGACTATTAAGACCCTATTGCTGAATAATAGAATCATAGAACAAGGAGAAATCAAGTGAATACTGTCCGGAAAGTTTCCTTCCTACCGGCTAGCTTTCACACTGCTGGAAGAAGCTGGATGAAGAAAAGAATCGTCAGCATGACCTAGCTATGGACACAATCTACAAAAAGGCCTGCTCCACACACTGAAACCCATACTTAGCATTGTCATCAGAGCCAAGAACCAGCATTTAGACCAGTCATAGCGCTGAGGGAGGAGTTGACTAATGTCACAGTATTAAACCATCTCCAAATGGCATATCTTTATACCCATAGATCAGTGCATCTCACCACCTATGTCAAAGAAGTTGCTTTGTGAAGTAGGTGGTGATTAACAAAGCAATCCACAGCCAATCAGATGCAAAGAATCTGAGACTGCCAGACTGAATCCCAGCGTGGAAAGTGGGGTGGGCATGAAGTCCCAACGTGATCTAAGGTGCTATAGGTAGAAAAAGCTGGAATGGAGAGTCAGGTCACTTTAAGGGAATAGTCTCCAGTAAGGCCACACATTCAAGAATATATGGGCAGTGGAGAATGGTTTGATGGTATTAAAAATAAAAGAGAGGGCTGGAGAGATGGCTCAGTGGTTAAGAGCATTGCCTGCTCTTCCAAACATCCTGAGTTCAATTCCCGGCAACCACGTGGTGGCTCACAACCATCTGTAATGAGGTCTGGCGCCCTCTTCTGACCTACATACAGACAAAATATTGTATACATAATAAATAAATATTAAAAATAAACAAATAAATAAAAATAAAAGAGAGCACATGGTTGACTAGGTAAAGGGTGAGGGGAGTGGATCTGGAAGAATTTGAAAGAAAGCAAATATGAACAAAACAAATACATTGTACAAAATTCTCAAAGAACTCATAAAAATGATTTAAAATAATAAAATGGAGGTTATATATATGTATATAAATTTGAAATTTGTTTTTAAAAGTTAGTTGGTCAACTGGAAAGTTGGCTTAGCAGTTTAGAGGACTTTCCATTCTTAAAGAAGACCGAGGTTCACGTCCCAGCAACCACATCAAGTAGCTCACAACCTCCTGTAATGCCAGCTGATACCCTCTTCTGGTCTATGTGGGCACCTGAATACATGTGGCACACACATACACACAAAGAGAGAGAGAAAGAGAGAGAGAGAGAGAGAGAGAGAGAGAGAGAGAGAGAGAGAGAGAGAAATCTACACCTTAAAAGGCAACTAACTTCCAAGAAGCCAAAAAGAAACAAAGAAATGGAAAAAATTGAAAGCAAACAGCAAATGTAATGATTAGCCATAGCTATAGCAATAATCACACTAAGTTTAAATGGTCTAAACACTTAAATTTATGGGCAGGGATTGTTAAATGTTTAAAATAGCAATCCAACTACATGCTTCCCTTCAAAATCTACTCAAAATGGAAACACCCAGGTATATTAACAAAAAGATGGACAATATAGCATACTAACACAAAATCAAAGAAACATAGAATGTTTGTGTTAATATAAAAGAAAGGCAACTCGCAACAGAGAATATTGCTGAAAATAAAAGATATCATTTCAATAAAAATGTTAATCTAAGAATAATATGTAACTCTTTTAACTGCTATTTAACTAGTTGTATATTATGGAATTTATTATAGAATGAAAACATTTCAATACCCCTTTCTTGAGAACTAATAGGACAAAAAGAGTAAAAGTTTAGTTAAGGCATAGAACACTTGAATAACTGTAACCATCAGATTGATCTAATTGACATTACAGAGCACTTTACACAAAAAAATTTAAATGCAAACTGATTTTCCAGTGAATACAAAGTATTTATCAAGGAAGATCATATTCTTGTTCCAAACAACCTTAATAAATGTAGGAAAATCTAAACCAAGCAAATTTACTCTGTGAATGCTGTAAAATAAAGTGAGAAGTCAGCAATATAGAGAGATCTATAAATATCTAAATATTTGGAGAATAGAACAATTCTAAATAACAACAAGTCAAAGAATGAAGCAAAAGAAAGACAAAGTGAAACAAATTCAGGAGATTAAATTACTAGTTGGGTGGGAATTTGTGACAGTAAATAAAAATATATCTAAAATCAATGACCTAAGCTTCCACTGACACACATGCAAATCAAACCCAAATAAGAAGAAATACAGAAATAATTAAGGCAATTTTAATAATTATATGATAATTATTTATTAAATTATATATAATTATGCATAGTGTAATTAATTTAATTATATGTTTCATATGTAAGTACACAATCATAATATAGTATAATTGTATCAATTTAATATACTTAAGCTAATTATATATGCTTGGTAATTATGGATTCAGGACAAAAAATTTATGATATAGCAAACAATATTCTTCATAGAGAAAAATCAAAACTTTTTCAAAAGTGTTTCTTTAAGATCAATAATATTGATAAGCAAATGGTACCAGAAAATGGATATTATAAACATAAACTATCAGACCAAGAATGGAAAAGGGATTCCATGAACCCAGTTTATAACTTTCAAAGTTATTAAATTTGTATTTTAAAACTCTCCCATGCACAAGAGCCACACAAGCACAAGGACTTGAGTGTGGATCCCCAGTGCCTGTGTAAAAGTCAGGCATGGCCACAGGTACCTGTGACCCCAGTGCTGGGGAGAGAGGCTTGGAAAGCAGGATTTCTGGGGCTTGCTAACCAGCCTCCTAACAAATGAGCCAAGATGCAGATTCACCTAGAGACATTATTCTCCAGGGGTTAAGGGAGAGGGTAAAAGTGTATGATGCCCAATGTCTTCCATTGGCATACACCACACTCACACACGGGTACATAGACCAGTGAACTCTTCAACACACACACAGTCACTAATTCTAAAAATAATAATACTAACTTCATGCAGACTCCCACAGCCTTCAAAAACCAGATATATTTTCAAGTTGATTAAAAAAGAGAAAATTAACTGGATAACTGAATTTGTCAGTTTCCATTAACATATCAAAATACATGATACGATTAACTTGTAAAGAGAAAATGTTTATTTTGATTCATGGCTTTGCAAGTTTCAGTCCAAGATTGAACAACTTCATTTCTCTGGGCTTCTGGCCAGGCCAACACGCCATGTTGAAAACACAGAGCGGGTAAAACCTCTTGCATCATCCACCAGGAAACAGTGGGAAGAAGACACCTGGATCCTCCAGTTCATGTCACAGTCTCAGCGGACCAAAGGGTCTCATGCTAGCATCCATCTTCTCAGAGCTCCACCGCCTCCCAGTGAGTGCCATCTTCGGAACATATGGTTCTTTGGGAAACATTCGATGTCAAACCAAAGCACTCTCCTCCTTGCTCCCAAAGGCTAGTGTCTTCTCACAATGAAAAGATAGCTAATTCTCTTCGCCAGCTGTCCTCTAAAATCTTCATTTCAGCATAGCTCAAAGATGAAGTCCAATGTATGTTCAGAAACTCAAGGTAAATTCAACTGAGAATCCCTATAAAAATAAAAAGGAAAGCTATATTTTTCTAAGGTGTGGTGATAGGTGTAGATTTAGAGACAAATTCTTGCTCCAAAGAGGAAGATTCAGAAAATAGGGAACACAGTCACATAAAAGCTCAACATAAAAACCCAACATAAAAGTACCAGCTCTGTGGCTGGTACTGCGGTGGGAAGGAGTCTCCCAAGGGCAGCAGCACTACTCCGCTATTGGGACATCCTGCTAGTCTCAACCCAGATCGTCACTTCTCTTGAGCTCTGCACTCTGCCTCTTGCTTCTCCTGATTAGTGGTACACATTTTAGTGAACTCTGTCTTTTCAAAGTATCCACTGCTGCTTCAACTCCAAGCCTACAGATTCATTCTTCACCAAGGCTTACTGCAGGTGTTCCAATCCACCAGCACACAGCCTGGCCACACAGGTTTTTTCTGACATCTTGGTGGAAGCTGCTATGACTCCCTTACACATACACTCTGCATTCTTACAAAACAAATCTCATATATGCGATATCAAATCTGCCACATCTGAAACTGTGTGTAAGTCTTCCCAGACCACAGCTGCAGCCTTTGGCCTCATCACTGGCTGAATGAACGAGAAAGAATATTAAGGCAGTTCTACCCATCAACTCCACGGATAAACTCAAAACACCTACTGATTGTTGTTATCTATGAAGGTAGATATGAAATTCCAAAAGAAAATGTGCCACATGTAATCGAGAAATATATGAAAGCAAAAGGAAGGCATGGTCAAGTAGGAACTGAAGCAGAGGATATAAAAGAATACTGCTTACTGAGTCCTGGACTCTTTAATCTTGCTGATGAGATTACAAAGTCACAACTCATTCTTCAGAAAATAATTTTCTAGGCTGATAAAATTAGCAAGTATTTATCATATTTTCCAACAATCCTACTCCAAAGTAATACTCCAGAGAAATGAAAACACACACAACATCTACACTAATGTTTATGTGGAATTAGCCATAAACACCAACAAGTGACAGCATCTAAAGTCTCATCCACATGGTAAAGAAATAAGTAAATCATGGCCATTAAGAGATAAGTGCTACTCAACACAAAGAATGAGCTAGCTAGTATTACACATAACAGGGCTGAAAAACAAAGGGGCAGAGCTGAGTGAAAGAAGGTTCACCAAACAGATTCAAAAATTCACTTCACAGTATATGACTTCATGTGGAGAATATTTTAGAAAGAGCAAGACTAAAGAGACACCAAAGTCAGCTGCCAGAGAGCCAGCTTGTGGCAAAGGGCACTGAGAACTCAAGAACAATGGCAATGGGTTTTTGATCCTACTGCACGTACTGGCTTTGTGGGAGCCTAGGCAGTTTGGATGCTCACCTTACTAGACCTGGAAGGAGCTGGGTGGTCCTTGGACTTCCCACAGGGCAGGGAACCCGGATTACTCTTAGGGATGATGAGGGAGGGGGACTTGATGGGGGAGGGAAATTGGAGGTGGTGGCGGGGAGAAGGCAGAAATCTTTAATAAATAAATAAATAAATAAAAATAAGAAAAAAAAAACAAAAAACAAAATAATTTTGCTGTGACTAAATGAATAAAAGTGAAGAAGGCAAATACATTTTGACAAGGTAAAAGCCAACGAAAAACATTTTCCTTTCATTTTTATAGAAAGTCATCTAAAAATATTAACGTATTCATTATTACATTCGTGTGTGTGCATGTGTATTTATGCTGCATGTGTGAATGCAGGCACACATGTGCACTGACATGTATATGGAGGCCAGATGAAAGATTTCAAGGTTGAGTCATTTCCTCCCAGAAGGTCCTGCCTATCATTTCTGCACTGATGCATTCTCCAGGATGGCTGACCCATGAGCCTCAGGGTGGTTTGCCCGACTCTGCCTTCCATCTCACCGTAGGAGTGCTGGAATTCTAAATGTATGCCACTGCCTCTGGGTTTTCTGTGTGGGTTACTGGGGTAAGACCCCGGCCGTTAGGTTTTAATGGCAAGTCTTTTTTTTTTTCCTACTTACCAAGCCATCTCACTGACCCTATTAAGCCATTTTTTACAAATAAGTAAATATGGTTAGTCTAAAGAAATGTAAATATAACATTGAAATAGCAAGGTAGAAAAGCACTCGATAAAATTGATACTGTTTGCACATCTACCACTTGGGAATTTTCCTACAAAACTGAAATTTGTTTGCAATCAAAGTCATCATCCACAGCACTTTTTTGATCATTTAGGATGATATTCAGAGTGGCAAAAATAAACCTTGCAATGTCCACAAATCAACCAAGGTTGAAGAACTAGTCTTTTTTCGGTCTGTGGTGGTTTGAATGAGAATGCCCTCGGTTCGTGTTTGAATACGTAGTACCTAGTTAGTGGGACTGTTTGGAAAAGATTAGGTTAGGGGATGTGGCCTGTTGGAGGAGCTGTGTCACTAAGGGTGAGCTTGAAGGTTTCAGAGAACTCCTGCCCTTGCTAGTGCTGCCTCTGCCTCCTACTTGTGGTTTTGAGATATGAACTCTCAACTATTTCTGTCAAAATGCTTAAGATTTGCCATCACAGATGCTAGTCCACTGAACCCATAAACCCAATTAAACACTTTCTTTTATAAGTTACCATGTTCAAGATGTTTGGAAAGTAATCCAACCATCATAAGAAAATCACGTTTATTCTTCTTCTTTTTCTTTCTTTCTTTTTTCTTTTTTGAGCTGCTTTCAGTGTTTTTTTTTTTCTTTTTAATTCAGTCTGGTACATAACATCAGTAGGATTGTGTACACAAATTCACGAAGCCTTCCTCATTTAAGCCTGTCTGGAAATAGGCACACAGACACTCCAGGAGTTCCTTCTCTCTCTCTCTCTCTCTCTCTCTCTCTCTCTGTGTGTGTGTGTGTGTGTGTGTGTGTGTGTGTGTGCATGTTCTCTCTCTCTCTCTCTGTGTGTGTGTGTGTGTGTGCACGTGTGTGCGTGTGTGCATTCTATGTGAGTGTATGAGAGGGGGTGGGAATTTCAATCAAAATATAGTCAGGTTAACAATAAAATTAGACAGGGCCTAGATAAATGTCTCATGTGTTCGTAGGACTCTTGCAGAGGACCTGGGTTAGGTCCCTATCACCCAAGTCTGATGGTTCACAACTGCCAATGTTCCAAGGCAGTGGTTCTCAACCTTTCTAGCTTTGCAGCTCTTTCGTGCAGTTTCTCATGTTGTGGTGACTCCCAAGTATATAATTATTTCATTGTTACCTCACAACTGTAATTCTGTGACTGTTATGAACCATAATATTTGTTAAATATCTCTTATGCTGTTTAGTGGAAGAGTAAGACTCTACCCTCTCAATCGTGTATGGCTTCCTGTCACAGCATGAGTGTCTAAGTGTTCCATTCAGGAGGCCATTTGCTATGATGTGACAAAACAATTTGCCATGACCAAAGGACAAAATGATGACACTAGTGTCTTTTGACCTTTCAAAACAGAGAGCAACAGAAAGTGGTCCAGTATGTCTGATTATGGTAGTTTCTTAGAGTTTGGAGAGGCGTGTTACTGTGTGTGTGTGTTATTTATTTGTTAATATACACCTGTGTTATATATATATATATATATATATATATATATATATATATATATAAATGTATATGTGGATATCTACTATCCCTTACAACTACTTGTGATTTTAAAATTGCTGAAAATTATTTTTCAAAGCCAAACTGTTAAGAAACAAAATGCATGTGTTACTTTGTCAGTTATTGCATGAGTCTTAGAATGTTGACATCACAGTGGTCAGTCACCCTGACTACTTCAGACTACTCAGACTTCAGCAGTCAGGGTCCCAACTTCTGTAGTCATCTTTGGTGTATATCGCCAAGGAAGGAAAAGAGAATCATGTTCATTGAACGACTTTCCTTTCCAGGCTTCATTGTAAAGGTATGTTTTTAATAATTAGTTCTTGGGATAGTCTCACAGTATGGGGAAATGTTCTGTCTCGATTCCCCCAGACCATGTTAACTCACTAATGGCTCATGAAACATATTTATTGGCAGTATTTACTGACAATCCCCTAAAGAGATGGGGTTATCATGGCAGGGAACATATGTTCTGGGCTACAAAGAAGAGTGGTATCTGTAATTCTATGAAAACATCTGTCCAAGTTATGAGAGAGGGTTATTCTCAACTCTACTTCATTGTTTTCACCACTATGACCACAAAATTTTGTTAGAAATGGGTTAGACTTAAACACAAATCTGAGAACTCTGTTTTCAGCAAATTGTTAAATTTTCAACCCTGTATTAAGTTTTTTAGGGCCTATTTTCTAAAAATTAACATAGTGTCAAATTGGATGGGAATGACTTCCCAAACATCCTCATCTACGTTCATATTTGTGTATCATAAAGCTGAATCGGTACGGTAGTTAACCTAAATTCACATCATTGCCTGACATGTGTGAGCACAAACTTTAGTTGTTGTCTCTCTCTGACTCTTTGATTCACTGGGATCTGAAGTCCTTGCTAAGTAAAAGCTCAGGTGTCTGCACATATTCCTTAAAAGATGTAACATGTGTGTCTTGGGCAGAGCACTATTTGTTTAAGGCAATGTGCATCCTGTATACAAAAAGCACAACAAAGAAACTACTGAAATGGCAGTACTGTTGTTATGGGATGGTTTTTATTGGAGATAAGAGAGAGAAACCATCCAGAGGCGTCTGGAAGAGATCAGAGCAGAGAGAAAACGATGCAGACTAAACATTACAGGAGTGTCTGAAACAGAAGTGGGATAGCAGAGGAGAATTGTGGAGTTAGTGGGAGCACAGGGTAAAATCTTTGCTTTCATGAAGAGAGAACAGTCAGTTTTGGAACATCCTGGGGCCTAGCATAGTGCAAGGAAAGATTGGGAAGTTGAAAAGGGACAAGAGGTGAGATGGGACTTGGAGATGTATAACAAGAACCTGTGAATAGAGAATTGAGGGGGTCAGGAAGGCATAATGGTACCACAAATATACATCAGTGGAGAGTCAGTCATACACGTTCCTTCTATCAAAGGCAAAAGAAATGATTTCTTGTCAGACTTGAACCATTTCACAAGTTCTTCACTAATGCTGACTTTTATTTATATTGTTTTTGTTGTTGTTGTTGTTGTATTTGCTTTTGGGGCATTTTTTTGTGTGTTGTTGTATTTTTCCTTATTTTGTTTTATTTGTAAATTCATTTATTTTACATCCTGACTGCAGTTCCTACCACCACTTCCCCACTACCCTCCCTCCTAATCTACTCCTCCTTTTCTGTTCAGAAAATAACAAGCCTCCCATGGATATCAACAAAACATAGCATATAAAGTTGCAGTGAGACTTAGCTCCTCCCCTTGTACTAATAATGCTGACTTTTATCTAATCACCAGAAATCACTTTTTAGTCCAATTTAAGCTGGGCCAAGCCTGGAATTTCGGAATATAGTGTACTTCCTGAGACCTAACAAATATAAATAAATAGGAAAACTTTTTTCCTTCATATCAATTTGTTTCATATCAAATTATAAGTTTCATTATGATATTTCAATACATTGATTGCATTCTTTAAAATAACAAGTATCTTCTATTGCTCTCTTTTTCTATTTTCTTTTTTTCTTTTTTCTTTGTGTGGTGACTTTGTTATTTTAAGATGGTCCCTAGTCATAGTGCTCTGTATCATTCTTAAGAATCTGAAAACAGAGAAGGTATGTCTCAACCCAATTTAATTCAGTTTAAATAACACCTCAACCTGTAAGTCAAGTCTTAAATAAATGTTTACTAAGTGTACGCAAATGAACTCAATTATAGTAAACTATCTTTAGCTTAAATGGCATGCATTTCATGTATTGTGATATTTTACTTTAATATTATCACATATAATTATTGAAATAATATAAATCTAATAAGTACTTTATGTAATTTTAATAGACTGTTCTTGCAGAATAGAATTTAGCAATAACTGACATTATTAGGGGAATTTTTAAAATTGAATTTTCTGTGAGCCTATTTCCACTTTGACCAAAAGTCAGAGAGTTGGAACTTACCTCTATTCCTTCAAGGTTATTGGGTTTCTACCTCAAACAAAGGTCCCACGTAGATTTAGGTCAGAGAGTTCGGTTGTCTCAGGGTTATTGTCAACAGGTGTGGCTAACAGCCAGACCTTGTATTTCAAGAACAGAGAAGTAGATATGTTTCTACTTCAAACAAAAGTCTACAAATCCAGCCTCTCTGTGATTTCTTTGGGATTTAATGGCTACGGAAACTGAGCAGGACAGAAACCTCAGTCAACATTCCTCTACCAAAAACTCAGTCTATTATTTTTTTTAAATTTAACCTCACTGAAGTGCAATCATATTCTTTGCCAGAACATCACATGAATGACCTCTATTCCAGTTCCCCTGAGTTCTTACTGCCTCTGCAACCTCATGACCTGCACCTCCACTGTCCCCATTTCTCTTAGCATTGTAACCTTTCCAGCTCCCACCAGGATGCTCTATTAAACCCTCATTGCAGCCTTCTGTCAGTTCTCTCACTCACTGGTCCAAGCATTTTCAAATTCCTGTTACAAATCATTTTCAAGATTGTAAGAAACAGGTGATCAAGCCATGACAGGCAGGACCTCAGTTCTCAGTATCAGTTCCTGCCTTAGTTACTTTCCCCGTTGGTCTCACATCTCATATCCGAGATGAATACAACTTAAGACAGAGAAGGCATGTTTTGGGTCACAGCTGATGAATGTAATCCATGGCCTCAGAAGAGAGCATGACACTGAGTACAAGCCAGCTTGTTGCATTGTATCTGAAATCAGGAAGCAGAGAGAGAAAAATGAATAGTGACACTCTTTGTTATTTTACTCAATACTCAAATATTTATGGGAGAAATCAAATCCAGGATTTCAGAACTAAAGTAATTGATGGAACTTCCGTTAATACTATATTACCTGAAAGCTGGTATTCTGAGCCTGTTCTCTATGGCCAAACTCACAAATTAGTGGGGTGCAGGGGGATAACGTCCCTTAATTCCTTCTAATAGGATTTTTGTTCCCTGATAAAAATTTCTCTGCTGAAGCAGTAAGCCAGAGCAAGCTGAAAGGAAAAGTATAACCGCAGATTTATTTGAGCAAAGCAACTCCCAGGCGAGTTCTCCAGTCCCCAAGATTGAAGCTAGAGAAGCCCCACGCCCAAACTAAAGCAAGTAAACTTCATAAACAGTAGGCAAGGGATGATGATGTGTCCACCACAGACTGGGTTTGGGCCCAAGTATAGTCAAAACCTGAGCACTTAGGCAGGAACTTGGGTAGACGCAACTTCAGGAGAGGAAGCTACAGTAGTCACCAAGAATGCAGAACTGGGTTTTTTGGTCCCTTTTCTTTGTTCAGGGACTTTCTGAGAGGGTGAGGTTTGAAAGTGGTAGGGGGTGAATGGAGCTTTCTGGATCATGGAGGATCAAGCTGGAGGTTCCAACCAAATGACTTCTACATGTGTCTATATAGGAATTCCTGGGTTATCTTTGATCAGTTTAAACCTAAAATTATGTCATACTTGTCAAGTAGGAATGGATAAACATTTATCAATAAATGTAAGTTTTAAAAAGGAAAAAGAGGATAAAAAATGAACTCAGAGCTCAGGAAAGAAAGGAATTCTGGGGACAACCCATTTTATTTCCTTCCTCTCAAGTGTAGTCATGTTATGTCTCTAAGTAGTCAATATGTATATTGGTCAATGAAGAATCTTGGCCAATTAGTAGTGAGGAGAATAACTGTCTAAAAGAAGTATTCAGGAAACAAGGGCCAGTGAACATGCTTTCTTATTTTTCTCTTCTAATCACAGAAGACATACAACAGCTGTGTTCCTAATGACAGAAAGATGGAGTCTTATGTGGCAGGGGTATGAATTGCAGATGCACAGTTTCATTCAGACATGGGCTGTTCATAGCCCATCTCTTAAAAAGCATGCTATTTACTATTTCCTCCATTGCCATTAATCACATTTCAAGATGTGTTTCTACACCCATCTTGTCCTCCCAAATTGCTTTATCGTGAAGTCCAATTAACCACTCTGCAATCCACTTCCAAAGGAGAATTGTGATGAGACAAGGGCTCTCTTCCTGAAGAGTACAAATTACAGTAATACATACACCCAAAGACTGTACCAGAGGAG
This sequence comes from Chionomys nivalis, assembly GCF_950005125.1. NCBI lineage: Eukaryota > Metazoa > Chordata > Mammalia > Rodentia > Cricetidae > Chionomys > Chionomys nivalis. The sequence continues at coordinate 81,542,914 of NC_080090.1, forward strand.
CAGTACATTTGTTTGGATTCAAAATATATTTGACTAATGTTGCAATATTTTGAAGTGAATGTTTGATTAAAAGGCAAAAAGGAGTCAGCTAGAAGCAACTCACTTGGTTATACTCTTCTCGCATTTCATAGAACTTTCTATTTACTTTTCTTATGGACTATTGCCATCTGCACTAACAGTGTCCCATCCTCTGTAATGATGCGTGAAGTGCCATTTACCTCAAGGACACTGACATTGTCATGACTTCCTTCTTTGGCTCTTACATAATAAGAACAAGCATAGTGTATTTTTTTTTAACAGCCTAGACATTCTTGAAGTAAGACCAATGAGTAAATTGTGATTTTTTTTTTTAAACTTGCCGCACTTCTCACTGGTATTTATAGCCACAGAGACTAACTTGCAATAAATTGGAAACACAATTTCATCTTCACAAGCATAAACCAAATACAAACTCTTAGTACTACTCTGCCTGTACAGCAATAACCCTTCAATATTTGACTTAATTTGTTTTTATGATTTCCTAGAAATTATTCCAAATCAAATCAGTTGAAATATCACACTATCATCTTTTAATAATTTTATGAAAACTGAATTCAAATAATACACAATTTACCCACTAAAAGTATAAATTGGGAAAGTAACTCAGCAGGTAGATTGCATATCTGGCATGCATGAAGACGTAGAAGACATAGAATGGATCCCCAGCACCACACGAGAAAAATATGGTGGCTCATACTTGTAACACCAGTTTTTGGAAGATGGAGATTAGAGGATTAGAAGTTCGAGGTAATTCTTGCCTCCATAATGAGTTTGAGATCAGTCTATACTACACAAAACCTTATCTAAAAACAAAAACACTGTTTGATTCATTATTTTAAGTGTGTATGTTGTTTAACCATCACCATATTCTACTCTCAGGACATTTTAAATCATTCCCAATAAGCTTTAGACCCACTACTCTCTACAACTACAATCTGGTTCTAAGTATTGCTTATTCTAACCACTTTACACAGTGGACACAAAAATCTAATTGTTTATCAGGGTCTTTATTTACTTAGCACAGTAGTTTTAAGGTACATCCATCTGGTAGCGTAAATCATCATTTCATTTTTTCTTATTTATACTCTTTATTTTCTTTTTCCTTTATTTTACATTCTAACCACTCATTTTTTAATGGGACAAAAATTCAGCTTAATGTATTTTATTTATCCATGTATAAATTCATGAGCATTTAAATTGCTCTGACTTTGGAATAACTATGAGTAATAGTGTTACATGCATACACTCACAAGATTTTACATGAATGGAGGTGTTTCAAATATTTTATTAATATACCAAAAGTATAATGATATGATTTTATGGAAAATGTATTCCTGGCATTTTTGGAGGCTTGTCAAGTTTGCAAAACAATTTTATACTCCCGTGTATACATGTTTGCCCCATCTATATTTTCTCCAATACTTAGTATTGACTACCTATTCAATTATAACTGTCTTAGTGGGTGTAAAATGGCATTGCCTTGTGTTTTGTTCTGAATTCTTAAAAGTAAAAGGATATTAAATACATATTGGGGAAATTACTTTAGATCTGTATATATTCTATATACAAGTGTCTATTCTATATATATATGTGTGTGTGTACACACACACAAACACACATACACACACACACACACACACACACATATATATATGGAGGAAGGAAGGAAGGAAGGAAGGAAGGAAGGAAGGAAGGAAGGAAGGAAGGAAGGAAGGAAGGAAAGAATGGCTTACAGGTTGTACCCTAATTAGTCCAACAATGGCTGTCTCTCAAAGGAAAAGCCAAATATCTGGTAGTTGTTCAGTCCATGATCCTGGATACCTCACTGGTTTTCAGTCTACATTGGGATCCCAAAGAGGAAGTTCTGATAATGTGGAAGGAATGTCCCAGCAGAAGATAAATGAACTTTCCAGTGACAGGGCAAGCAGGCAGGCAAAAACCAAATGCTTCCATTTTCCATGTCCTTTCATGAGCTGACATCAGAAAGTGTGGCCTAGATTTAGGGTGGGTCTTCCCATCTTTAATGATCCAGTACACACACACACACACACACACACACACACACACACAAATCCTTCACAGCTGCTTAGGTTTTAGTTGATTTCAGATGTGTTCTAGTTAACAACCAAGAGTGGCCATCAAAATCCCAAAGTCTACTCTGGATCTAGTACCATTTTTACTTATTTTCCCTACATAGAGCATTTTGAAATTATGAAGCATGAATCCTACAACTCTGTTCCTATTTTAAGATTCTTTAGGCTACTCTTGGACATTTCCATATGAATTTTAGCAACAGTTTTAAAACTTAAATGAAAAAGAAACTGCAGTGCTATTAGGGATTACATTGACCCTAAGCCATATGCAAGGTACCAGCTGCACCCTGCGTCAGAAATCTTCTAATCTATGAATACAGATTTCCCGTTTCTTTACATCACTGCCTTTCCTTCCCATAGAGCTCTGTGGCTTCTGAGTTCAAACACTACACTTCGTCCATCAAATGTTTTCCTGTGTGTCTTATTCATTATGATGGTGTGAGAAGTTAAATTGATTTCTTTCTATCATTTTCAGGTTGTTCACTGATAGTTTGTAGAAATATAATTTATTTTTATGACTCAATCATGTGCCCTGAAATTTTGCATAACTTGCTATTAGATATAACCATTTATTAAATGGCTTCCTTAGGACCTGCTATCAACTAGATCATACTCCTATAAGTAGAGATTTTTTTTTTTCCTTTCCAACTGAGTTTTTTGATTCTAGTATTGGCCTAACGGCTCTGGTAAAATTTCCATACTAAATGTATGTTTCTCTTTCTGACAGAATTTGATAGTGTTTCCCAGGTGACTATCATTTTTCTTAACACTAGTGGTGCTTAAGGATTGTGATCCTCTTAGTGAATGTCACTTAGTCATCACTGGGTTTAAAATAATCATTTCATAAGAACCAAGAATATTAGCATATTTCCTTGCACTTGTGTATCTTCTTTGAAGATGTATTTATACAACTCCTTTGTCCATGTGAAACTTTGCAGCCTTTCATTACCAAATGTTAAGTATTCTCTATATACTTAGGGTACAAGTCCTTTATCGGACAAAATTACATAACATTTTCCCCAAACTGAGATCTTTTACTGAACTATCTTAATATTATCCATGCCACAAAATAAATTTCAACTGAATTCCATTTAAAAAAATCCATACTAAATCAGCACAGAATAGATCTCATTTGATCATGAAATATAGTTTTTTTTATATTGCTGTACTTGGTTTACAAGTATTTGATTAGGGTTTTTTGTGCCAGAAGTTAGATGTGCTTATCTATCCTTAGTATATTATTTCCTGGCTTTCACATCAAAAATATTCTGCCCTCATAGGATGAGTCCACAAATACTACTTCTTCCTATTTTTTGAGGGGTTAAAGAATGGTTGATATCAACTCTTTAAATGCTTGGGGAAAATACCAGTGAAGCCACCGAAGACCAAGAAATGAAAGAGACTTCAAGATAGCGTTAGATCACAACAGAGTAGGAAAATAGCATGCAGTAATTTTGACCTTTATAAGAGCTAAAAGACAGTAGTGAATAAAAATGGAATGATTTTTAAAAATATTGAAACAAGACAAATTAGCAACAAAAGGAGTGGAATTGTGGACCAAACTAATAAGCCTTCTCTCTCCTTCCTAGTATTCTCCATTCCACCTGGTGTGAAGCACATAGTTCCCACTGTATACAGAGGAAATATGCAAGACAATTTTACTATAATCAAAGAAAAATTTGAAAGGCATAAAGGGAGAAAAGATTAAAACTGAGAAGCTAAAATAAGAAGAACGATAAAAAAAGAATAAAATGTCATATTTAGGCTCTGATGGCCATGCCAATTGTAAACTTTCTAACACACCAACGAAAGACACAGAAGCAAGGTGGTCACTATGAAGGAAAGGACACCGTAGCTGGATGTTAAGGACATGATGCACTTCAGTGAAACATCAGTAAGTATAACTGTCACGGTGTCTGGATTGCCTGCCCCAGCAAAGAGAGCCTTAATGGTGCTACCAGCACCAGTGCAGCCAGGTGCAGAGGTCAAGTGGCATCCTAGTGACAGACACCAGCAGAGGAAGCATAGCTGAGACAGCTTTGTGTACAGTAGCTGGATATAAGGAGAAAGAAATGACATAACACTGGACATTTGGTCAGTATTGGTGTTTTGATTGTTTTTCCATTAAATTTTTACCTAAGGGGAGAAAAGAAAAATGACATCATACTCACAATAGACCCTAAATGAATTCTTTTTCAAAAAGTTGCATACTATAAGGCTTGGAGAGATGGCTCAGTGGTTCACTTGCTATTCTTACAGAGAAACTGGTTTCAGTTCCCAGCACCCACTGTAACTTCAGTTTCAGTAGATCTGATGCCCTCTTCTGGCCTCCACAGGCACTGCATGCATGCAGTCCCAGACATATATACAAACAAGCAAAACTCCCATATACAAAAAAAAAAAAGAATACATAAACATTTTTATAAAACTGACAGATTGAGATCCATAGATACTAATCACAAGCCAGCACTGTCTATGGCCAATAACCACACTGTGGGTAATAATAACTTGGCAATATTAATAAGCACTGGTTTAAACAAAGTGTAGGAATAAACCATGGGATTCTCTGTGGCTTGGTGTAATGAAGCCTTCTGATAGACATACACTGGTGGTAGCACAACCTAACTAGAGCAGGAGCGCATGTAAGTGAAACCTTAACACATCATCACTGCAAAGATAACACATCATCACTGCTAAGAAAGAGACAATGAGACCCACCCGTCCCAGCATGAATGCCTTGTGCGAAAATTTATGAGGAAAGGAAGTATGGCTTAGGTGTAATACATTTCAAGCAATAGTGAAGGGAGATCTCTTTGTGGGAAAAACCAGAAAAGAATATTTAAAACAATTCCTTCCTGGTCATGCTAAAAATTTGTCTTCCATGAATTTCATTTCAGTGGAAAATCAAGGCAATAAACAAGTAAACAAATAAGAAAAACATAGTTAATGGTTAACTTCAGGGAAAAAATAAAGGCATAGTGAGGGAGCAACAAAAAGATATTCATGTAAAATGCAGCTGGCTGTTCATCACTGATAAGGAACCACACAAAGAAACACTGAGCTGTTTAATATGTTGCTTTTCATTTCTCTGTCAACTACAGTGACTTTCATATGACAAAGAATAAGCAAACCTTGAGAGAATGAATATAAATCCATGTTGGTTAAGATGCTAAATAAATCTGCATTTTGATTTTCTCATTTAAATCTCTGAAATGCATTACATATGGGAAGGGCTGTGTTACAAATCAGATAAAGTACCCTCAGCGTAGACCAGCACTGAGTCAAATGGAACAAGAAGAAATATGATAACGATAAATGTAAAAACCCTCACTTGTAGGCCCCCAACTGTAAGTGTACAAGATAGAGAAGGCACACTTCTTTTTTATTTCCTGTTATCAACAGGCATAGTCATTATAAAACGTGAGTGATGAAAGGCTACGAGCAAAGATGGAAATAGTAACTTCTGTGTTAGAGGCTAGGATAAGATGATGCAGACTGCAAGGAAGCCAAACCCTTGTCAGTGATGAAGTAGAAAATGGTTTGGTCTGATATTGGATTTACTTTCTAAAATCCATCAAACTGAACTAAGGAAACACAAAACTCAGAACCCTTAGAGAAGTTGATAATCAACTGTAAGAAAGACAAAGAGCAAGTTTTTCATGGAACTTGTGAACAATTCGTACAACCCCTGAACAGCATTTCTGTTGAATGCATGCCTTCTGGAAGACAGCTTTGCCTCTGAGCCTAACACAGAGGATGATATCATGGAGCTCAGTATGACCATATGAAATGTAAGTGGTTTGATGCAGAGAGAGTCCCATCTGTATTAACAGTGGGATGCAGATACCAGCAGAGTAATGATGGCGATTTAATAATAATGTGATTTTTAGAGTATGGATTAGAAGAAGCATGCTGGGAAGAATTACTGTGTTGTTATTTTACTTGTGTGCCCTAGTTCAAAGAGAAATGTAAAATGTAGAAAGCTAATAGTAATAATAGCTGTGCTCAACCATGGTAGTTGTATACAAATAATTGAAATAGTATCACAAGGTTGTTAATCTGTTTTATGGAATATCAAGGAGTAGACCTGTTGTTACTAATGATTAATCAAAAAGAAACACTTTAATACTGAGACAGGGTGTCAGTCTGTAGTCCTGACTAGCCTGGAACTCACTGTGCAGACCAGGCTAGCCTCAAATTCATAGAGATTCACGTGCTTCTGTCTCCCTAGTGCTGGGAATAAAGGGACTCGCCACCATACTCAGCCCTCAAACACACATATTTTTAAGATTTTATTTTTATTTTATTTACTTGTACATGTGACTGTGTGAAAATATGCACATACGTGTGTAGGTGATGATGGAGGCCAGAAAGGATTTTGATGTGGGATGCCCCTCTGTATGTTATGAGTATGTTTTATTACCATTGGTTACTAAGGAAGTTCCTTTGATCTATGGCAGGGCAGATTATAGGTAGGCAGGAAAACTAAATTGAATTCAGGGAGAAAGAAGGCAGAGTCAGGCAGATGCCATGTAGTTGCCAAAAGAGAAAGAGACCAGAAACTTACCAGTAAGCGACAGCCTCATGCTCATATATACATCAATAGAAATTGGTTAATTTAAGATATAAGAGCTAGCTAAAAATATGCGTGAGCCATTAGCCAGACAGTGCTGTAATTTATATAGTTTTTGTGTGGTTACTCATGTCTGGGAAATGAAAAAGCAAACTCTGTTTTCAGGAGTTGGATCTTTTTGAGTTGGAATTAAAGGCATTTGTGAGTCACTCAGTGTGGGAATTCAGATCTGAACTTTTCTGCTCATGGTTGAATAGGAATTGTCTTTAACTACAGAGCCATTCCTTCAGTTCTAAGAAATATGCATTTAAAATAAAGAAAATGTTTGCCTTTCTCTAAAAACAGGAATTAGCCAGATCAGAATATAGTAAATTGGCAGCATAGATCATAGAAAACTCAAACAATGAATGAATAAAATATTGAATAGGATTAACACCATCATTGTACCCCCAAAGATTTTGGTTTGGTCATTGGGTATAAAAGTGACCAAGCTGAATGTATTATTTCATACCTTGGACTCAGAACTTGGAGGAATTCAGAATGGCAGTCTACATAAAAAATGGTGCATGAAGGATGAGATTTCTCCCAAAACCATTAATAAATCTTAATGTTTATTGCTCTTGACCACCATTATTGCTACTCAAGTCATTCTCCTTAAGCTCTTTGGTGTCATTAGCTTTTCACTCAGTTTAACATCGCCTGCTATTCGAATGTTTCAAATAATGAATTAATCAGCAACAGAGGTCAAGCCCAATCCATGCTTACTGAGAATCCTTTCTTCTTTTCTTGGGTATCTTTTCATTACCAAATGTGTTTTTCCAAAGCTATGCATCAAGGAGGGCAGTTTTAACAAATGATTGACAAGTTAGTCAATAGCTAACAGTTCTCTACAGCCTAGAATTACAATTTAGAGTAAATCTCCCCAAAAGTTCTTTTTTCAGCCTTAGCCAGAAACCATTCATTTCTATTGGGACTCACTGATGACGTTGCACTTTTTCCCCCCAAGGATACTTAAGACAGCCAGTTTCAATTGCAGAAACAAATACCTAAAAGGCACAGGTACAATATCGCCTTCCATAAAGGGATGCATAATCAGGAGAGGAAGAGAGAGGTGGTAAGATTGTGAGGAGCTGCATCATATGAAGCCGTTCTGCCAGGGGCACTGCAGAGTGCCGCTTATCTTCCTGTGAAAACCAATCATCCACTTGTCAAAGGAAATAAATCTAAGTTGGTCTACAGAAGAAGACTTAACCAGGACATAAATACAATGGAAGAGCCTAGAAGCAAAGAGAAAGAAATGTTCAACAACCTCCAACTTTTCAAGTTAAGGGCAGAGGGATGATGGTTGCAGCTAAAGAAGTCAAAAGATCATAAAGGCCATTGAAGCCATGCTAAGCAGTTTCTTTTTCTTATTTGTAATCAATAACCTATGAGGCTGTAAAAAGGGAAGAAGGTTCAGATCACCAGCAAAGGACGCTCTTACTGTCTCACTGTGAAGATCCATGTCTCTAGGTCCTCAAACTTAAGTTTAGTTGTTCATGTAACTGGTATTGATGTTTCTGAAACAGGACTAGCACTGTGTTAGTCAACAAATGAAATGTGAGCTAATAACAAATAAGGCCATGTGGGAATCCCAATCAAAGTGTGTCTCTAGAAGTAGGGTGTGGCTTCTTTCAGAGAAGTTTAACTAAAGAGAATCTTACCTTGGATCTATCCCAGGTAAGATGACATTTTAGTTGGAGTTTCTATTGCTGTGAAGAGACACCATGACCACAGCAACTCATACAAAGAAAAACACTGGGCTGGAGCGATGGCTCAGCCATTAAAGGCTAGGCTCACAACCAAAATTATAAGAAAAGCATTTAGTTGGGCTAACTTTTAGGTTCAGATGTTCAGTCCATTATCATCACGGAGGGAGGGAAGCATGGTCGTACTCAGGCAAACATGGTGCTGAGGAGGTAGCTGAGAGTTGTATGGCCAGATCAGCAGGCAGCAGGCCAAGAGAGGGACACTGGGCCTGGACTGAGCTCATGAAACCTGAAAGCCCACCCTTGATAACATTTCCTCCAAAAAGGCTACACCTCCAGTAATACCTCTCTTCCCTGAGTCTATGGGAGCCATCTTCATTCAAACTACCACAGATGGAGTCAACACACATTCAGTTGTCTTTGCTCTTGTCTGCTGGTGATGGAAGCTATGAAGCATTTGCACAATAGGAGTTATAACCTATGAGGAGTATCTTCCATCACGGATGTCTCTGGCTTAGAGTAATGTATTATCTGTGCAGATAGAGAGGAAGAGAGACCAAAGGCATGAAAGAAACATGAGGCTCGCCCAAGTGTGTCGAATCTTCTTTCTCTGTTCTCTGGGTGTCTTCCTCTTTATGTGCTCCTGACAGTCTATCACTTCCCACTCAAGACTATATCGATAACCACAGTAGCTGGCAGCATCTGTACCTCTGTGCATCCTAAAATGTTCACTTAGTGTTAGATTGCTACTCAGACCTCCAGGAAATAAATAGGAGAAGGCTGACGGTCTAATACACAGAAGATCCGCCCTGTCCTGCTCCAAGAGCAACGACCAAAAGAAGAAACCTTGTGGTCATTGGGTTCTGTCGTAGTTAGGGTTTCTATTACTGTGACGAAACACCGTGACTAAAAAGCAAGTTAGAGAGGAAAAGGTTTATTAGGCTTACACTTCAGCATTGCTGTTCATCACTGAAGGAAGTCAGGGCAGAAACTCAAACAGGGCAGCATCCTGGAGGCAGGAACTGATACAGAGGCCATGGAAGGCACTGCTTACTGGTTTGTTTTCCCTCTTTGCTCAGCCTGCTTTCTTATAGAACCCAGGACCACCAGTCCAAGCATGGCAACACCCACCATGTGCTGGGCCCTCCCTCATTGATTAATTGAGAAAATTCCTTACACCTGGATCTCCTGGAGGCCATTTCCTCAACTGAGGCTCCTTCCTCTCTGATGACTCTAGCTTGTGTCAGGTTAACACAAAACCAGCCAGCCCAGGTTTTGAGAATTAAAGCAGAGAATAGATGAATATGAGAAGCCAGCCAGGTTCCCCCTTCCTGGGTCACCCCTTTCCCTTCTATCCAGTTCACTGCCTACTCATCATCAGGAGGCAAAATCAGAAATGGGAATGACATTTCTATGGAAGTTCAGGATTGCATGTCTGTGTAGTGAAAAACTGGACCATCCTACTTTTTGGGGGGGGACATGGTTCAGAACTTTGTTTTGCTGCCTTTATTGACAATAGACTTTTTCCTACATGATGTATGCTGGTTACAGTTTTTCTTCCCTCTAATTTTCCCACTTCCTCCTCAGCTTCCCTCCCATCTTTATCCATTCCCCTTCTGTCTCATTAAAACAGGCTCCTAAGGAATCACAATAATATATAAAAATAAAATAAAAGAGTCTTACCTCTAATCAGAAACATAGAAGGAACTAAAAACAATATTAAATAGGTGATAGTTTTTTAATATAAAAAATTATTCTGACTTAAAACCAACCCCAGTGTAAACATAAAACTCAAGAAAATGAGTTGTTTATGATTCATGATAAGATGTGAATTCTTTTCCCTATAAAACTCTTTTGTAGTTTGGTCAGCTTTTACTAACTGGAACAGAAACTATTACTTTTGGCTACATGTCATTAACATGTCCTAACATTTTTTTTTGAGTGAAGAACAGTATCTTTTTAACTGAGAAATGCACAGTTGCATAGCATATTAAAGACCTCAAAGTAATTGTCCCCAGACAGGATTTCTCTATGTCAGTGGTACATCTCAAACCCACACGGGTGTGTCTGTTCTCTCGGGAATCCAAGCTGAATTTTAGTCCCTTGACCTTCACAAGCCTGTGCAATGAACTAAAACTTACCTAAATAACATTTCCAAGAGCAACCACACTTATGATGCACAACGTCTGACCCCAGCTCTGATGAATAAGATGCAATTCAATGTTCAACTATTAAACAATTTTACAAAAACCACATGAATTCAGTAAGAAAGACATTCTCTTCATCAAAACAACATTAGTGTAAATTAACTAATTCTTCCCAGGGGAGGATAATCTCTTTAAAATATATTTTCATAAGAGATTTTTTAATAATTAATATGAATCATATTGAAGATAGAACACATTTTTAAAAATATAAAATTGATCATAAATGTAAGCTATCAAAGTGATGTTAAGGGACACTGAATGCTTTAAGTAACAAATTCCTCCCATCTGGAATCTGATGCTACAAAACTAAATGTTTAAGAAGTGAATTGATATTCATGAAAATTTGAGACAAATGAGAAAAAGATGCTAATGTTGTTATCTTTAACTCCTTGGATACAGTGGTGATGAATTGCCTTACTTTTTCTTATTAATTCTTGTCTCACTTTTTTTTTTCCTGGAGACAAATGTGAATTAAGACTCAAGAAGTTGAGAGTGATGGCCTATAAGGCAAGAGTTTTGCCTGAAGTTTAAGGGTAGCCTGGGGTAATGCTGTGCATTGTAAATATATAATAGTCTCATTCGTTGCTTGATTGAAAGTCTGATAGGCCAGTAGCCAGGCAGGAAGTATAGGCGGGACAGCCAGAGACACAGAGGATTCTGTGAGGAGGAAGGGAGGAGTCAGAAGAGACACCAGCCAGGCACCAAGGAAGCAGGACATATAAAAAATGAGGTAACAAGTCATGAGCCACGTCGTAAAGCATAGAAAAGAAATATGGGTTAAAGTATAAGAGTTAGCTAGTAACAAGCCTGAGCCATCAGCTGAGCAATTATGAACAATATTAAGCCTCTGTATTGGTTATTTGTGAGCAAGCAGTCAGGTCAGGAAAACTCTGTCTACAGTGTAAGGAAAAACTAAAGCAAATATAAGCATGGAATAGAGCATTTACATTCATACTGTCCTCACAGACAGCTGATAGTCAAGAACCAGTCATAGTTCCTGAGTTCTTTATTTTCTTGCAATCTTTACTATTTCATTTCTTTGTGAGTCATATTTAAATATTTATACCTTGATGTTGTTTACCCATCATCCTTCTTGAATTCAAGGGTTCATCAAGTGTGTTACAATCTCAGTTGCCCATTCCAAAGCTTATTAATGACTCAGTTTTTATCACTGAGAAGTCTAAGGTCATACTGTAGAGAGGGCATGACATCCTTTTTGGGTTCATGGCATTGAATAAAAGTGTTTGCCTAAACTTCACTGAATCCACAGGGGCTCTGACTTCCACGTTTTCTGGAATATAGTCTCATCTGTAGCTGACTTCTTCTGTGCATGGAAGAGTTCATTTGGCAGTTGTAACAGTTCAGCACAGCACTTTACTTCACTACCTAGGAAGTGTTCTTGTGAGTTGAAAAAGCCAAATGATGTGACTGGGTAGGATTCTGCCAATAGTTACGTCTGTGCATTCTTTCTCAATGCCAGGTACTCACAAATAAAGAAAGCCCCATTTCTTCCCCACAGGGAGCATGCAATCTGATTCTGAAAATAATATTCATTCAACTGGGAGTAATTTGTACACGCTGTGAATTCAGCAGGTCGGAGAAATCCATTTGAGAAGACTGGAAAAACAGTTTTTGCACAACGCTTCAGTTGGAGGAGACACACTCAAGTAGCATTTATTTGGTTCAAGGACTGGCATGTGTAGTGTTGCATTGAAACTTCCCATCTTCTCTGCAGTAATTGCACTTAATCCTCTTTGAAAAGCTAACTGCCATGGAATGCAAACAATTTTTCTAGGACCACCCAGCTGGGGGAGTCAGGGTATAAATAAACTCTGCAAACTAAATCCCATCATCTGTTGGTTGTATCAACTTCCCTGTACTCTACCTTGGCTTTGCAATATTGAGGGCAGTGCACAGCATATTACAACTAAAACAAAGGTTGAATTCACAAGCTGTTTGCAGTAATATAAAATGAGTCTTTGTAACATCATTTTCAAACGTTAAAGCCCATCCATCTCCCAGTAAAAGACACAAGGCTAGATAACGTTAGTGAGGCACCATTGTCCCTCTGCGAAGATATAAGGGGATGAGAGATGGAGAGGCCCTGTTGGTGTCTGCAGAGCCTCAAGCTAGCTAGAGCACTGCCCACGTCTCAGGACAATCACATCAGCCCACCAGAAACGGCCCCTCCCTGAAGCATCCTTCTTAACAGAGTTAAAATAGAAATAAGAAGCACTTTCATTTTATCTTAAAACCATCAGAAACACCTTGAAAAAATGGAAGGGGAGCAGTACAGTCTTCAGCTGAGCGCTGCTGAAATCTTCCCTTAAATGGCCTGTCCACTCTAGGCTACCACACAGCACATTCAAAATAGTTGCCGGGGAACAGCTGGACTGATGAGGCACAGATTTTGAAAGTAGATGAAGCAGCAGTATTGTGTCATCAAATCTCCCAGCCCTGGAGCAAATGATAAGACATGCTCTCTTTCTTATTTTTCATTTGCAGGTGCAATCATTTGCAACTAAATGGCAGGACCGTCTCTCACACAAGCAGTTAATATGCTCTAGAATTTTCCCAGGAACCAGATGGCATGTGTTTCATACCAAGCTTGTTGAAATAAGAACTGAAATCATCTGCCAATAAGTTGCATGGAAGTTTTCCACAGTCTCCTTAGGTGACCCCATGTGAGATTTTGAAGCTTTTGAGGTCAGGAAGCTTATAAATATTCAGTTCTTGGTGACTCATTTCCAGGGCTGTGGTAGAGTAATTATAGAATAATTCTAGTTAGCCATCAATGAAAATATTCTGACTTCAGCTCATGTTAGAATGCCTTTTTTTTTTAGTATCGCCCCTTTGTTTTCATATGTCTTCCTAGCTCAGGGTGCCACCTAATGAGAAGCAGATGGATAAAAGAAAAAAGCCAGAGGCAGCACTAGTTTCTTTCTCTATGGACATTATCAAGGTGAGTCCAAAACTTTAGAGGGCATATGAATATGTAGAAATTATACTTTAAAATTGCAGTATTTGGACCCAAATAACATCTGTAATTGATGTACTTTTCCTTGGAGTGATATCCTAAACCCTACACTCATGTCTAGTGGGCAGAATCATGTGATATGTGCTTGCCCTATCCAGATACCTCATAGGACTGCACATCAGTGTTCGTATGTCCCACTCTGCCCAGCCAGCCAAAGCCAATGAAACACAACTGTGGTATTCTTGTTGAAAGTCTTCAGGATAAATGCCCTTTTCTCTAGAGTGTGTGAACATGGAGATGCTGGTAGTCATCTTGTTACCATCAGAAGGGCTTCTTGAATATAAAGGCAGGGGTGGAAGATCTTAGAAGTGGGTGAGGTGAGTGAGGGAGAATCATCTTTGAACCTCTCTTGCTGCAAGAA